>NW_006159690.1:232017-270739 GCF_000334495.1 Tupaia belangeri chinensis
TTGGGTAAAGTAAAATGCCCTAAAGAAAAAAAAAAAAAAAAAAAAAAAAAAAAAAAACAACTCTCCAAAAAAAGAAAAAAAGGAAACAGACACCTGTAAAAGGTTTTGCTAACTGCACAGAAAAAGGTAGAAATAGTTACATACCCAGAAATGACCACACGATGTGTCACCAGAGGAAGCAATGTTTGCTTCTGAGTCACCGAATACGCCCAGGGAGAGTCTGAGATTCCTTCACTCTTACTCCTGACTGCACTTGGTTACTCAGACCCCCGAGGGTAGCTGTTTATGGATTGCAAAGAGAGCCTACTATGTGCCAGGCATTTTGTAAACATTGGCTCATTTGATCTTCACAGTTATTGCTGCGGATACTATTATTCCCACTTTTATATTTTCAGTAGAAACTAAGTCTTGGAGAGGTTATTTTAACCAACGATCATAAAACTAAGCTAATGAGTGGTGGAACTAAGGTTTAGACCCAGGTTTGGGTAGCTTCGAAGCCTCATGTTTTTTTCCCCAAATACACCTTGCTGCAACCCAGAAACTCAATTTGCAGAGCAAAACTCTCTACTTCGTACATTCTTTCCCTTAACATTTATTTGAGGAGCCAGCAGATGGCACAGTGGTTGCATCACTGAACTCTCACACGGTTTGACTATGGTTCGAGTCCCAGACCTGATGGCTTGAAATTCACACCAGGCCCGTGTGTGTGTCCAAGATCCCAAGAGGAGAATGGAGGAAAAGGGATTCCAGTATGGCCATCCCCCTGGGGGGTGATTTCTCACTTTTCCTCTCACTGTCTCTCTCTCTCTCCCCAACCCCCCCTCAGTGAGCACACATGCCCTAAAGCAAAAGAAAAACTCTAAGAAAAATTCACTTGAAAAGTTTTCTTGTATGTTTTTTCTCTCTCCAAATAAAAAGCTTAAAACGCTATAAAGTTCCAGTTTTTAAATATTAAAATGTGTCCTACTCTTTAGCGTCCATCTCTGGTATTACTCTTCTATAAAGACTTTACTGAGATTCCCTTCTCCCCCAACAAGAGCTAAGAGCTAACTATATTCTCTCTGGACTTCAAAATGCTAGTGAAATAGACATGAGTTTTAGAGTCAAGTGGACCTGTAGTCATATCCCAGCTTTGTGACATTGGACAAGTTATTTCCTGCCTCTAAATATCACCTCCTTGTGAATACAATAGGAATCAAAATCCCTACCTCATATGGTTTTCCTAGGGATTAAAAAGAAAATCTGTGGAAAGTAGCTGGCCAATAGAAGGTGCTTAGGAAATATGAGTGCCTTCTCCCCTTATGACCCTTGAAAAATTCTGCCTTATACAATAATTATGTCTTTCCTTGAAAGTATGGCATACACCGTACTCATTCTTCTAGACTACTTAATAAGAAAGCAAAAAAAAAAAAAAAAAAAAAAAAAAAAAACAACTCTCCAAAAAAAGAAAAAAAGGAAACAGACACCTGTAAAAGGTTTTGCTAACTGCACAGAAAAAGGTAGAAATAGTTACATACCCAGAAATGACCACACGATGTGTCACCAGAGGAAGCAATGTTTGCTTCTGAGTCACCGAATACGCCCAGGGAGAGTCTGAGATTCCTTCACTCTTACTCCTGACTGCACTTGGTTACTCAGACCCCCGAGGGTAGCTGTTTATGGATTGCAAAGAGAGCCTACTATGTGCCAGGCATTTTGTAAACATTGGCTCATTTGATCTTCACAGTTATTGCTGCGGATACTATTATTCCCACTTTTATATTTTCAGTAGAAACTAAGTCTTGGAGAGGTTATTTTAACCAACGATCATAAAACTAAGCTAATGAGTGGTGGAACTAAGGTTTAGACCCAGGTTTGGGTAGCTTCGAAGCCTCATGTTTTTTTCCCCAAATACACCTTGCTGCAACCCAGAAACTCAATTTGCAGAGCAAAACTCTCTACTTCGTACATTCTTTCCCTTAACATTTATTTGAGGAGCCAGCAGATGGCACAGTGGTTGCATCACTGAACTCTCACACGGTTTGACTATGGTTCGAGTCCCAGACCTGATGGCTTGAAATTCACACCAGGCCCGTGTGTGTGTCCAAGATCCCAAGAGGAGAATGGAGGAAAAGGGATTCCAGTATGGCCATCCCCCTGGGGGGGGAGTTGATTTCTCACTTTTCCTCTCACTGTCTCTCTCTCTCCCCAACCCCCCCTCAGTGAGCACACATGCCCTAAAGCAAAAGAAAAACTCTAAGAAAAATTCACTTGAAAAGTTTTCTTGTATGTTTTTTCTCTCTCCAAATAAAAAGCTTAAAACGCTATAAAGTTCCAGTTTTTAAATATTAAAATGTGTCCTACTCTTTAGCGTCCATCTCTGGTATTACTCTTCTATAAAGACTTTACTGAGATTCCCTTCTCCCCCAACAAGAGCTAAGAGCTAACTATATTCTCTCTGGACTTCAAAATGCTAGTGAAATAGACATGAGTTTTAGAGTCAAGTGGACCTGTAGTCATATCCCAGCTTTGTGACATTGGACAAGTTATTTCCTGCCTCTAAATATCACCTCCTTGTGAATACAATAGGAATCAAAATCCCTACCTCATATGGTTTTCCTAGGGATTAAAAAGAAAATCTGTGGAAAGTAGCTGGCCAATAGAAGGTGCTTAGGAAATATGAGTGCCTTCTCCCCTTATGACCCTTGAAAAATTCTGCCTTATACAATAATTATGTCTTTCCTTGAAAGTATGGCATACACCGTACTCATTCTTCTAGACTACTTAATAAGAAGTCATAGTTGGTACTCGGTATGTGGAATGAGTTTGAGTTGTAAGTTATTGATTTTTCCTGGCTCAATAGAAGGTGCTTAGGAAATATGAGTGCCTTCTCCCCTTATGACCCTTGAAAAATTCTGCCTTATACAATAATTATGTCTTTCCTTGAAAGTATGGCATACACCGTACTCATTCTTCTAGACTACTTAATAAGAAGTCATAGTTGGTACTCGGTATGTGGAATGAGTTTGAGTTGTAAGTTATTGATTTTTCCTGGCTTCCTAGAAGGAAGGAAGGAAGGAAGGAAGGAAGGGAGGAAGGCCGGCCGCCTATTTTTCCTTTATATTCTTCTCCTTAAGGAAACTAAGAGATTTAAATAATAAAACCTGGGACCTAGAAAGATGTGTCTGCCTGAAAGAGAAAATAGATCTTAGGTCTATGATAGAGAAAGAGAAAGAGACAGAAATAGAAAAAGAAAAAAGAAGGGGAGTGAAAGGCGGGGAGGTGGGGACATGAAGGCAATGGGTGGAAAGAAGAGAAGCCAACAGATGGAGACCCACATAGCTAAGAAGGTTGAGGGTAAGAGCAAGTTCTTCTGTTTTCTAGAGTTGTCATAAATGAGTCCCATCAGGAGTCCCTTGTTATCCACATACATCAGTACACAAGACCACCCAAACTTTTTAATGGCTAGAAGTGGCAAGAGAAGGGAAATGTAAGCAAAGCTTTCCTCCACTAAAGCTGAACCTCAGAGCAGAGTAACTATGTTTGTTTCCCAAGGGCTGTCTCACTGCGGAAGCCCAGAGCAGGCAGGTCATGATGCAGGACAGGCAGGGTCTACTCTTCCTACTCTTCCCAGTAAAGGAAAATCTAGTTCCAGGCAGGAGCTACCGAGCTTTGCTTCCTCACAACCTGCTGATAGCGAAGGCGAAGAAATGGAGCGCCCTGGCTACTTCTAAGTCAATTAGAACATGCTGATTTCTCTAACAGGATTATCTTTGCCCTTCCCCAGAGCCTGTTCCATTAATGAAGTAATCAATGGCCTTTCATTTGGAGATGTCTCCATCATTCACACATTGGACACCTCCATAACACAGAAATTATTCATTTACCTAAACAACCAAAGCAGAGTTAATAATTCTTATTTTTAAAGTCATCTTTATGGCCATTTTGCTCCCTCCAAAAAAGCATTTTAACACTAATGGAAATACCACCTCTTTTCCTGTATGGGCGTAATTCCAATATTTTATTACCAATCTCAGCTGTGAAGTATTATGGGTCATTCCTAGCAATGCCACGTGTGAACAGGGAGGGAAACGGGACATATTCCACTTATGGGGTAAACAAGATTGCCCCTTCCCCCCCCCACTCTAACTCACCAAAATTCATAGTGGATGAGCTAAACTAGAAAAAATAGTGAGTGAGCTAAACTAAAAAATGCATAAACCATGTGGAAAATGTCATATGTAACAGAAATTGAGACATGTCTATAAAAGTCTTAGTAGAGGATATTAGAAATCCCCCAAAGCTCCCTATAGTCAGAGTGATCTTCCTAAAGCACAAATAGGATTACTTTGTGACCTGCTTAAAACGTCTCAATAGCTACCCATTGCTGTCAGGACAACACACTGCATCCTTAACACAGTGGACAAAACGTTGTAGCTTCTGGGTCCTGCCCGCTTTCCTGACCTCTCCTCTGGAATCTCTCCTGCTCCAGTCTCCACTGTTCCATGTGCACACACACACACCCACCCCTAAACATGCATAAACACAAACACGTATGCACACATGCACACACACACACATCCACTTATACACACACCAGCATACACACATGAAAACACATGCACATACACAGACCCACACATTCATGCACATGCACGAATGCATGCACAGACAAATACACACACTCATTTTCTCCCGAGTCTGATTGATCTTTCAGGCCCCAAGCCAGGTGTCTGAGGAAGCTCTCTCAGAAACCTTAAACCTCCCACATCAGACGTCTTTCTGACGTGCTCCCAAGGTACTTCGACTTCTTTTCTCTCAACTCATTCACACCAGTCTGTCATTGTTGTTTACCTGTCTCATTCCCCTAGTTAGACTAGCAGGTGAGAGTTGCATCTATACTTTCCACTATAGTATCCATAGGGTCTAGAGAGGGCTTAGCTTAATTTAAATTCAAATAAAAGAGACTAAATTTATCATGAAATGGAAAATCTTAGTCAGGCCTAGCATGAAGTAGATACTCAATAAATGCTATCTTTTTTTTTCTTTAGGTTTTTGCCATAGGGCATGTAGGCTGGCCAGGGAGAGACAGAAAGAAAGAAAATGAAAAGTCACCCCCTGGGGGAATAGTCATACCATAATCCCTTCTCTTTCATTCTCCTCTGGGGATTTGGGGCACATATGCACACATGCACAGCATGATTTTCAAGCCGTCCTGTCCAGGACTCAAACCTCAATTGGCCATGTGAGAATCCAGAGCTTTAACCACCATGCCACCTACTGGATCCCAGTGTTGTCATTTTGAGTTGAATCAAAATTGAATTATGATCTGGACAATCTTAGGAAGGCCAAACTGAAGTTTAATTGTGTTTCAGGAAGTTAATCACTGGTTAGTGGTATCAACTAGCGTATTGCCATGTGAGATGAAGATGGTATTTGCCAAAGAGGGAGAGTCACCCTGGAGTAGGGGGGAAAGTAAACCTAAAGGGAGGATCTGGTTATTTTGCCTGGCCCTGCTCAAGGAAAAGTCAGTGGCATAGAGGATGACTCCAGCTGGTCACTGAACAGGGACAACCTGCTACAGGCAGGGGACCTCAGGCTCACTCTTTCTCAAGATGTCGGCCTCTTTTTCTCAGATTCATTCCTCACCAAACACCGCGTACACTTCCCCTGTGAATTTGCTACAGGGAGACCATGTGCTGACCCAAGCATTCCTATCCCTTCAATAGTTCTGTTTCTCATTGAAAGTGAATAAATTGGCCCAGCTCATGCACCAGGCTAGTAGGAATCTGTCCTGAAACACTGCTCTCTTCTGACTTTAAGAACAAATATCATGTTTCTAAATTTACAGAACTGAGAACCAGGCCTTTGGACTCAGTAAAGAACACTGCCTTGCAAGGCCCAGCTTGAGCAATCGCTGCTCCCTTTCTACTGCCCCCATCCCCCACAAGAAGACAGTGCTGTCTCACTCCTTCCAGATACAATAGAGGGGCAAACCTAAGAGAGGCCTGCACAAGTCAGTGAGCACAGGAGCTGAGGAAAATAATTCTGCCCCAGAAGTTGGCTGTGCCAGGGCAATCAGACAACGGAGGTGTGGCCTTGACTCAGGCAATGGTCAGTCAGGCAAGAATCAAGGGAGGGTTCTGGCAGGGGCTGGAGTTACAGTCTTTAGTGGGGAGCCTGGCATCTGAGCCCAGGTAGCAGGCAGGTTGAAGCTATGAGTGGGACAAGGCATCCTTAAGCTGGAGTTTGGGGAAAAGCTCTATGTGGGGGCAGACAGGATACAGAGCATGGGGCAGTGGTAATCACATCCTATTACTGGCTTCACTTTATCACACACTGGTCATGTTCCAATCTATGTCCTTAGTATCTTTATAAACATTTTCTAATTTAAGCTTTCAGCAGCCCTATGTTCCATTAGGGTCCAGTAGCACCCCAATTTACAATATGGAAACCACCTTAGGTCCAATATTGAGGTGCTCAATATATGAGGTCTTCAAAAAAGTTTATGGGGGAACCAGCAGTTAGCGTAATGGCTATGTCGCTGGACTCCCACGTAGTCGACCGCGGTTCGTGTCCCGGACCCGGAGGCTTAAAACTCACGCCGGGCACGTGTGCGTTCGTGCCCAAGATCCCGAGAGGAGAATGGAGGAGAAGGGATTGCAGCGTGACCATCCCCCCTGGGGGGTGATTTCTCGCTTTCTGTCTATGTCTCTCTCTGTCTGTCTGGCGAGCGCACACGCCCTACAGTGAAAATCTCTCCAAAAAAAAAAAAAAAAGTTTATGGAAAATACATGTCATGGATTTCAGAATTTTTTTCGCATCCAGATAAGCTCATATTTCAATTCCATTTTTCCATGAGTTTTTCCAAGTCCCCTACTCTAAGCATGAGTGAGATATAATGTTCAGTATTTGACTGTTATTCACCTATCCTAAAACAAGGGTAATCTGAGGTGGTTCAATCCCATAGTGCCTATCTCCATGGGATTAGTCCAGGCACCTGGACAGGATGGAACACATTGGTGAGAGAGAGCAGAGAAGACAGAAGCACAATAGAGGGTCAATCAGACACACCAGTGAGGACTTGAGGGAATGATGGCCACCGGGTGGGCAAGACTCAAGAGCATGATTGTCGAGCCTCCCTGCAATCAGTTGTGGAGTTTCTGGCCAAGGAGCCTGGGCCCACAGATAACCAGGTGTTGTTTACCAGTCGAACCACAAGAGAAGTCTCAGGCTCGCTGCCCCTTTCCCAACACCCAGAGGCCCCAGCCGCCGTGCACGTCTCTGTCAGCCCAAGCTGGGCCTCTTTCTGTTCACAGAAATCAGATCTCATGTTGCCTGAAGTCAGATATGTGACCAGACTCAGTGCACTGTGCAAGATTTCACCAATGATGAAAATAACTTTCTCCTGCTGCATTTAACATCTGGTGTCACAGATTTTTGCTGAGAGCCATAAAATCACTAACTTGCAGAGAAAACCTCATTGTTGAAAAATACATTTATGGGGGTGGAGGGTGGCAGCCAGAGCCTGGCTGTGTTCCGGGCCTGCCTCCATGCTAATGGCAGCCCTTTGTCTCCTCAGTGGATGATGAATTTCATGAGGCCCCAGGAGGAAACTAGGGCAGTAGGAACACAGACCGAGGCAAGCAACTCTGTCACTGACTAGCTGAGGGACCTGGGCTGATTTCCTTAGCCTCTTGGAACTTCCATTTCCTTATCTATAAAAAACTAAAAATAAATTTAAAAAATAGAGACCAAAAATAGCCACCTGCCAGGGTTACTGTGTGGATTCAATGAACTAACATATGTGACAGTGCCTGGCACCAGAGTAAATGCTAGCTTCTTTTTCTTTCTTTTCCTTTTCCTTTTTTGTTCCTTGACATTTCCTTTCAGACCCAAGTCTACCCGAACACTGTGGCATTTGTTGAAGATTGTACACACAACCCTCCTGCAAAGCTTGGCCCAAGTCACAGCTAGCTGGGACCCCTAAGCTCTGCTTTAGGAGGAGCTGCTGATGTTCTGGTCTGCATTCCTTAGAAAATGGAAGTTCCTTTGGAAAGAGTCTGTGCTTCATCCTTTCCCCAGGGCCTGGCACCTAACGGATGCTCAAGTCTTGACTGAATACAAGAGTGAATGTTTGCCTTCAAGGAGCTGCAGGAAGGAAGGAGGTGTTACTACACTGCCTTGCATCAATAAGCACTTACTGGGACCAGCAGTTGGCATAATGACTGGACTCCCACGTAACTGACCACGGTTCGAATCCCAGACCCGGTGGCTTAAACTCATACCGGGTGCATGTGCATGCGTGCCCAAGATCCTGAGAGGAGAATGGAGGAGAAGGGATTGTGGTGTGGGCTTTCTGTCTTTCTGTTTCTCTCTGTTTTTTTTTTTTTTTTCTGGGGGGGGCATGTGCCCTATAGCAAAAACCCCTAAAAAAAAAAAAAAAAAACAAAAAAAAACAAAAAAAACAAGCACTTACTTAGCAAGCACCTACTCTGTCCAGGTCTTGCTTAGGCCCAAGAGTGCAGAAAATTAGTGGCAAGATGAGGTGAGCCATAGGAGAACCCCAGCTTCCCCGGGGAGAGGTCTCAGATGGGAGGGCTTGCTCTCAATAACTGTTCATAAACGTGAGGACTAGGGCTGGCTGATTGGCTTTTTAAGAGAGATTTTTGCTATAGAGTGTGTGCACTTACCAGAGAAAGAGAGACAGTGAATGAGAAGTCACTCCCCAGGAAGGATGACCATATTACAATCCCTTCTCCTCCATTCTCCTCTCAGGATTTTGGGCACACACACACAGGCGTTCCCCACATGAGTTTTAAGCCACTAGGTTCAGTACTCAAACCACAATTGACTACATGGGAGTCCAGCGACGTAACCATTATGCCATCTGCTGGTCCCACCTCGGGCCACCTTTGAGACATCCTCTCTCCAACTTGTCATCCTCACGGCTGTCTTTGAAAATTCATAATAAAGCTAGGTTCTCTTGTGTTTAAATTCTGGTGCGAGTACAGTGCAGAGGGATGGACACAATGTGACTGACCCTCTGCCTGGTCATCCCCACAGCATGGTCTTGACCTTTAAACCAGCCCAGTTGCTGTAGACATCTGCTCAGATCACACTCAGTTGCCCATGTCTCTCTCTCTCCCTCCCACTCCAATCTTATCTTCTTGTGTATGTTTCTGTCTCTGAGTGTGTGCACTGTCTCTCACCTACTGCATCCCTATCTTCTCCATCCCTCTGTTTCTGTCTCCCTGTCTCTGAATCTCTGTCTCCCTGTGAATATCTCTGTGCATGCTTGTGTACACGTCTCTCTCTCTCTGTTTCTGTCTGTCTCTCTCACTCTGCCTCTGGCTTCCCTCCCAGATTCTCCCTACCTGCGCCACTCCCCCAGCTGTCTGGGGTCCCACGCAGCACAGCCACTCATCACATATTTTTAACTCTCACTTATTATCTTCCCGTCGCCATTTTTGGCTGTGGGCCACAGCAAACAGAATGTGAGAAAGCAGAAACTAATGAGCTTCTTCAAGAGAGGATAGGGAGCTTCTGTTATTTCATTTAGTCTTCAGAGTTTAACTTCTGGCACTTCCGTCACATCTCCAAATGGTAAGTGAAGGTTGTTACTTTTCAATTTGGTTGGGCCGTATAGCACATTTCATCAATTAAAATGCACCCTCAGTGCACAATCGCAACAGGGCCGGCAGGAAGGGTGCGAGTGTGTGAGAAGTTCTGGGTTTTTTCCCCCCGAAGTTACTGTTGTTCTATGTTCAGTGCAGTTATGATCTCCTACAAGGCAACCTTAGGGTCTAAACAACAATTCCATTCGTGGGGAGCAACACCTGTGTGGACGGTGGGCACGTGTCACCGACTGAGCCATGAAGCTTAACCAACTTCAAAACTGTGGAATGGCCTGGACAGGTGACTCAGCTTGTCTGGGCCCTGCTTCTACCTCACCAGGCCCTAGGAGGAATTCTGCAGCTGGAGAGAACTTCAACAGGGGACATGAACAAATGACATAGTCATTTCATCGAATGCCTTGTATTCATCCATTCAATAATATTTATAGAACATTTCCTGCAAGCCAGGTACTAGGCCAGCCTCGCTATTTGAAAATGTTTGGCCAGAGGACCTCAGTCTTTCTTTTCACCCTTCCCTACCACACAAAGAGGGGCAAGGGGACTAACTCCTTCAATCTTTCATTCTCTATACCTATAATAATTTCTCGAAGGGAGAACTAGTGAGGCACCTTTCAAAAAAATTATTGTTCTTTCCTGATTAGAAAAGTAATTCACAAGCCAGCAGATGGCATAGTAGTTGTATCTCTGGACTCCCACATGGCTGACTGTGGTTCAAGTCTCAGACCTGGTGGCTTGAAACTCACACACCACATATGTGTGTGCATGCCCAAGATCCCAGGAGGAAAATGGAGGAGAAGGGACTGCAATGTGGCCATCCTGCCAGGGGTGATTTCTCACTTTCCCTCTTACTGTCTCTCTCTCTCTCACTTTCTCTAGGGAGTGCACATTCCCTAAGGCAAAAACCTCTAGAAAAAGAAAGAAAAGTAATTCAGTTATTTTAATAAAATGTTTAATGCAGATCAAAAGACAGAACAAAATGTATATGGTCACAACTCTACCTCCCAAAGAGAACCACTATGTTCAAAGGAACACCTTTAATATCAACAAAAAACCAGGAGGCCTAACAGAAAACTGAGCCCCAGAGAGACAGAGACTAAACACCTACTCTACACCAGGAGCCATTATGGAATTGCAAAAATTAATCAAGTAAGATCTTGCCTTTCCAAGGCTAATTTTCTTGCCATTTTTACCCAAATGTTTAAAACCCAGGTCTAAAGACTCTAAACCAAGAATCTGAGAAGATTCCAAGAAGTTCATAATAAAATAAAATTAAACTATGAATTTATTGGGACCAGCAGATGGTGTAATGGCTACATCACTAGACTCCCATGTAGTAAACCGTGGCTTGAGTCCCGGACCCGGTGATTTAAACTCTTACCAGGCGATAGGCATGCGTGCTTAAGATCCCAGGAGGAGAATGGAGAAGAAGGGATTGCTGCTTGGACATTTGCTCTGGGGGGTGATTTCTCGCTTTCTGTTTCTCTGTCTCTCTCTGTCTTTCTGGTGAGCACATGTGCCCTATAGCAAAAACCTCTCAAAAAAAAAAAATATATATATATAAATTTATATTTATTTGGTATGAAAAGATTTTGAAATCCATGCATGGTTGTTTTTCAAAATATGCATTTTTCCGCTAACTTTATGAAGACCTTTTTTATAATTTGGGGATGTGCTCCAAACTCAGTTTTCAGTGGAATTGTACTCATTCTCAAATTTCTTTTCCATCTTACTGTTCCCACTGCGAGTCCTTTTCTCTCACCACGTTTGCCCCTTTTTGTTTTGACTCATTTCCAGTGCTTCACTTTCAGAAATTGTGAACACTCAGCAGCCTTAGCCTTGCGCAATGTCAGGCTGATTAGCAGTAACAGCCTAGGCAGGACATGCATGATGGAACAAAGCAGAGTACAAGAGGAGCGACCGCATACTTCTACAAGGCTCTTAGAGCTGGGGTTCTCATACTCCCCAGGATGGGCTGTTCACAGACGCTCTGGACTAGACAGGACTCTGAACCGAGTTCTGTCTCCAAAGTGTGTTGCACCATATTGCAGGAGAGGGAAGATAGTACTCAAGTTTGGGAATTGCTTTGGGCCACATCCCAGTCTCAGAGCACACGAACGATCAAAGTTCTGAGAAACCTGGTCAACTCAGCTTATCCTGGCAATTCCCCAACATTAAAACACGGACATTGCAAACAGTCAGGAACATCAGAGGAAATCAATTTTTTAGAAATGTTAATGATTCTTATTCTGCTTTATCCATACTGTTACTATACTGGATCATCAGAAAGTTGTGAGGCACTTTTGCATAGAAATATAAGTCATGGGGACCAGCAGATGGCATAATGGCTACATCACTAGACTCCCACATAATCAACTGCTGTTCAAGTCTCAGACTTAATGGCTTAAAACTCATGCTGGGTGCTTGTGCGTGTGTGCCCAAGATCCTGAGGGGAGAATGGAGGAGAAGGGATTGTGGTCCAGCCATATCTCATGGGGGGGGGTGATTTCTTGCTTTCTGTCTCTGTCTCTCCAGTGAGTACATGTACCCTATAGCAAAAATTTCTCTAAAAATAAAAAAAAGGAAAGCATGCCATAAATTTTCAGATGACCCAATATTAATATTATAAAGAGAAACCATTGGATTTGGTGTTATTAGCAACATCCTTCTCTATTTTTACCACTACAAAAGTCATTCTCATTAAATACAATGTCATCATGGGCTGAACCCTGTTCACTTCACTAGCCTCATCTCTTACCCATCCCACATTTCAGCCTTCTCAGATTGTCTGAAGTGCCCCCAAATACAACATGGCTTTTTATTGTGCTCTTGCTGGGAGGTTCCTCTACTTTATCTATGCAAGCAACTACTACCATCCTTTAAGGCTCAAGTTTTCTCCTCTACGGAGCCTTCCTGATGCCCCAGGAGTATGATACTCCTCCTTGTTCTTTCCTGGTATTTCATATGTACTTCACACACTGGGTGGAATTGTTTGCTTCTATATCTGTCTTCCCTCTGGGTTGGGAACTCCCAGAGGACGTAGACTGTGTCTCATTCATCTTTGTATCCATAGACTTAGTACAGTGGCTGATTCACAGAAGTTTTTAAATAAAGAGACCAAAATGGACTGGGATCTAGAGAGCAGACAAACCTCAGTAAAAGGGATAAATAAAGAAGATGCTTGAAATAGAGAAAATGCAGGCAGAGAAGCAGCTGGCATTTGGAAGCTTCAGTTGTAAGTGACATCCTGGTTTTAATAGCTCTCAATAGCATTGGCAATACTCAGGCATGCAGGTGGTCAGTGGAGGGGGTGGGGGATGGAGAACAGGTTCCTAGAAAACTGGACTTCAGACATGCCACCAGGAGGGCAGGAAGGGGTGAGCCCTAGAAAAACTAGGAGAACCAGGATGCAAATCTGCATCACTAAAAACCAGTCATTAGCTGATTGAACAAATGGTCTAGAGTTCCTTGAACTCTGCTTGACTAGGGAGAGGACTGGACCCAGATTCTGAGGCACAGCTGAGAGCACAGGTGCAGACTAATGACTGCACCTGGGGGATTAGAAGACCATGGGGAGAGGAAGCCACGCTGATCATTGCAGCTTCCAGGTGCTTCTCTCCACAAAGCCTTGGTAAGGCCTGCCTTTGCCTTTACTACATAATCTCAGACTCTCACACTGTGGAGTTCTCCATTCAGAACCCCAGGGAAAAAACTTGCCTTCAACATGTTTTCAAAATTATTTGTGGCCTAGAGTTTAAATTCCAGGATCGAGGATGTATAGAATTAATGCAAAGTCTAATTATGAATTTATGTGTATATAAACCCCAGCAAGAACTGGGCATGTCAATGACATTATAACACTTATGGTATATACTTCGACCATGGTACTTCCTTAACATTTCTGATTATGTGCTTTCACACTTTCATCTCAGTGCAGCTGTGAATACCCGAAAACAAGAGGCTGTCATAAACACCTTTATATCCTATACGCTGCCCCAGACCTGATGCATAGTTAAGTTTTGACAATCCCTTGTCAAGAGATGTTTGTTATTGTGACATATATTCTAAAGAAATAAATACAAACTTTAAAACTAAATAGAACAGGCCCAGAAGATGGCATAATGATTACGTTGCTGGACTTCCAGTTAGTCAATGGTGGTTCAAGTCCCAGACCTGGCACCTTAAAACTCACACTAGGTACATGTTCATGGTGCCCAAAATACCGAGAGGAGAATGGAGGAGAAGAAATTGTGGCATGGCTATTCCTCCTGAGGGATAATTTTCCATTCTCTGTGGGTGAACTGAAATGTGGAAGGACTGAAAAAAAAAAAAAAAAAAAAAAAAAAAAAAATCTCTTCCTTAAAAAAAAAAAAAAAAATACTAAATCGTTTGGGACCAGCAGATGGCATAATGGTTACGTCATTGAATTCCCACATAGTTGGACAGTGGTTCAAGTCCCAGACCTGATGGCTTAAAATAAGTTGGGCACTTGTGCATGTGTGCCCAAAATCCCAACAGGAGAATGGAGGAGAAGGGATTGCAGCATGGCCACCATTCTCTTGGGAGGTGATTTCTCACTTTCTGTCTCTCTTCTCTCTGTCTTTCTCTCTCCAGCAAGTATGTGTGCCCTATAGCAAAAAAAAAAAAAAAAAAGAATCTCTCTCTAAAAAAAGAAAAAACTAAATACATCAATCCAGGATCAGACTGATGGAATTGTACTTAATAGATTGTTCACCACAACTTGTTCAACTTTAGTTAGAAGCCTAACTAACTTGCTGATAAAATAATGGCCATCTGTCCAAACAGTTTTGGATGAAATGAAAATGGATAATAAATATAAGTAGAATTCTTTCAAGAAAAAATGTTCACCTCCTTTTAGTGGCTATAGGTACCATTTTCCAAATACCTAAGTTGAATAGTTAAGAGGAAAATGCAGCACAATCAGGTCAAACTAAAAGAATTTGAAATGAAGTTTATATTATGCAATAGCTTTAAAACAAAGGGAAAGAAATACATTCTAAGTTCCAAATCACAAATTGTAAAAGAAGCCAACACCTTGGTTCAGGGTTATCCTGTTGGCAATGCAAGTAACTGTCAAGAAACTCTTCAATACAAAAAGAAAAAGGCCAAAGTTGTCTACAGTTCCACATTTTCAGTGAAAATTCTGAAGGATGAAAAGGATTTCCTGGTTTTTTGTTTTCACTTTATAACTTTGGGCTCCATAGAACAATGAAAGGATGATAGAAGACAGAAACGATAGAGAGATGGATGGATGGGTAAATGAATTGCTGGGTGGATGGGCAGATGGATAACATTATTGAAATACAGACAATGTGGGTAAGGCTGTAACTCAGCATTTGCTTGTACTTTCCCCAAAAGGCCACATGTAATTTCCCAAAATCCTTGGGCTTTTGGAATGGTCGGGATAAATTCTATAGGCAACTCAAATGTCAACTGGGATCACTTCTGGCCTTTGGAAGTCTAATAAAATTGCTGAGATGCTATGGCCATTCCCATTTCACCTCAAATCTAATCCTCTCCCCAAGATATCTATGGATTTATAAGGTTTAAATATTTTCAATCTTGTATTATTTACATGTTTTGGTTCTCCTAAATCTAGATACATTCTTGCTTCTCTTTGTAGCTTCCTCCCTTTTCTATTCCATACTGACTCAAATGCATACTTCCAGTTTTTGCCTTCATTTACCCCAAACATCACTTCTTAACAGTTCACCTCAAATATAAGAGATCAGAAAGGGCTGATTACAAAACAAAGCAGCACAGCACATAACCTGGGTTTCTATTAGAAAATTAGCTATCCCTCTTCTTAAAATCTGTCAGCCATACCTGCAACAGAGACTTTCTCCCTGTTTACACTCTCCTTGGAATCCCTAGCTCTTTGCCATTATTTTTCTCGTTCGCTCTCTCTCACTCTCTCTTTCCCCTCTTTGTCCCTAGACCTTTCTCTGCCTGTTCCCAACTCCCATTCTCATTTATTTCATATCTACTTGGATCTCTCCTCCTCTCATCCCCTCAGCTCTTCCTGGCGGAGCGGCAGAGCCTTTGTTATCAAATACACTCATGAAGGTATCTTCCAGAACAAAGTGGGTTTCTATTAGAAAATTAGCTATCCCTCTTCTTAAAATCTGTCAGCCATACCTGCAACAGAGACTTTCTCCCTGTTTACACTCTCCTTGGAATCCCTAGCTCTTTGCCATTATTTTCTCGTTCGCTCTCTCTCACTCTCTCTTTCCCCTCTTTGTCCCTAGACCTTTCTCTGCCTGTTCCCAACTCCCATTCTCATTTATTTCATATCTACTTGGATCTCTCCTCCTCTCATCCCCTCAGCTCTTCCTGGCGGAGCGGCAGAGCCTTTGTTATCAAATACACTCATGAAGGTATCTTCCAGAACAAAGGCTTTTCTCTCTGACTGAGATTCTGCCTGCCATTTGCCTCAAAGGGCAATTTTTCTCTCCCTCCTCCCCGCCACTACACTTCTATCCCAGTAATAATCCTTAGGCATGCAGCAGCCATTATTAACTCTCCTCTGAACCAGTAGCTGACTATCTTTGCTCTTGACCTGAGTCTGGAGCCCTGGCTCAGTTCAGCCCTAGCCTGGTTCCTCTCTGAGTAGTACCTGAAATCTATTCAGTCCTTGGCTTCAAAAGGGTTCTTGAAATGTAGAGTATATAGGTAATCCAGAGCCATGTGATTTATTTCACCTCATTTAATTTCACAGCATCCCTATTAGATGAACAATACCCTCATTTTACAGAAGAAGAAACTAAGGCTCAAAGGGGTTAAATAGTTTTTCCAAGGCTGCACAGTGTTTCTCTCTTCAATTCATTTTCAGTCTTCTAACCAGAGTGATTTTTTTTTTTTTAATTTCTGCACCCAGTTATTGTTGAAAGAGGTAACTATTATCTTCTCACTCCCTCGCATAAACTCTTCAGTGACTCCCTCCTGTCTTCAGGGCAAAATTTGCCCTCTTTAGTCTGGCACACAAGGCCCTTCATTATCACAGGCATACACACACACACGTACACACACACACAAAGTCAGTCTATCTCCAAATCACTGTCTCCTTGCTTCCGCCTCTCAGACCGTAGGTTCTCTAGCCTTAGTGAATTACACATTGTTCCCTAAACACATCTTCAGTTCTTTGTACACAGTGCTCTCGCTGCCCGTCATTCTCTACCCACTGGAAGGGAAGTTCCGTGAGATAATTTGGTCTTGCCCATCACTGCTGCAGCCAAGTACCCAGAACGATGCCTGGCACACAGGAGTTTCTCACATTTACCTGAAATACTTTCTCAGACTTATCCTCCAGACCCCTATCTCAAGTGTGACTTCCCCCATGTTGTCTTGACTTTCTAATCAGGTTTTGATTCTCTTTTGCGTTCCCTTAGACCACATCGTGTTATGTCTATCATAGCATCGATCCAACTCTACTGTTATTTTATCTGTATTCATCTGACTTAAGTATTGGACAACGAATTTGAGAGCATGACTGTCTTGTTGATCACTGTGGTATTCACAGAGCCAAATACAGGCAGATAGAGTGGTAGTCAGAGGGAAATATGTGTCTCTGGATCTGGTGTATGGAGCCAACATGAAGATGCTACTCTTGAAAATTCTAGAGAAACATGGGTCAAATGTGTGGAGGGAGAGAGAACATAGATATTTACCATTTGCCCTTGCCATGCCACTGGTCAGAAACAAGACTGGGCATGTGACAAGCTTAAAATATACATGAAAAAATGAGTGAATGAATGAAGCAAGTGATGAGACTGGTATGTCCCCCCACCAATGGATTTTTTTGTTTTGTTTCAATGTAGTCAGCAACCCCCTCCTTCTGTAGCACTATCACCAACATAATGGAATTCGAAAAACAACACTGAAGACATTTGAGACTAGGAATAAGTGTATCAGAAAATATCAACTGTGGAAAAATTGCAGCTAGACTTTATCAGTTTGACTTCCAGTTGGACTTCTTCAGCTTCTGACCCAACTAACAGCTCTCCTCCAGATAAAGTGGAAGACGTGTTTCAGGAGGTCATAAGGGCTCATTGTCTCTGCCTCCCTACCAAACAACAGTCCTATCTCAACTCCGATTGGTTGCATTCCCTTAAAGGTCCTCCTCACACATTAGCACCTTCTGGAAAGAATGTCCAACAGCCTACTCAAAAGAAAAACCTTCTTTACCACTTTGTGAACCTTTCACTTGTTAACCACCCTCTTCCCCACCTTGTGGTTTTTAGCCTAGACAGCCTTGCCTTACTGTTTTACTGAGAAATACTTGTGTTCTGCTAAAAATCCAATAAGAGATTCTGGATGTATTCAATGGATGACTGCAAATCCCCTAAGGGATCACATGACTCTGCAGACATCCAGTATCTTCACTTTATAGCACATAGTATTTATTATTTAGGACATGTTGGCTAGGGAACTCTCCTCAACTCTCTTACCACCATCCTCATTAAAATTAACTCTTTAGGGTTTAGGAATTCCATGTGACTCAACAAATAGTTGAGGAGATTATGTCTGATGGGCCCTAGATTGCACCAGGTGGTAGCAAGGATCTTATGTCTCCTGAGAGCCTCCTCTGTACTGGTTACAGGGCCATCATCCAGTGTAATCCTTACCACAGGCTTAGAAGGTAGAAATTATCAATCCTACTACTGAAAGACTGGAAAATATAAAAGTATTAAAAATTGTAATGGACACTAGAGACAAAGTGGAAAGAGAGTATGGGAGGGGAAAAGCGCAGGAAAGGAAATATGGGGGGGAAATGGAGAGGTAAGATACTTATGGGACACAGATAAGGCTTATTATCTGTTGACAAGGATGTGTATAATAGTCTCAAATGGACTGAACTGAGGTGTAAATCATGCTGGGTAAAGTCTCTTCACCATCTAAATGATATATAGTGATTTAATGTATGAATAATAAAAAAATTAAATAATTTTTTTAAAAAGCTCAGGCTTTCAAAAAGTCAGAGTAGCTTTTAAAAAATGAAAAAATGTAAAGGAATAAAGTAGAACAAAATGTAAAAAAGAAGTCAGAGTAGCTTTCCCAAGGACATCATCATTGATAGTTTGAAACATGAGATTTGAGACTATATCTGATTTCACACATAATGTCCTCTCTTCTTTACTATTGACCACAGTGTTTTATTCCTCTTTTTTGAAAAATAAATAAATAAATAATAAACATTTAGAGGCTAGATGATGGCGTAGTAGTAACACAACACAACTGGACCCACATAGGAAGGGTCCTGAATTTACCTCCCAGGACATCTCCAAGCATTCCAGGCATACAGATCCTTTTAGGAGTGTTCTCTCTGCCCATCTTGCTCAGAAAAAGAAAGATGATAGATAGATAGACTCTATTATAGACAGTTTCTATTATATATAACTGTATAATATATAACATGTACTTACAGATAGATAGACTCTATTATATATAAATAGATAGACTCTATTATATATAAATGTATAACATATAACATTATGTAATTAGATAGATATTTAGACTCTATTACATATAAATAGATAGGTAGACTCTATTATAGATAGATAAATAGACTCTATTATACATAAATTTACATTATGTAATTACATTTAAAAATTACAAAAGTGAAATTATTATAATTATTTCAAAAGATCCTATTTAAATGTATACATTTTCTTGGGAGAAAGCATGGAAGAAAGCAGTGGTATAAGAACTTGGGAGAGTATGGCACAGAAACCCGGAATGGGTGAGTTTCAATGGTGAAGAAGGAATGTAGCAAGAAAAATGCATTAAAGCTTCACTAAGCTTCTATGACATGGCAGGGGCTTTTCCTATGTTTTCTCATTCGATCCTCATAACCCTATGTGGTTATTATCATGAAGAAACTGAGGCTCAGAGAGTTCAGTAAATTGTTCAAAGCCATAAAGCGGGAAGTAGTTAAGCTTGGACTTGAGCTCATCTTTCTCTTTCCTTTGTCCCAGTCTACTTCTCCTGAACAAGACTGCCCATGGGGAACCTAAACATAAAAATAAAAAATGAAACCCAGCTATAGCGGCACACAGGTAATTCCACCACTTGGGGGTCTGGAAGCCACATGGGAGACCCAGACTCAGATCTGTAGTCAACCTAAATATGCTGGGTTAAGATTGCACATGCCTGAAATCCTAGCTGATTTGGGGCTGGGGCCAGAGGACCACCACCTGGCAAGGCCCTGTTCAAATGACCCATTGCTGTCTCCCTTTTCTTATCTCTCTCCTCTATCCTAAAGGGGAAAAAAATGGGAAATGAATGGAGGAGGAGTTTAAAGGTAAAATATAACTAAAGAAGGTGCCATGGAGAGACTTTGGGTGTCTCCCGCTCCTGTCCATGGTGACACAAGAGCCAGAAGGCCCAGGTTTTTGTCTCAGCCCTGCCCATGACTGATCCTCTAGGAAATTATCATTCCTCAGGGTTCCATTTCCTGTCCTGTGTATTTAGTTAATTGAACAAGGTGCTATAAGACCCATGTAGCCCTGAGGGCTGAGAGTCTACAAAAAGTAAGATCAAAATACAATACCCTCCATTTAGCAAACAATTACTGTCTGCCATCCTTCCTGAGGAGCTAAGCTGTTCAGAATGAACTGTTGTCGCAAATGGTGCTTTCTGTCTCTTAAGTTATTTGTCTATCTGGGCCTAGAGTAGGTGATAGATACTGAATAAAGCATCAGCCATGAAAAGGATGACATCCTATCATATGAGGTGATGTGGACAAGCCTGGGAAAACATCGTTAAGTAAAGTAATCCAAGCACAGAAAGGAAAAAAAAATGTTCCCACTCATTTGTGGAAACCAAAGTTGACCTCATAGAAGTAGAGAATAGAATAGTGATTATTAGAAGCTGGGAAGTATTGAGGAAAGGGATATTGAATAGCAGATACAAAATTATGGTTAGCTAAGAGGAGGAAGTTCTTGTGTTCTACAGCACGGTAGGGTCACTTCTACATTTTGTGAGAATCTTCATGCTAGTGAATACCCTTTCTAAAAATCATGTAGACAATTTAATGTCTTATCTCATGGACATACTATAACTTACCACGTTTTTCTCTTGCTTCCTTTATCTATTGAGATATTATATGATATTGGGATTTTATGACTTATCAACATATATAAATGTATAAATTATTTATGTATTAAGGTTATTTAATCTTTGCTTAGGGCCAGCCAAGGTTGTGGTGGTTAATCCCACATGGTCAACTTCGAGGTCCAAGTCCCAGACCCAGCAGCTTGAAAGACATACACACATGTATATGCGTATGCAAAATCCCAAGAAAAGAATGGATTGCAGCATGGCCATTCCCTTGAGGGATGCCTTCTGACTTTCTCTCTCTCTCTCTCTCTCCTACATACACCCTACAATTAAATTTTATATATGTGTACATGTGTGCTTGTACACACACACACACACACACACACAATACACTTGTGCAATGTCCTGTAGTTGGGTGATCTGCCATGGTGCCCAAGGAAGACTTTTTCACTCAATCAACAAGTATTTCCTGACACAAACAGAATGCCTGCCATTGTGCTCATGCTATGGACAGAGGTGGAAACAAGTAACCAAAGTAGGCATTAATCAAATACACGAACAAGTGAGTAACCTCAGTTGTGCTGCATCCTAAGCTGCTTAGGGATTCATGGAAGGGTTTAGGCAAAGAAGGCCTGTAGCTGGGCTCGTATGTTTCCAGTTACTCTGTGAATTCTAGATGCGGAATTGGAGGCTGTTAGAAAATCCATTACAGCAATCCAGGAGAGACTTGCTGAGGCACTGCACTAAATCAGGCCAGTGAGGATATTGGCAGATCTATGTGACTGGGAGGTAGAGCAGTGGTGAGGCGGAGGTGCGTGTTACCGGCACCCTATCACTGGCCTTGCTGAGCAGAAGGGGAGTATAATGCTAATCACCATGCATGTGGCTTGCTTGGTTCGCCCATCCAGGGAGGCAGGATGCCAGGAGGCACAGGTGTTCCCTACCATCGGAGGAGGCCTCTGCCTCTCTTGATTGCATAAATAGGCCTCCTGCCTTCCTGCTGTCTCAACATCTCGCATCACCCCAGGGGGCCCCGGCCTCCCATTCAGGGTGCTCTTGGCAGACAGGCAGTAGAGCTGGGTACTGAGAGAAGTCGAGGGCTCCTCATGGGCAGCGTTGGCGAACTATTCAGACCCCACAGAACCTGGAAGAGCTGTGAGTCCATCCTGCAGACCCCGCGACGTAGCTCTCCACACACTCTCGCTGCCATCTGTTTCCTATCGAGGCCTAGCATGAGCTCGTGTGTGTGGTCACAATCGCACAGAAAAATCACTCTGCCAACAGTTATAGTTTCATTCCCTCCCTCTCTCTCTGACTTACCAACTGGATAGTGAAAATTTTGACCCTTCCCATCATGCCCTCCACACTCAAGGAAAATGTAATGGGATGGCCTTAAATTGCCCTGGAGGTCCATGCTTTATTTAAAGTCTGAGAGGGGACCCTCATGGCACATGCACAGGGGCCAAACCATAAGAAGAAATACGAGCAAAGTGGTTGCATCCTTTTGCAATCAACTGTTATAAAAACTGGCCATCTCCTGTTCTACCAGAAGACATGGAGTTTCCAACAGGCCCAGTTTTATTTTACATAATTGTAACCATCTCAGCATGTCAATTAAGATAGAATGTTACCTTTGGGATGGGATCAATTAGGGCCCTGAAGATTGAATTTGGAATCATGATTAGCCTGTTTTACATTTTGCCTTCATTTTCTAAAATATACAATTGTCTGATTCAACCCAATTTTTAAAAACATATTGTAAACTTATTTATTTTTTTAAACCAAAGCAGACGTGGGAGGCAAGTTAGTAACAGGAACCATAGCAAAATGGAGGAGGGGGGTGGGGGGGCTTGCGATTTGATTAGAGTCGATTCTTAAATTTCCTCAGCAAAAATATATTGAATGTGGTGTAATGGTTGCTGGATTTTCTTAAGAACTGAAATCATTACACTCTGGCTGCGAGCCAAGTTCTTCCCTTTTTTAGGTTACAATTTGAAACGGTGCAGAACATGCTATAGTGTTGTAGTCATTCATGTAATGTCATTGAATCGAGCTTCTGGAAAGAGACAAAGGACTTTGTGTCCCAAAATGTTCTTCTGGCAGAAAATTGATAACAGCATGAGATATGCTATTACTAGGTTTGGTTTTGCCTCCAAATTTATGCTGACTAAAGTGATTGAGACAGAGAGAGACAGAGACAAGAGAGAAAATGAATATGGCCAAGTGAACTTGCAACTGTGTGAGGCAGGCAGCTAAATGCTTAAAACAAACACCGCATAAAGGGAAGGCACATATTTCCGGCCAGAGATGTACAAGTTGTTGTTTTGTTTTGTTTTGTTTTGTTTTGTTTAGGGGGAGGGAGCAGGGAGGGTCATCACAAAACAAGGGAAACCTTTTCGCTTTCTTTTTTAAGTTATTGTTTCCCAAATGGAGACAATGAACAGACAACTGCATGACCTGAAACCTTGGGGAATTCTCCAAAGTCCTTCCCTTCCATTCCTGCCCTCCGAAACGTTTTCCCCTCATTGAAACCCCTTGTCTGGAGCTTTTGCCAGATTCGTCAGAATGACAAGTGAGTCCAGCTTCACCAACCAGGGATGCAGCCTGAATGCAAATCAAGCCCAGGCCTGGGTGCTCTGGCTGAGACACACAGCATTGGGCACACACCCATGCCAGCCCATTCTTTGCCACTGAGAGCCTTTATGAGATTTGCCATCTTTGTAGCTACAGTCCCTTTCAAAGGAAAAAGTTAGCACTGTTTGTGCATGATGTGAAAGATATGTCAATAAACCCCCTTTCCACATAAATAGCACATCAAAATATTACCAAATAATGCTGCTGACTTTGCCAGCAGGCAGAGGACTCCATCTGGAGAGAATATCTTCCAACTGAGAGACATCCAAGGTGCCCTTTCCCAGGCAACGAGCAAAGTGACCATGCTGTCGCCAAACGCCATCCTCTGTACACATGGGCCACCTCTTCCTTTATTGTGGTGCCCAGAACACCTGCACCTGGATCCTGGAGTCATCTGCTCCCATCCAAAATGAGCTCATTGCTCCTCTTTTTTTCTTTCTTTCTTCCTTTTGTGTGTGTGTGTGTGTGAGTGTGTGTGTGTGCACGCGTGTGAGTGTGATACCAACAGCACGGTGCTTTTCTGACCACACTCTAATTATAGCCAAGTATCCTCCAGAGATTTCCAAAATAGCAGATACTAGATTCACCAGGGGCGGAGCTAGCTGGCATCACCAGAACTCCCCATTGATCTCCTAACAAACCAGTGACAATAGCAAAATTCACTGCTGGATCAGTGGCATGTGGGTTTCTCCCTTCTGGGAACTCCTATGAAATTAGTCTGAGCCACATAGACAGATTCTTGATTGTTCTTAGTTGCCCAACAAATTCTTGCTGAGCATTTATTATGTGGAAGACACAAGAAGGAAACAGCTGAGCTAAATATCTGTAGGGGTCCCAGCTCTTTCTACTCAGTGTGAATCCCCACTTCTTATTCTGCTGAAGTGTAAAGAGTTCAGAGGGTTCTTAGAAGAGCTTGTGTTCTCTCTAGGCTCCTTCTCAAAATGCCATCTTTGCCAAGGCTTGTGACCACCTGGTCATGAAAGAAGCCACTTCTATTTACTTAAAAGTTCATTAAAGACACTTATGACTTCAGGAGATTTTTTCTTTTTTTCTTTGTTATTATTATTTTTTTTTACATTCAATTGCTATACATCATTTAGATTGTAAAGAGACTTTGCCCAGCATGATATACATCTCAGTCCAGTTGAGAATACTATACACATCCTCATCAACAGATAATAAACCATATCTGTGTCCCACAAGTATCTTACCTCTCCATTTTTCCCCCACATTATCTTTCCTACACTCTTCCCCTCCCACACACTTCTTCTACTTTGTCTCTAGTGTCCATAAAATTTTTTAATGTTTTTAAGTCCTCCAGGCTTTCAGTTTCTACCATAGAGTGCAGACAGTTGGTATATGTTAAGTAGAGACATACAATGTCTCTCTTTCATAGCCTGACTATTAAATTCCAGGGCCTTGTTGGTTTTTATGGCTGAATAATATTCCATGGAGTATATGTGCCACATTTTTCAATCCATTTATCCATTTGTGGACATTTGGGTTGGTTCCATGTCTTAGTAATCGTGAACAGTGTTGCAATAAATACAGTTGTGCAAGTGCTTTTCTTTTCTTTTTTCTTTTTTCTTTTTTTTTTTAAGAGAGGTTTTTGCTATAGGGTGCATGCACTCACCAGAAAGACAGAGAGAGACAGAGAAACAGAAAGAGAGAAATCACCCCCAGGGGTGATGGCCACACCGCAATCCCTTCTCCTCCAGTCTCCTCTCAGGATCTTGGGCATGCACGCACATGCGCCCAGCATGAGTTTAAGCCACTGGGTCCGGGACTCAAACAGCGGTTGACTATATGGGAGTCCAGCGACATAACCATTACACTAACTGCTGGTCTCTGCAAGCACTTTTCTGACTGAGTGTTCTCCTATCCTTTGGGTAGATATCCAGGAGTAGAATTGCTGGATCATATGATAATTCTATTTGAAGGTCTTTGAGGAACCTCCATATTGTTCTTCACAGTGGTTGGACCAGTTTACATTCCCACCAACAATATAGGAATGTTCCCCTTTCACCATATCCTTGACAGCAATTATCCTTTTTTGTTTTTTTAATCTTCACCATTCTGACTGGGGTTACATGGTATCTCATTGTGGTTTTGATCTGCATCTCCCTTACGATGAGAGATGTTGAACATTTTTTCATATGCTTTTTGGCTGTTCATATGTCTTCCTTAGAGAATTGTTTATTCAGCTCATTTTCCCATCTTTTAATTGGGTTAATCATTTTCTTCCAGGTAAGCAACTTGAGTTCTCTGTGTATTCTGTTTATCAGCCCCTTATCTGAGGCACAGTTAACAAATATTCTCTCCCATTCTGAGGGTTGTTGATTCACATTAATTATGGTGTCCTATGCTGTGCAGAAACTTCTTAATCTGATGTAATCCCACCTGTCTATTTTGGGGATTATTGCCTGTGCTTTGGGGGTTTTACTTAAGAAGTCTTTGCCTACCCCTATGTCTCCTAGAATTTCCCCAGTGTTTTCCACCAGTACTTTTACAGTTTGTGGTTTTAGATTTAGATCTTTGATCCACTTTATGTTGATTTTTGTTAATGGTTACAGATAGGTAAGGGTTCAGATTAATCTTTCTATAGGTTGATACCCAGTTTTTCCAGCACCATTTGCTAAAGAGATTTTCGTTTTCCCACTGGATTGACTGG
The DNA here is from genome assembly GCF_000334495.1 of Tupaia belangeri chinensis. NCBI lineage: Eukaryota > Metazoa > Chordata > Mammalia > Scandentia > Tupaiidae > Tupaia > Tupaia belangeri. The sequence goes on from NW_006159690.1 coordinate 258,016, forward strand.
TACCCTTTGTCAAAGATCAGTTGACTGGGAACCAGCAGTTGGTATAATGGCTATGCCATTGGATTCCCATGTAGTTTACCGCAGCTTGAGTCTAGGACTTGGTAGCTTAAACTCGCGCTGTGTGTGTGTGTGTGTGTGTGTGTGTGTGTGTGTGTCTCCAAGAGAAGAATGGAGGAGAAGGGATTGTGGCATGGCCATTTCCCCCTGCGGGGGGTGATTTCTCACTTTCTCTACCTCTCCCTGTCTTTCTGGCGAGCACATGTGCCCTGTAGAAAAAAACCTCTCCCCCCCAAAATAAAAGATCAGTTGGCTGTATATTTTGGGGGTTATTTCTGGGGTCTCTACTCTGTTCCATTGGTCCTCATGTCTGTTTTGGTGCCAATACCATGCTGTTTTGATAATCACAGCTTCGTAATATATTTTGGGGTCAGGAAGTGAGATGCCACCCACACCACTCTTTATGTGCAGGATGGCTTTGGCAATAAGGGATCTTTTATGGTCCCAGGCAAATTCTATGATTGTCTTTTCTAGATCTCTGAAGAATATCTCTTGTAATTTTATAGGGATTGTATTAAATATGTAGATTAATTTGGGAAGGATTGCCATGTTTGTTATGTTAATTCTGCCAATCGAGGAACATGGGATGTCCTTCCACTTTTTTGTGTCCTTTTCAAGTCAACCAAATCTTTGACTTCTTTGGTTATTCAGGAGATTTTTAAAAGATTCTGCTGGAGAGTGGAAGGAAAAAGAGTGAATAATGTCACAGTAAAATAATGTCACACAATGTTAGACATTGGCGGGGAAAACCTGGCCCGTCCAACCTCAGAGGCTCTCAGGTGGCACTTTCTTCAACCTTTCTGTAGCTCACTCACATCCCTCTCACCAGCTCAGTCTCATTCCTTATCATTGTCTGCCCCTTTGCATATTCCTCTTGCCCTCCCTTTCAGGAGGAAAAAAATGATAATTTTCTCATGTCAACTGTATGAACTACTGCCTTTACTTTTTGAAAAAGGGGAGAGTGATCCTTGCTGAAGGTTGGTTGAGCTTAAACACTTGTACCCTCAGTTCTCAGATACCCTTAGTGAATCATTAAGGTTTATTTGATCCAAACAAAGAGGATTTTCTTCTCTCTTTTTTTTTTTTTTTTTTGAGAGGTTTTCGCTATAGGGCGCGTGTGCTCGCCAGACAGACAGAGAGAGACAGAGAGACAGAAAGCAAGAAATCACCCCCCAGGGGGGATGGTCACGCCACAATCCCTTCTCCTCCATTCTCCTCTCGGGATCATGGACACGCACGCACACGCGCCTGGCGTGAGTTCTAAGCCACGGGGTTCGGGACGCAAACCGAGGTCGACTACGTGGGAACCCAGCAACATAGCCATTACGCTAACTGCTGGTTCCCAAAGAGGATTTTCTTAATTAAAAAAAAAAAATGTTAGCATCAACCATTAAAGTAATAGATAGTTTACCTTCATACACAAACAAGTATAGTCCATTCAATTTTGTATTTCCTGCCATTTTCTAAATACCCTCTACATAGTAGACTTGAGCTAAGCCCTCCAAGCATAGAAAACCACTAAATCCTCACTACAATTTACTGTGAGAAACTAGAGATGGGAGCAGTCATGCTATACAGGGCCACCAGATCTGTCTGATGCTGAGGCTATTCTCTTAATAAGTTACTCTGCTTCCTGCAATTCAACAAGCATTTATTACTCACAAGGTACTACGAGAGATACAAAGACCACAAGGCAGAGTCCCAGTTCCAAGTGACTTATAGTGAAGTAAGCCATTAGAAACAGAAAGAGGCATGGGCTGGCCCTATAGCACCGTGGTTAAGGAAGTCAGATCCACATGGCCAATTATGATTCAGATCCCAGCCGTGGCTGTTTGAAAAACACTTTGGCCATGTGTACATGCCCAGATTCCTGATAGGAAGGAGAAATGGAGCAAAAAGGATTCCATAGTGATCATGCCCTATTAGGGAGAACTTTTTCTCTCTTTCTGTTACTCTATTTCTCTTTGGCAAGCACACATACCTTCTGGCAATAAAATAAAATTTGAAAAAAGAAACAAGAAGTGTTACAACTTTAGAGACAAACAGGCTTGGGCTGAATCTAACTGTGTTAGGAATATGTTAGGTGACATAAAGCAAGTTACTCAACTTCTCTGTGCTTCAGGTCGCTCAACTATCAAATGGAAATGGAAACACTGCACACCATCCATTAGGTCATTTGGGGACTCAGGAAGGGTAAGACATGGACAGCACTTGATGCAGTGCTTGGTGTGTGATGTGATACCTCTGGAAAAAAAAGAGTTTAGTTCTCTTTATTATATTGAATGTGATGTAATAGCTTGTTGGGTGGATTTAGCATTTTATGATGAGAATCTTCATGCAGATGAATACCCTTACTAAAAATCATTTAGACAGTTAATGTCTTATCACATGAACATACTTTAATTTACCTCATTATTCCCTTATTTCCTTTATTTATTAGGATATATAGTGTTTGTCTCATCAACATTTATAAAATCTTAACTTAATAGGGCTATTACATTTTTTCTTAGTGCCAGTCTGGTCTGATGGGTAAAGTAGCTTAATCTCACATAGCCAACTGCGTGATTTAAGGCCCACACCCAGTGGCTTGAAAGACGAACTGGGTACATGTGTGTATATGCCCAAAATCCCAAGAGGAGAATGGAGGAGAAGGGACTGCAGCATGGTTATCCCCCTCAGGGAGGTGCTTTCTCCTCTCTCTCTCTCTTTCTCCCCTCACCTGCCCCCAGCAAGTGCACATGCCACATAGCAAACTTTAAAAAAAAAAAAAAAAAAGAAGAAGAAGAAAAGAAGAAAAAGACTTTTCAAAAACTTTTTGCTTATATTTTCTGCCAGTGTCTCCCCAGAATTTTTTGTCCCTAAATTTATTTAAAATACTTTTTGACCTGCGGTTGCTAATTTTTATGTAATCAAATCTTGTTTAAAATTCTCCTTTGATTTCTTCCATTAATTTTAAGTTCAAAAACTCTTCCCTAAAAAAATAGATTTGAGTGCTGCTCATCAGAGTTTTTTCTAATGTAAAGATACAATTTGAAAAATAAAGTGTGACAAGCTCATGGACTGGTGGTTAAGCAGCTGGCTCATCTGGCCAACTACACAGCCTTAATAAACACACTGGGTGCATGTGCGTGCATGCCCAAAATTCCAAGAAGAGAGAGAAATAAAGTAGAAGGAATCATGGAATGGCCATTACCCATGGCAGGGAGAGATGCTTTGTCATTTTCTCTCCGCCCTCCACCCCGCCGCCCCATTTTCCTCCAATGAGTACAGATGTTCTCTCTCACAATTTTTTTTAAAAAAATTAAATCACAGACTAAATAGATTTAAAAATTTAAAATTAATGGCTTCTTCTATTCATAAACTTTAATATCTATGACTTAGAGTAACTTGCAATAATGTAATAATAATAATAATAATAGTGATTTTTCCTAATTCTGTTTGAGGTATTGAATAAGAATCAGATTTCAGTCATTCACCCTGGGAGTCATTTCATGGCTTAATCCACAGCCCCTTCTCAAGTAGAGAGACTTTTAGAATGCAAGAAGTCACACAGATCTCCAGGAATGTATTCATGGACATCATGTTCTGCATAATGCAGCTCTGACTCTCAAGGGGCTCTCTGTTTTCCCCATAATTCTCAAAGATTTGGAAGGAAAAAAAAAAATTTTGACATGAAGTTGACCCAGGAGCTCTGCCCTGCCCTCAACACTCTGATTGTCTCAACATGCATAAGGAAGCCTCTGAGCCTCTGCTTCCTCATTTAGAAAATGGAAGCAAATAGGGGCCAGATGTTGGCACAGCAGTATAGTCATGCTCTAGATGCCAGGCGTATGTGGGAAGGGCCCTGGCTCACCACATCCACAGGCCTCCCTATATATGTTGGGTACATGAATGTGCCTGTCATCCAGGCTGACTGAGGCTGCTGGGGCTGGAGCATAGCATGAAGATATTTCTGGATCTCTCTCTCTCTCTCTCTCTCTCTCTCTCTCTCCCCACCTCCTTCTATCTCTCTCTCTCTCTCTCTCTCTCTCTCTCCCCACTTTCTTCTATCTCACTCTCTCACATGGAAGAAGTAAATTAAAAATTTTTTAAATAAAGCAGAATAATAGGACTAACTTTCTAGATTCACAGTAAAGATTGAATAAGATAATGCATGTAAATCTCTAAGCACAACTCCTAACAAATAATAACTGACTGACAAATGTTGGCAATTTTTCAGTTTTCTTCATCGTATGATGACCATGGTTGTTCTCAAAGGCCCTGATGCCCAGTGTCAGACTGTGGAGTAAAAATCCCCACCACGGGAGCAAGAGACCTCAAATTTCAGGACAATTCCACTTTGTGGAGACCAGCATGGTTATATTGGGTCCATGATATAATGTCTGTGTTTACTAGGCTGCCATAACACATCACTACAAACTGGGTGACTTAAATAACAAACATTTCTTCTCTGGTGGCCAGAAGTTTGGAATCTAGGTCTGGGCACTCTTTCTAGAGATGCTCAGTGAGGAAACAATCCTATGCCTCTCCCTCACTTCTGGCAGCCACTGTCAATCCAGGCTCTCCTTGGCTGGAATCGCCAATCTCTGCTTCCATCTTCACATTGACTTCTCTGTGTGTCTCCTCTCCTTGTAAGGACCTTTTCGTTGAGTTTACAGCCTACCCATATATTCCAGGACGATCTCACCTTGAGATCCTGAACTTAATTACAACTGCAATGACTATTTTTCCAAATAAATTCACATTTACAGGTAGAGATATATATTTTGGACAGGGGAAGAGAGCACCAATTGACTCACTATACATCATGTCCTCCCATTAGGCAAGAGACCAGTGCAGAGAAGTGATACTTAGCAATACCTTGAGCTAATATCCTTGGTGATTAAATTATTACTATCTGGGCAACAGTCCTTTAATCAGCTTCTTTAAACATCTAAATAGGGACCAGCAGTTGGCGTAATAGCTATGTCGCTGGACTCCCATGTAGTCGACTGCGGTTCAAGTCCCAGACCCGGTGGCTTAAATTCACACCGGGTGCGTGTACGTTCATTCCCAAGATCCTGAGAAGAGAATGGAGGAGAAGAGATTGTGGTGTGGCCATCACCCCAGGGGGTGATTTCTCACTTTCTGTTTCTCTGTCTGTCTCTATCTTTCTGGCAAGCACACGCACCCTATAGAAAAGAAAAATCTAAATAATAGAAAATGCATGCAGATATTTAAGTATGTGAAAACCAGAAAGATGAAAATGGTTGCTTATATACAGGATGAAAAATTTCATCCTCACAGGAATCTCTGGTCACCTGCTGATATTTTTAAACATGAAAGAGTCTGGAAATCCTCCCAGTTTATTTTGAAAAGGCATTCCCAGCTTGATAGAGACTTTTTACATTTTTTTTCTGCTGCTGATATTCCTATTGATTGGGAAGCAGGATACTGAGCAGGACAAGTGTCAAGGTGATCTGAACGGGATTCTTGAAAATGCCAATACTTTATAAATGCTAAAGATGAAACATGCCAACTATAGAGGGGAACAAGTCCCGCTATTACCCTCCCTAAATCTATCTTCTGCCAAATAAAATTAACTGTTTATGTTGTGTGCCATGTTATATGCCTTTATATCCTCCTTCCCGGTGAGTGGTTTACAAATTGATTAGTTATAACTGTGGTTCCTCCATGTCAAGTCCTATTTCGTCTTTACCAGGTCAACCTCAAGTGCCTTTTTTTTTTTTTTTCAGCATTTGTCATAGGGCACGTGCACTCACCAGAGAGAGACAGACTGAGATAGAGAGAGGGAAAGTAAGAAATCATCCCCCTAGGGGGATGACCATACTGCAATCCCTTCTCCTCCATTCTCCTTTTGGGACTTGGGCACACATGCATGTATGTCCAGTGTGATTTTCAAGATGCTGGGTCCGTGACTTAATCCATGGTTGGCCATGTGAGAGTCTAGCACCCCAACCACCACACCATCTGCTGGCCCAACTTCAAGTGAACTTGAAGGGATTCTTTTTTAATTGGGATTTTGTAATGCTCAACATATGTGACTTTCTAGTAATGTTAGAGAAGACACTTAATGAGTTTTTATTTGTGGTGTTATTTGAGAATATAGAGATCATTTTAATTCAAAAAAAAGTAAATAAATAATTAGATATCATTGTTGGTTTGTATAAATTATTCCTATGTATATATACCTATAATGGCAGAACATTTATTACCATTGCCTACACAAACTTATCTAACTTTGTATGAACAAATATATGAGCCCATTCATTTATTTGCGTTTTCCTAGGTGCCTATTTTGCCAGGGATTGTGTTAGCACTCACTATTTCAGAGGTCCGGGAGGACAGTCAAGTCTGGTGTTCCCAACCTGAGGTTGACCAACCTCCTCTAGATCTCACCATGATGAGTAGTCACTATCCTTCTAGAGTAGCCCATCCCATCGTCCTGCCTTCTTACTGTCCATAGGAAACAAATAGAAAGATGGTCAAAATGCAGATTTTTGAATGACCCAAGACATTTTTGTTCACCTAGTCTACTGTAGGACCCAGGAACCTGCAATATTAATATAAACCACATGTGACTCTAGGACAATCATTTCCCAAATGACAGACTGTGTTTTGGATACCTCTTATCAAGCACAGAGGGAGTGCCAATTATGCTGTCAGAGCTGATCTGTTTGGCTTAAGGCACACACTGAGTCTCCTAGTGGGAAATCATGGGTTGAGAATCAGTCTCTCAAGTAATCCCTCTGGAATTACCACCCACTATTCACATTTTCCACTTTGGAGTCACACAGAATTCAGCTCATTCACTCCTCAACTGTTTATTGTGTCAGTTATGGGCCACACCCTATAACTGGTGCAGTCACTACAGCAAAGAATGAAATAGTTCAAAATTCACCCTTCTTAGAGCTTATGTGCAAGTGGAAGAATGATTCTCAAATATCCTTCTCTAGTTTCACTGATTCACAAATGCATGTGTCAGGCCCAGCAGTTAGCGTAATGGCTATGTCGCTGGACTCCCACGTAGTCGACCGCAGTTTGTGTCCCGGACCCAGTGGCTTAAAACTCACACCGGGCACGTGTGCGTGTGTGCCCAAGATCCCGAGAGGAGAACGGAGGAGAAGGGACTGCGGCGTGGCCATCCCCCTGGTCCAAACATGGATTGGACCAGGCATGGCAGAGAGTCCATGTTTCAAAAACAAATACCACGGTCCCTACCTTCTCAGGAACATAGCTGACAGACAGAGACCAAAAAAGGCCAAACCTTTCAGAGCTATTTATCAAATGCAAAGATGGAAGATCTCGTAGGTGTTATGAGACGTGAAAAAGGGGCAATCAAGGAAGGCTTCCCCAAAAAATGAAACTAGACCTATGCCCTCACATAGGGGTTAACAGCAAGCATGGACACATCTGGAGAAAGGAGGAACTAAACGGAGCTTAGCACAACTGAAGCAAGAGTGGGAGGGTAGAGAAGACTGAGTGATGAGGCTACCCAGGCAGGCAGGGACTCTGTGAAGACTCAATTTTATCCTGAAAGCCATGGGGAGTCACTGAAAGGTGTTTAACCTACACTGACTACTGTTTTAGAAAGATCTCTCTGGGTTCAGTGAAAGGGGAGGATTGGAGAGAAGAAAGAAGAGTCAGGAAATTAGTTTAGAACTTATTATGGAGAAAAGGAGGGCTTGTTGTGGTGCCGCCATTTGTTCCACCTTTGAACTCAGCTTATCTCACAGAGCTTCCAACAGCGCCAGGCTGGGACATCACGTCCTCCGTGGTCCATAGGAGTCACTATGAGGAGGGTCTGGGGAAGAATCTGCCATATTCAGTGGGAAATAAATGGTGATTACTCATTATAATGACTTTTTACTTTGGCTCTAGATTCACTGTATCTTTCTTTATAGTAAGACACCAACTGCTTAAGAAATAAAAATGTTTTAGTTTATCCATTTAATAGATATGAAGAACATTTTAAGAGGTGCGATTACAATCTCTGAAATATGGATCAAACTCTTAAACTCATAGCACACTAGATACGTTCTTAAACTTCCGACGTTAAAAAAAAGAAAGAAAGAACTTGTTACAACAGGCCATGTGATAAGGGCCTGAATACACAAAGACACTGTGAATGCAGATGAAATGAAGGATACAGAGTTGAGAAATACTTATAAAGTTGAATTAAAAATACTTGAGGGCCAATTAGGTGTCAGAAGTATGAAGGAAAATGAGAGTCCCTAAAATGGCTGGATAACCATTACAGCTCCTAAATTTCTCTTCATTAGCCTTCCCTTAGAATTAATAACTCACTTTCCAATTTTTATATCATCCTGGTTCCTTCTGGTCTTATTGCTATTCTCCATAAGTGAACTGAATTAATGGAGAGCTTGACCATGGTCTCTGTGGAACAACACACTCAACTTCAAACCACTTACTTAATCCCCCAGTAAAGTTTAAATTATCTTCAGAGATTCAAATCAACTAATAAAAAAAGGAATTTGGTGATAATCCAAGACAGAAAATCCAAAAGAATTGAAAGTTCTCTTTGCTGAGTAACTGAATCTAAAGTTCATACAAACTAAATTGCACCCTATGGCATTCAGAAAATGGTGGCAGACTAAAAGTTATCGCCCGCAAGCTCAGAAAAGTGAATACCTGAAGAAGCAGGATAGGAAGGAGGAAAGGGGGAACAGCGAAAATGCAATTAAAGAAGAGGTAAACAGAGACCTTCTCTTTAATAGTTAATACTATGGTTTCTATGGCCACCCCAAATTTATGTTGGAACTGGGTTATATAATGAAGGCACTGAGAGGAAACTTAATATCTTCATGCTGTTGAGAGATGCGGCCTTTGGGAAGTGATTAGTATTAAAGTCCTTGGGGAAGGGCACCATGATTGACTGTTGGTGGGTTTATAAGGAGAGGGAAAATTATGTAAAAAATGGCAAACACAAATCAGGTGATCTTCCTGGATGGACATAGTCCAGTCTCGATTGGCTTCAGGAAGTTAGAGGGTGGTGTCAGTTGTGACACTGAAATCTTAAGTCCTGGGGCCTAAGAAGATGGTGGTATCATTAGACAGGGGATCAATGAGGAGGGGTGCATCTGAGGAAGATGTGTTTATTTGGTTGGGGACATACTGAGTTTGGGATCTAGCAGGGCCTTCTGTCCAGTAGTCTTTAGAGGTTCAAGTCTGTAATGCTTGAACTGAGATGACAAAGCCAGAGGCTAGAGTCCTGGTCCTGTGAGGCAGACAAAATCAAGGCTTCACGTCTCAGATCTCTACATCTGTTTTGTTTAGCTAGTGAGTATTTATGAAGTATTTACTGAACTCAAGCCCAGGCCTCCCCTAAGAACAGGGATTGCAACATCTAACCTAATATTCTCTGGAATTATTACTGCTAATAACTCTTTATTAGAGAAATCAAATAGTTGTAACTTTTCACTGTGGTTGGAAAAGTTTGCAGGGTGAGACATGTATTACCTACAGAAGAACTCTGTCCATTCTAGGCATATAGTAAAATTAAGTTCAAATAAATGCTTGGAAGAGTGTTTCATTTAAGAAAGGCTTACATTCTTCCCCTTCCTGGAAATGAGTGTTATAGGGCATCAAACAGCTCTATGTCCCATGTGGTGTTTAATATAAGGGCTCCATTTTTTTCCTTAATCTACATGAGATTGGTACTAAAGTTGGTAAGCAATAAAACAGTTACTATGGACCTTTACATTTACAGCACTGTGTCATTTATGAAACACTTTTACCAATATTACTCTTCTGATCCTCAAAACACCCAGATGAATCACTACTGCTGTCCCTCGGTGCCTTCAGAGAAACGGAGGTCAGAGAGGTCACAGGCAGTGCCAAGGTCACGTAACTAGAAAGTGTCAAAGCCAAGATGGAGTCCAGAGCTTTATCACTGCAAACTGTGTGTTCATGAGCACTTTACACTTAACAGTGCACTTCTATGATAACCTATTAGATCTTCCCAAGGGCACAATTTGGTGCCTTTGAGGCAGAGGAAATTGAGACCCCTCTGTGACTGGCCACAGTCACAAAGAAGGGGCAGAGCTGAAACAAGCATGGGCACACTGTCTCCACTCCCCACCCTGTGTGGTCCTCCTTTCCAGACACCAGAGGGCAGAATCCATTGGTTGTCATTACTGCTAGACAACTAGGACTGATCTGCCACATACCGCAGACCTAAAATAACTCCCATGAATTCTCCCTTCTTTGCACACCCAACCCTACATGGACCACTGAGAAAGATGCCTAAAAAATTCTGCCCTTTCCTCAAAACTTTTCAAAGATGCCAGATTTGAGTGCCCCAAGGTGAACTTCTTCGATACAAACCCATACGCCCCCCAGAAATTTCATTCCATTAGGTTTTCCCTCATAAAAGAGGGAATGTTCTTTGACCTCCAATGCAAGCCAATCCATCATGCCCTTTGAGAACCACCCTTCTGCATCTGCTCAGCTGATCCCACTGGGCAATACCCAGAGAACACAGAGTAACCCTGCCCAATATGTGGACTCTTGAACATGGTTTGAATGTCACTGAGCCACTCTGAGCCATTCTCATCCTGTGACCTGTTATCAATGGGTGTAAATCAAACTCAGAAGCATGAGAGTGTAAATTTGACCAAACATTGCTTAATGGAGGTAGAGGAAGAGGCTTGCATTTCCTATCATAACTCTCCCTCGGAAATCTCTGGTTCTCTAAAGTTCCTTCCACTAGAGCTGCAGCTAGCTCTTTCTCTGCCTGGAACTTCTCTGAACGCCTTTCCTTCCCTGTAGTCACTCCTATCACACTCGTGCCTCTCCTTTGTGTAGGGCAACTGACACGTCTATCCATCAACCTCCCTCAGGAAACCTAAAAATATTCTTTGGGAATCTACTCTCTAAAAATGTAGGAACTGTTGAACTCAAAGAGGTTGGATAAAAAGTCTTTTAAAAACTATTGATTTAATTATTGTCCATATCCAATAACATAAGAGCCAACATTTTCTGTCCCAGATTCTCTGCAACTGGTCTATTTTTCAAAACAGCTATATAACAATCTCCATTTTACAGATGAGAATACTAAGGTTTTAAGTAATTAATCTACTCACCAGCTACAGCTGGGAAATCAGCAGACTTGAGTCTACCTGACTCCAAAAGTCATGCCTGCCCTTCCAGTATGCATAGAAATAGAAGCAGCAGGCTGTTTTCCTTCTGGGAGCTGCCGCTCCCCCCAGCCTCTCTTCTGGAGCCAGCTGTGCCCCACTCCATCTCATCCCTCATTTCCTCTGACCCCAGGCAAAAGGAAACTTATTACCTTTCTGCAGATAGACCTACTTCCTGAGCCAACCCTGGGTGCCAGTGTTCACATGGCCCAGCTTCCTCGTGCCCCAAAAGCTGATCACCCTCTGGTCACATCTGGAACATATTTTAAGTTACCTCTAACCACAACTGCAAAATAAGTTTTGAGTCAGCGATCTCAAGAGATTAAGTAAGTAGTTTAGGCTCACTTGATAAAGTTCGGCACAGGAGAGCTGCGTCCTCACTTCCCCGGCTCTCACTGGCTCTGCCCAAGAAAACAGGGCAACTTCATATGGAAATTGATCGATCACTGTCCTCTTGCCAGTGTGTACAGAACCGTGAGTGGCCCTCTGGACTCATAGACTTCACTTGCAAGCGGGGAGCTATGGGAGGTGGTGTAAGATGAGTTGTGATGCAGCAATCAACTCTCAAACCAAACTGACCCGAGAGAGAGTCCTACCTCTGCCACTAGCTATCTGATTGGCCCTGGGTGAGTTACCAAATTGTTCCCATGCCTTTGTTTCCTTACCTCACTCAGAGCTGGTGGCAGCTTCAGCTCTCTCCTGCCTTCCTAACAGTGGGGCAGTCATTTCACCTCTGGGCTCCAAGTTTCCTCCCCTGCATTGGCAGGTTAGGCTCACTCATCTCTCTGGTCCTTTCCTTCACTGATTGTCTCTAAAGACAATCATTGTGGACTTGTTTTCCTACTTGTTGGATGAAAATAAAACCACTCATTTCCAACACCTCTTAGAAAAAGGACTCTATTAGAAACATTTTTTTTTCCAGAACAGGCATAAAAAGCATGTGTTTGTTATTGTTTGTTCAAGTTCAGAGGGAAAGCGAAATCATGAAGTAGTTTAACAAAAAAGAGAAATCATAGAGTAGCTTCACATGACGAAGAAATCAGGGATGGGTGAGTGGGATGACAGGTACTTTCAACATAGTAAATCCACAAGACGGGATGTGGGGGGTCTTCTACTCTGTGAGGGCTTGCCCAGGGTACATACCAGTTGTGATAAAAAGTAACACTACAGTATTCTCAGCAATCTCCATCCTGACTCTTTAAGTCAGAACCCAGGGAGTGATAGTCAATATTGAGCGGTGTCAAATAGGAGGAGCAGGGAGATGATGAAATAACTATCAGTCCATGACAGGAAGGAAGAACAAAGGAGAGATAGAAAAATGGTACGAGCTGGTCTGAAGTCAGCCCAGGCCCCTGCTGCTGGCCAGGATAGCAGGCTTTGCCAACGACTTCCTAAAAGTAGACTGTCCATCCAACCCCATTCGCACTCTTGCCAGGAGGCATCATTATAGACGAGTGTCCGCCTCAACTCTATTGAGAACACATCTTTTCTACTCCTTTCCTCTGAAA
>NW_006159690.1:270770-280107 GCF_000334495.1 Tupaia belangeri chinensis
AGAGTGTTACCATTTGGACAGATCTTCAGGGTCACTTTCTGACCCATCTCTGGAAAAACAACTGTCAGACCCCTCCTGACTTATTCGTGAATGGGAACAAAAACCATACATCTTTATTCGAAATACAGAGCAATGCCCAGTCCTGGCCCTCGGGCTCTCTGAAACTGTCCTGCTACCTTGTCAGTTGCATGTTCCCTACCCTTCGGCCACCCCTAGAAATAAATGCCCTTGAAGATCAGCATACTTGGGCTAATTAATTTCTTCCATCTGTTTTTTTCCTCTGGAACTTTGACCGTGACACAGAAGGTTTGGTTCTTACGTCAATAACCAGGTCACCCACACCTGATGGGAGTAGAGTATGGAGGGTTGAAGAAAAGGCACGTCAGTTATTTCCCCCACTCATTTGCCTGGGCTTATGTGAATTGCTGATTTAACCAGTATGTTAGAAGCATAGAGACATCTGACACTGCAGGGGAAGAAGCGAATCTCTACATCACAAGGGAAGTTTTAAAACCTAACCCTGCTCAAGTCATTGGTAGAAAGATGGGGAGGAAGAGACATAAACAAACAAATGACGAATGATTTCAAATGAACAAGCAAACAATACTGAATAATGACCACGCCTCAACCAAGTGGTTTACTAGTTTTCAATCTTCAGAATAAGCTCATGAATGGGACCAGCAATTAGTGTAATAGCTATGTCTCTGAACTCCCATGTAGTCGACCACAGTTCGAGTCCCAGACCTGGTAGCTTAAACTCACGCCGGGCATGTGTGCGTGCATGCCCAAGATCTCAAGGGGAGAATGGAGGAGAAGGGATTGCAGCATGTCCATTCCCCCTGGGGGGAGATTTCTCGTTTTCTATCTCTCTGTTTCTCTCTGTCTTTCTGGCAAGTGCACGCACCCTGTATCAAAAACCTCTCCAAAAAAAAAAAAAAAAGAATAAGCTCATGAATGATGCCTGAATTCCAGGTAATTAATATATCTAGGAGGGGGACCGGCAGGTGGCATGGTGGTTAAGGGTGCTGGACTTCCACATGTCTAACAGGAGTTTGAATCCTGAACCTAGCATTTGCTTTCTCACTCCCGACTCTCTCCCTTACTCTGTCTCTATCTGGTCAAATTAAAATAAATAAATAAATAAAATTAATAAATAATTCTTAAAAAAGGGGGCTAATGTGTACTTTGTGTCTGTTGGTTGGATGGAATGTTCTCGATTGTCTGTTAGATTCATTTGGTCTAAAGTGTAGTTCAAATCCTAGGTTTTCTTATTATTTCCCACATTTCATTGCTTCACAAATACATTAAACTATGGGCCAGCAAGTGGTGTGGTGGTTAAGGTGCTGGAATTCCCACATAGCCGACCACGGTTCCAGTCCCAGACCCGGCGGCTTCTCTATATATATATATACACATACATACATATATAGGAGATGTGAAATAACTTGCTTTAAGTCCCTCAGATCATGAGTGGCAGAGCACAATTCCAGTTCGAGTCTGCAGCACCCTCAAGCCTGCTACTCCTACCATGTGCATTTCTTTGTGGTGAGCATATGTCTTCCAAACCTCAGATGACTAGAGTCTTGAGCAGGAACTCAGGGGTCTTCAGAGGTGGGGAAAATAAGACCAAGGCTAGTGTGTAGACACACTACGCACAGCATGGGAGGAGCAATGTCGCCTTCCATGTATAAGCTCACCTCATGCACAAGTCTTTATCAGAAGTCAAATGACTTTTACCTGAATTGACAGCAGGTTTCTGATCAAATATTTCTGAGTCTGCCTCTTGGTGTGAACCCGAGTGAGTTCCTGCATATACCTTTGGTTAATGCCTTGTGACTGTGGGCACCAGAACCCAGCAGTCTGGCTCAGCCTAACGCCATGTGACAGCTAGCATCTGAAGGAGAAAACAGCTCCTCTCCTCCATCTCCCACACTCCCCACAGTTACAGCGTGCGTGTTTCCATCCCCGTCTGCTGTGGACTCTATAGCACACCAGGTGTTGCCACTTGGAAAGGTCACTACTTTTCCATTTGCAATCTTTGTATCCTGTTCCCTGCTAGGGGGTTGTGGAGCAGAGGGAGAAGGGGCCAGTGTTAGTGTGTATTTGGTTCCTCCATTACCCTGTTGGAAGGGACTGCAGAGGGCAAGTCACAGGCCATAGGGACTAGAGGTGAGGGTGCTGGTGGCCAGACCTAGTGCCCCATAGGTTCACAGTGGCTCTCAGCTGACATGGTGACTGTCTGGGAAGTCGGGACAGATTTTCTCCAGTGTAAGAGCCATGCCCATTCCAGCCTGGAGCCGATTGAGATAACCTTGACGACAGGAACAATGCACAGCACATCATTTTCCTGAGGATGCGCCGGTACATGGAAAGATCACTGCCAAATCTCATTCCCTTGCCAAGGCTTCCAGGTGTTTCTTTGTGTTCGCACAGAGAACTAACATCATTTTTTCCTCCAGTTCGGAAGAGGTGGTCCAAAGTGTTTAAGCGACAGTAGTTGCAACATGTCAGAGTGGGAATTTATTATCTCAGCCCCAATAGGTCTTAATAAGCCTTACACAACTGTTTAGGCATTTATTCTATTAACGGCTGTTCATTCTGGTGGCTTCACCTGAATATTCATGATCTTCCTGTCCCCAGAGCTTCAGCAGAGCAGCTGTTGGAAACCCGCAGCAAATGTTCAAGAGAGTTCCACAAATATAAACACCCTCACAGCTGAATGTTCCAGCCCTGGCCTTACAGAGGCTGAGCCATGAAACATTTATGTCAAGTGGTTTTTGGAGGGCAGCATTTACAAAACTTAAATATTCCTTCCCCCTTGGGGAGCCCTTCATTCTGACTGGGACATGACCATAAGGACAAAGGGTCCAGGAGAGCCTGAGTCCACAAGATAACTGTCCCTTCCTTGCTCTCTCCTATAATGGGAGCTTCTGAATAAATTCCAGTGAGAAGACAAGGGAGCTACAGCAACTGGGGGATGTGCAACAGACACTTCAGAGGATAGTGTCGAGTTGGTTGCTTGGGAAAGAGCGAGGTGTTTTGTACTGGGAATATTTTTAGCATAAAAATACCAAAAGAGAAAGTAATGTTGGTGTGTTTTTCTTTTTCCAAAGGGATATAACTAGGAATGACAGGATTAAATTAGCAAGAGGACGCTCCGACGTGAAATTCAGTGAGATCTCTCTCTTGAGCATATGTTTCCTGCCTTTCAAGTCAGAATGCAAAGTAGAAGTTCAGGCCCATCTTTATGATTAAATGAATCTCCCCTTTGGGCAAGTCACTTAACCACTTTGTGCCTCAACATCCTCATTTATAAACTGAGGGGTTGGATGGAAAGAATGTTGCGTCAAAGAAGATGGACTACGGGACAGTATTTTGTAAGTCAATAAGATATTAATATATTACGAATACATTCCTGTCATCTTTAATTTATCCAAAGAAGAAGATCTTTAAAAATGTGTTAAAAACATAAAGCTAAAGATTCTTTGTAGCCTGTTTGTGGGATACTAAGTTCATTTCGACCACTGAGATCTGTGAGGATGAGCAAAGACATGGGGATCACACAATTCAGTATAGAGAAGAGAATGTGGGTAGGGGCATGGCATTGACCTGAGTTCAAACTCCAATGCTGCTGCTGCTGTTGAAATGTGGGCAAATCATGTAGTTTCTCGGAGCCTCGTTCTTTTGTCTGTAACATGTAGAGAATAACTAACTCACACTTCGGACACAAGATCAGAGAAGTCATTCAATACGTAGTACTTGGCACTGCACAGCTGCTTGCCAAATGAGTTTCCCTCCTCCTGCCCTCTGCCCCAGGAGAACAGTTTGCTGATCATGCCCCCGTAGATCTACTTCATGACCTCTCTGTTTACGGTTGGTGGGAATCTCAGATCCAAGAACAGGCAGGAGAGAAGACTTGAGCCCACTTCATTTTGTCCCACTGGTTTGGCAGGCTCATTCTTTCTTTGAGAGCTCTAGGGATTCTAAGGGAAGGCTTCTCTAAACTTCTCAAGGAAGATGCCACCCCTTGTAGCATCCACTCTTCTCTCTGTGCTTCCCTAGGACTTATCACATGCTCATATGTCATTCTTGATTTTTTTTTAAACCCATGTCCCTCAGTAGACAAATGCTTCTCAAACTTTCATAATTGCCCTCTTTGTACCCATAAAAAACTTCAAATCCATGAAACCAACAATTGGCATAATGGCTATGTCACTGGACTCCCATGTAGTTGACCGCAGTTCGAGTCCTAGACCCGGTGGCTTAAACTCACACCAGGCACATGTGCATGCATGCCCAAGATCCCAAGAGGAGAATGGAGGAGAAGGGATTGCAGCATGGCCATCCCCCCCAGGGGGTGATTTCTCACTTTTTATCTCTCTGTCTCTCTCTGTCCTTCTGGCAAGCATATGCACCCTATGGCAAAAACCTCCCCTCCCCCCACCAAAAAAAAAACAAAAAAACTAAGCAACTTCAAATCCTTTAATGGTATCTGGAATTTCAAAATAAAATGAATAGCATAATTAAGATCAAACTGATTATAACATTAAGATTTTTTTTAAGCTGCACAAACGTTCTCCCTAATATAACTTCTAGTTCAAGTTTCATAAAGATCATGATATGAACAAGAGAGAACCAAACATGGGAAAAGTGAGTTGATATAATTAGTGCCACATGTTATAAAAGAAGAAAAGAGCACATTTTAGAGAGCATTGATAAGAGATATTCTGCTGAGAGAACCAGGAGAAAAACAAGAGAAAGGGGTCTTGATTTGAGCAGGCAGAACCAGCAGTTAGTGTAATGGCTGTGTTGCTGGACTCCCACGTAGTCGACTGCGGTTCAAGTACCAGACCCGGTGGCTTAAAACTCATGCTGGGCGTGTGTGCGTGCGTGCCCAAGATCCCAAGAGGAGAATGGAGGAGAAGGGATTGCGGCGTGACCATCCCCCCTGGGGGGTGATTTCTCACTTTCTGTCTCTATGTCTCTCTCTGTCTGTCTGGAGAGCGCACATGCCCTATAGCGAAAACCTCTCCAAAAAAAAAAGACTTGAGCAAGCATTTTCTGGATGGAAAAGATGAAACAAGCATTCTAGGCACAAGCAACTGAATGAGCAAAATGAAATGAGGGGAAGAGAAAGAACAATGTGGCAAGGAAATGACCAAATTTCCTTGTGGCCGAAGTGGGTTGGTGGGGAACAACTATGATGTAGAAGGTCTAGGCCCTTTATGCCACACTAAGGACTTGGATGAAATCCTTTGAGCTGGGGTGGAGTGTCATGATCAGAATTTTAATTCAGAAGAAAAATGCTCACTTTTGTGATTAACAAAGGGAGTTGGAGAGAGCACATAGATACAGAGATCCGATGCTATTTATCTAACCATCCCAATTACCCCTCAAGGTAGCTATTGTTTTAGGATACTGAGGTTCAGAAGAGCTCATGGCTTGATTTTTAGTTGACAATTAGAGGAGCTGGGAGTCAAACATAAGCCTCTGTTTCAAGTCTAGTACTCTTTACACTTTCCATCATAGCTCAATAGCTACTACAAGCACAAAGTACACACACTAAGTTTCTGTTGGGAGTTCTTTCCTTTTTTTGAGCGATGGACCCCTTTAATGATTTAATAAAACATGGACCTCTTCTCAAAATAATTTTTTTGAATGCATTGAAATTCAGATGGTGACATAGTGATAACACAACTGGATCCACATGGGAAAGGCCCAGTGGGTTCACATCCCGGGACTTCCTTGAGCACATGGAGGGCATGCACATGTGTCCATGATCTGGGCTAGCTGAGACTGAGGGTATCTCACAGTGTGAAGACCCTATTAAGGTGCTTGTCTTTCTCTCATTCATTGTCTCTATCCCTTTCTCATAGATGAAATAGATAAAATTTTTTTAAAAAAAGAAAGAAAATATGTAGGGGTCAGCAGGTGGCATGGTGGTTAAGACACTGACTTTCACATGGCTGACTGCAGTTCAAGTCCTGGACCTGGTGGCTTGCTTTCTTACTTTCTTTCTCTCTGTGAGTCTCTCTCCCCTTTTCTCTGTCTCTCTCTGGTGAGTGAATATGCCCTATAGCAAATTTTAAAATAATAATAATAATAATAAATAATTCTTTTTAAAAAAAGAAAAATGCATTGAACCACTCACTGAAGATGGTTATTAAACATAGAGATTATCAAAAAATACATAGTTATCAAATAACGTCATCAAAATACTTAAAATATTATCATACGACAACACTATAAAGCACTCTACTTCTTTATTCATGCAACAAAGAGCAAGATCTATTGGAGAGACTTATAACTGCCATAATTTCTAAATAATGGTAAACATAAGTAAGCTTTCAAAATATTTTTTGAGAGATTTTCACTATAGGGCGCGTGCGCTCGCCAGACAGACAGAGAGAGACAGAGAGACAGAAAGTGAGAAATCACCCCCCAGGGGGGATGGTCACGCCGCAATCCCTTCTCCTCCATTCTCCTCTTGGGATCTTGGGCACGCACGCACATGCGCCCAGCGTGAGTTTTAAGCCACCAAGTCCGGGACGCGAACCACGGTCAACTACATGGGAGTCCAGTGACATAGCCATTACACTAACTGCTGGTTCCCTCAAGATATTTTCAACAATTGCAATATAATATTAGAATACCCATTATTTCTATTGGTGACAAAGTCATGGGATTTACTAATTCTACCAGGATTTGCCTCTAATAATTAATATAAATGATAACTTTCAGTTATAGACTAGTAGACAAAAGGTGTAAATTTTTCTTCTCACCCAAGTTCACAAATTCCTGGAGCCTGATTAAGAACCTGAGGAAATACTTCAAATTTGAAATTCTCTATGAGAGTGATTTCAATACTATCTAGTAATAAAGTCCTTTCCCCCTTTTTATTTCAAATGAACTAAGAAGCAGAATTTCAATATGAAATCATTCCCAGCAGAAGGACACTGACTAAGGCTTTGAATGAAGAACCACTCGGTCTCCTTTTTACTTCCCTTAGGCCCAAGAGCTATCCCATGAGATCCGTCCTTCCCCGAAAGTACTTTACAGTGGTGGCCCATTTGCCTGCAGTGCTCAGCTCTCCTGAGACAGAAGTCTAGAAACTTTTCTGGTGATAGTAGCCCTCTCCCCGAAATATACTGCCGTTCCACTCTCAGGACAGCTCATGTTAAGGGGCAGTTTCTGATCTTTGGGAATATTCTAGAGGTAGCATTGTTCATACATGGTCTGTTCCTGGTGAACAGTAACGGTTTTAAGCTAATAAGGAAATAATCCATTTTCAGTAGATGAAAGAAGAGGGATCAGAAGGGTAACCTGAGCTGAGGGTAATAACAGTGCCAAAAACTTATAATGGAAACTATCTAAAGAATCCAAGACCCTTTGTTAGATATGAATGATTTCTTTTTTCTGGTGAAAAGTGTATGAAGAACTTGAGAAGAAGGGCCTGAGTAGATTTGATGAAAAAAACCTCTGTCTGGGGAAGAAGGGTTCGGGGTTGGGTTGCAGCCTCACGGTATCCTTTGGTTACGTAAGAGTAAGGGAGTTGAAAGATGTTCAAACCCCCACAATATGATGTGCTCTGTCTTTGAACTCTTTCCTCCAGGTTTGAACTGTAAGTTCATACGTGTTTTCCTGAAATACCTCTCGCTGGGTGTGTAATATATAGCAGAGATAGAAATGAACTCAATTAAGAAAGAATTCTACAAAGGATACTGCACAGACCTAGTGATCCCTCCTCTGAGTGCCAGGATCTTTACTGTAATAATCATGAAGAATCCACCTCTTTGAGGTTATCTGCATATAAAAATATGTTCAAGATTTTAGTGCAAGTTTTCTTTAAAACATTGAATGGATTTTATTGACAGTGTCTAATCCCATTCTGAAATTAAGAACTAGAATCTGTGGCCTCTACTATCCAAATGAACTGTGAAAGTTAGGGCTGGTGATGTTGTGGGTAAGGCAGCTAGAGCTGAATCCGGCAGGTGGCATGCTGGTTAAGGGCGCTGGACTCCCACATGGCTGGCCACAGTTTGAGCGCCAGACCTGGTGGCTTGCTTTCTCATGTTCTCTCTCTCTCTCTCTCTCTCTCTCTCTCTCTCTCTCTCTCTCTCTCTCTCTCTGTTCCTCTCTGGTCAAATCACAATCAATCAATCAATCAATCAATAAGTAAAGTTTTAAGAAAATAATTATTTAAATAAAAAAGGAAGGTGGAGCCCACATGGCCAACTGCACAGTTTGAGTCCCAGACCCAACGGCTTGAAAATACCAGGCATGTGTACGTACATGCCCAAAATCTTGAGAGGAGAATGGAGAACGGATTGCAGCATGGCCCTGGGGCAGGGAGGAGCTTCCTCACTTTTCTCTCTTTCTCTCTCTCTGTGCCTCTCTCTAGCAAGTACACACATTCTGTAGCAAATATAAATCCACAGATAGATATAGATATACACACATGGTGGGCTGTGGTATTAGTTTTTACTTCCTTTTATTCATTCATTCATCTTTTTATTCAAAAACTATTTATTAAGTGGTGTTATGGTGGCAGTCTGAACTAAATGCTGAGATACATAGAATAAGACATGGTTCTTGTCCTCATGGGGTACATATTCTAGAGGAGAAATTATTCAATTCTTTTTTTATTATTTTATTTAGCTTTATTTATTCATATATTTTTAAATTTGATCAGAGAGAGACAGAGTAAAAGAGAGAGAGGGAAAGTGAGAAAGCAAACCTCCAGGACTCGAACCACAGTCGGCCATGTGGGAGTCCAGTGCCCTTAATCACCACATCACCTGCCTGCTCAAAGAACTGGTTCTCAGCCTTCAACATGATTAAAAATCACCCAGGACTCAGCAAACCAGAAGTAGGACTAAGAATTAGCATTATAAGAAGCTCCACACTGAGTCTAATGCAGGTGGTTGGCAACCCACAGTTTTTTTTTTTTTAAGGAAAAAGGATCCTAAAATAAATTTTTATTATAAAAAATATATAAAGTAAAACAAACTATTCTGAATCAGGTCCTTTCCTCTTTCTTCTTGTCCCTTTTGAGTAAGTCCCAGACTCAGTTCTTTCCTTGCCATGTTCAGATGGTTTTGTAAACCACTCCTTTTCCAGATGTTTCAGCATGTGGAGTGAGGAGTCCCTGCTGCACCAACCTGAGAGCAAGGGACCACACTCCTGCACCAGCACTAGGATTCAGAGGCTTTACTCCCTGCAGCTTTGTTACTATGCCCGCATTTTGAAGAATGCTGCACTTAATGAGGCCATGCATGGACAGCCTGTTTTTGCTGCGGCCCTCACTGCTCCTGTCCCAACTTCTCCATGCAGGCAT
>NW_006159690.1:280138-291565 GCF_000334495.1 Tupaia belangeri chinensis
CCAGTTCCTGCTTCATTGCCCTTACGAGCAAGTCTTAGTCTTTGACCACACACTTTCTTGCAGCATAGTTTTGAAATACTAGGTCTACAGGTTAAATAATTTACTTTTAAGGAAAACTCTGATCTCTCCAACATACCTTGTAAATGCCATAGGTATTTTACTGCAGGTCCTTGTTCCCTGACTAAATCATCTGCCCCTCCACTTTTTTAGGCTTTATTTCTGTATTCTGTGAGCTTCAGCAATGGCAAGAAGGTTTTGCACCCCTTTTGACAGAAAGAGTCATGTTCTGCTTGCCAGGTGCTTACTTCCTTTCAACACAAAACTATTAAATAGCCCACCCCCACCAGGATTAGCAAAGGGCACAATGGTTTCACCTTTTCATGACTCATATCACAAATACACACACACACACACACACACACACACACACACATACACACACACCTATTTGCATGTAAGTATGTTTGCATATAAAAATCTAAATTGGGTCAACCTGTGACATGATGACTGGGACAGCTGGATCCCACATTGCGAGCTGCATGGTTCAAGTCCCAGATCCAGCAGCTTGGAAAACATGCCAAGCACATTTGAGTGTGTTCCTGAAGTCTTGAGAAGAGCATGAAGGAGAAAGAATTGTGGCATGGCCAGGTTTTCTCATTTTCCTTCTCTGCTTCTCTCTGGCAAGCACAGGAACCCTATAACATTTGTTTTTAATCTTCTAAGTAAAATCTGTCACTTTCTTAATACCGTCAATACGTACTGTCAAATTCTCAAGTATAAATGATATACACTTAGCAGTTCACAAAAGAATATGACTCTTCTCAGCTTTGTCTTCATAAACCTACTGCAAACCAGAATGGTTCATTCCCTTCTCATAGAAGTCGTAGTTAGGATCATCCTTGACCAGGCCCCATGTCGAATTCATCCTATAACTCAGCCCACGACTCCAAAACATTAAGGCAAGGTCAGCTTTTATATTTCTCCCAAGAACAAAACAGTTGCTGCATAAGAATCTTTGAACCAATTAATTCTGTTCTAATGAAATGAAAGTAGTTCCCATTTTTTTTTAATTTAGTAATATAGTAATACCTTATTATTAGAAAATTAGTTGGTTAGGGCTGGGCTGAATTAGTGAAAAATATGAATTATAAATCATATCTTTTCAGAAAATTTTTGTTCCTATAAAATACAACTGAATTAAGTAAATCAGAGAGAAGCTGTTGCCTTGCTCTGCTCTAAGGAGAAGATTAGAAAAATTTGTGACTGGCAAGCGAAGGTGGCTAAATTGCTGGTTTTTTAAGTTTGTATACACTTCAACGGTCTTAATGCTATTATCTATCCCCAGCTTCAGCCAGCCCCAGATCTTGGGTGTGGGTGTGCCTGGCATACTTAGAGAGGTCTCAGGACATGAACTCAGAAACTGCCATGTAGTAAACTAAGCAGACACTGCATTTAACCACCATCTGGGCTTCCTCGAAACTAGGCTGTTTCATGTTCTTAGTGTAGGGCATACACGTTTCTGAAGCACCCATCACAGGAGCTAACCCAAAAGCTGGCTCTATGGACTCTCAGTAAGGGCGTGACAGCACATCAAAACACAGGATAACACTTTATCATTTCAGCTCCAAACTTCCATGATTTTATGATGAACTCAATTTTACATCATTTTTACTTAGCAAAATTCTTTGTGATTTATCATAAATGTTAAGGTAGTAAAACTCAAATTGACAGATTTTACTGAAACTGATGACCTGTTTCCTGATTTTCATAGGAAAGCTCATATTTGGTGCCCTGTCAAGAGCATCGTGTCCCACAATAACTAACTGGAAAAAAAGGAGAAATGTTCACCCGAGAGATGAAGCATAGCACGGTTATAAAATTAACAGTTGACATTTGTATCGTACTGCCCTGTTTATTACTAAGTGTATCTTTCTTCATTCACAATTATTCCATGAAGTAAGAATAATTCATTTTGTTTCTTGTCCAGTTCTTTTCTTTATGTGTGCCAGAGCATGTGTACATTCACATAAGAGTGACAATGACAGTGGGAGGGACACCTTCCACAGGGCCTGGTCATGCCATGATCCCTTACTCTAGTCCTCCAGGTCATCAGGTCTTGGGCACACACGTGTGTGCCCTTCATGTTTCAGACTGACCAGGCCAGGAGTGTGGACCGTGGTCTCATGTGGGATCAGGCTTCTCTTGAGCTGGTGCATTACCATAGTGCCACAGAGCCAGCCTCGGTTAGTTATTACAACCACTCCTCACTTAACGACCTCACTGTTTAACAACCACTCCAACTTACAACACAGTTCTCCAGTGCAACGAGTCCCCTTTCTCTATTTTTGTCTCTTTCCTGCAGTCGGTTAGTATTTGACACACGAAGTCCTCATAATCACACACGACTATGTATTTCATTCATGAGTTTGTACTTTATTCTGCACCCACAGCAGTATTCAGAATAAATAAAGACAATACAGTGGATTTATATTGCTGTGTTGTGGTGCGTCTTATCACTCTCTGGCACTTATCTAATGTATGCTTTTTGTATGGATTGAATTACATTGTTCTAGTGTGGTGTCACGTGATATCTATTGAAAAATACATACCCTATGGCATCACGACACCCCACAAATCACCTGCCGTTAAGCTCCTTACTTATTCACCAATTCTCTTAACAACCCAGTCATAGGAACATAACTCAGTCAATAAGTGAAGAGTGCCTATATTAATAATATATTAAAGTACTAGAACCCAAGAGTCTGTGAGTTCTTTCAGGATTAGAATTCGGGTTTTCTGATGCCTGGTGTAAAATAGGAGCTCAATTATATTAGTTTAATGAATAAGCAAATCAAGCAATCAATAAAAATAATTTTGGAAACCTATCTAATTTTTTAAGACACACTCATAGGTAAAGCAAGACTATCATTTAGACATCAAACATATCTCAGATGCTCAGGAATCTAGGAATCTGATCACCATCCATAGCCAGGCCTGGTTACATAATTTGCAGAGTCTGACGTAAAATGAAAATGAAAGGCCACTTGTTTAAAATTCATTAAGAAATTCAAGACAGTGACAATACAGCCAACTGCAGTCCTTCTAAGAGCAGGGGACCCTAGGTAGCTACACAGATTGTATGCCATCACAGCCAGCCCTACACAAAATATTTGAAAGCTCAACACACAGGTCCCCGCAGGGAAGGTACTGTTCTGTAGACAGCATTGAGGCTATCCAGTAGAGCGAGGAGGTTCTTGTTTGGTGCAAGGGTTCAAGGCCCTGCTCGTGTCTAGTGAGCAAGGACCAAGGACTGCAGAGGCCTTCATGTCAGATACTCAATGTCTATGAGGAATCATCTGCTTCTCAGAGAATGCTGCAAAGCCTGTTTATAATTATCTAAGCTTAAAATTCACCTTTGTGGATATTTTGACTTTTCCAGGAATGTGACTACCGTGCCAGTTCTGGAAAGACTGCATTCTGTATGTTGAGAACTTTAACATTAAAAACAGTTCTATTCAGCCAGGTGTATCAGTGTATACCTCTAATCCCAGCTCAGGAGGCTGAGGCAGTGGGATCACAAGTTCGAGGCTGGCCTGGGCAACAAAATGAGACCCTGTCTAAAGAAGGGCCAGGTGAGGCAGAGCACTTGTGTTGTCCCACAATAGCAACACCCTGTCTAAAAAAGGAAAAAAAAAAAAGTTTTAAGATGTTACATTAACGACAGCAATACTTCCCACCATGTTTGAGGCACCAGTGTGACCACCTGCATCAGTCTACATTTGCATGTGTTACATCACTCAAAATAAATCGACATAGAGTATAAGCATCTACTCCTTCATTATGCCTTCTAGCAGGGAGTTAGCCATAATTTTATGTAAAAGAGTGCATATTGGGGCCAGCAGGTGCTGAGGAGATTAAGGCATTGAATCCCACATGGCAGACTACATAGTTCAAGTCCCAGCCCCGGCAGCTTGAAAAGCACACCAGATGCATGTGTGTGCATGCCCAGAATCCCGATAGAAGAGTGGGAAAGAAAGGACTGCAGTGTGGCCACCCACCCTGGTGGGGGAAGACAATTTCTCACTCTCTTTCTCTCTTTAGTGAGAACATCATGCACCCTATAGCAAAAAGTAAAAAGAAACCATATCATTTTATCATAAGTTATTTTTCTTTTATTTTCTCTTTAATGTTACTGTTAGAATTTTCTTTTTCT
The DNA here is from genome assembly GCF_000334495.1 of Tupaia belangeri chinensis. Classification (NCBI taxonomy): domain Eukaryota; kingdom Metazoa; phylum Chordata; class Mammalia; order Scandentia; family Tupaiidae; genus Tupaia; species Tupaia belangeri. The sequence continues at coordinate 284,352 of NW_006159690.1, forward strand.
TTTTTTCTTTTTTTTTTTGAGTGGTGTTTGCTATAGGGCGCATGCGCTCACCAGACAGACAGAGAGGGACAGAGACAGAAAGTGAGAAATCACCCCCCGGGGAGATGGCCATGCCGCAATCCCTTGTCCTCCGTTCTCTCCAGATCTTGGGCATGCACACACACGCGCCTGGCATGAGTTTAAGCCACCAGGTCCAGGACATAAACCGCGGTCGACTACATGGGAGTCCAGCAACATGGCCATTATGCTAACTGCTGAGCCCAGAATTTCATTTTTCTAATTAATTGAATTAAAGTAGGTTATATTATCAGAACATTTGATTTCATGTCGACAAAAGGGGATTTCAAAATATGTGTTACATAAAGTGACTTTTGGTATGAAAGATTTGAGAGCTACAGGCTTAGAGTCACACAATTACAAAATTTTTGAGCAAAGAAAAATTGAGTAGGATTTATTTACTTTGCTGACAGATAAGGAAATTGAAACAGAGTATCAATTTTTGCCTAAAATCACCCAGCAATTATTAGAAATGCCAGAACTCGAACCCAGAACTATAAAAAGTAATTCGCTCAAGGCCAGCAGGTGGCTTGGTGGTTAAGGTGCTGGACTCCCATGGTTCAAGTTCCAGACCTGGCAACTTGCTCTCTCACTTTCCCTTTCCCTTTCCCTTTCCCTTTTCCTTTCCCTTTCCCTCTCTTTCTCTCTCTCTCTCTCTCTCTCTCTCTCTCTCTCTCTCTCTCTCTCGTGCACACGTGCACCCTAGAGCAAATTTTTAAATAATAATAATAAATAAAATTAAATAAATAATTCTAAAAAAGAAATAATTTACTCATTCCTTTCTTCTCTCCTTCCTTCCAGTAAGTTCAATTTAGTTCTTACTATGCATGCTAGGCATTAGGGTGGTCCTGATAATCCAGAGATGTCTGAAACTCGGCTCTAGCCTTTCAGATCATAGCCTGGCTAGAAACCAGGGTAGAACCCAACATGCTTAGAGTGGACCTTTGTCCAAAAGCATCACAAGGAACAAATAGTTGACTCTCTCTTGGGGAGTTGCAGAAGGCTTCTCAGCAAACATGAAGCTTGAATCTAGTGATGAGAGAAAGGCTTTGCCCTGCAGGAACAGGGTAGCTCTCGTTCTGAAGAGTAGCATAGAGTGTGCAATGTTACAAGGCCATCGTAGCCAGGTACTGGCTGCCAGATCTCGTAACAGCAAAGAGCACTTTCCAGTAGCACGAGGCTAGTCGTTATCCTGCCAAACACAGCCTGAGATCAACCATAAAGCAGGGATGCTCCAGGGGACTTGGGACTCCCTGAAGTCAACAGGGAGAGGAGAAATGAAGAGTGAAGTCCCCATACTATTCCATGAGTGACAAAGGTCTGATAAGCTTTTGGATTTCTGTGGGCACTGGCCAGAGTGCAAACTAAGAAAATAGCTTGTTGATTGCTGAAGTGATTAAGTGGATTGCCTTATTGATTCTTACCTACCTTAGAACAGACCTCAATAACCAGCAGCAAGTGCTTTAATAAGAGCAAAAGAAAGATTTACTGGATGCAAGTGCTTTTCATTAGAGAGGACTGAGGGGAAATAAAACATGCTGACCCACCAGTGAGGGCCACAGCGTGGCTTCCAGCCTGGTGACTGCCAACTAGATGGGAAAGTAAGTAAGAGGAAGTCAAATGAGACAGCCCCTGAGCCTGAGTTTATCACAGCACTGGAGAAGAATGTCCACAGATTGTCAGATTGTCTGCTTCCCTTCTCCTCTCCTTCCCACACTGCAAACCCTGCCACCCAGGAAGCCAACAGGCACCATGGCTGCTGCTTGTCAAATCCAAAACCAGGCCTTCTTCAAACGTTACCTCTAATTTTTACCTCAACCCTCCAAGAGGTATACAACTTTCTCTGTATTACAAGGGAAGAAACCAAAGCTAATTAAGTGACCTTTATATGGCGGGGCTAGAGTTAGAACCCAGACCTCTCTAGCACCAAGACCTGTACTTCAAAATTTTCTCTTAGAAATAAAACCTGTTGGCATCAGGCCAACCCATCATGTAGTGGTTATGGGAACCAGGTTTCATAGGGCTGACCATGCAGTTAGAGTCTCAGGCCCAGCAGCTTGAAAAACATACCAGGCACCTATGTGCACATGCCCAGTACCCATCTTGACAGGGTGAGGGACGAAGCTAATGTAGCATGGCCATGCCCAATTGGAGAGTCCTTTCTCCATCTCTCTGTCTCTCTCTGGTGGACACGTGTGCTCTCTGGTCAAAAAAAAGGTGGGCATCTATTTTCCCTCTCCAGATTTTGAGTTAAACCCATTCTACCCTGCATACCCTGGCTGAATTTGTAAATTTTTTATTGAGCAATGGCTGTACATCAGGCGTCAATCAAATGTTATACCATTTTGTCTTCACAATCAGCTTGGAAGTTGACCCTCCTATCCTTATTTCCATTGTGGTGATGAGTTAACCAAGGCTTAAAGAGTTCACTGTCTAGGGGTTAATCAACTAGCATGTGGCAAAACAGGACCTGTAACACAGTATTATCAGATTCCAGATCCCAAGCTCAAATCATCTACAGCCTTGCTGTCTCTTGGGGGGGAAAAAAATAAAAGATACAGCTGGTAGTCTAGGCAGACAAAGAAAGAACGTAGGAAATATATCCATTCATTCGAATTACTAAGCTCCTACTTTATCTTGAGCATTTTTCTAAGACCAAGAGAAACAGCAACAATAACATAAAAAGCTGCCATAAGAATATCCTTTGGGGATGCTGAAAATAAAGAACGAATAAGATAAAACAAAAAGTCCTGGGGCCAGCAGGTGGTATGGTGGTTAAGGGGCTGGATTCCCACATGGCCAACCACACTTTGAGTGCCAGACCCAGCAGATTGAAAATCACACTGGACGTGCACACATACATGCCCAAAATTCCAAGAGGAGAATGAAGGAGAAGGGATCGTGGCATAGCCATCCCCTTGGGGAGACTATTTATCATTTTCCCTTTCTCTCTGAAAAGAGCACCTTATGGCAAAAACAAACAAACCAAAAAATGTCCTAACTGTCATAATTACAACAAATAATAAACAAATACAACAGGGCAAAGCAGGTGAGTCTGCCTTATTTTATTTGATCCGGTAAGTCTCACCTGAGAAAGTTGCCTATAAGCTAAGACTTCAATGACAAGAAAGTTCTAACCACACAGAGGTTTTTGGCTGAAAAGCATTTCAGGCAGGCAAAACAGCAAGTGCAAAGACCATGATGTAGCAATGAACTTGAGGCCATCTTAAGAGAAGGCCATGTGATCCGAATGTACTGAGAATGAGGGAGGGGTAAAAGGAAAGGTCTGCAAGGAGGAGTAGCAAGACCTGGGGCCAGCTCAAGAAATTGAGCTTCATTCTAATTAGTAGAAGGGGCTGTGGAAGGGTTTTAAGCATTAAAATTATTTGTATTTTAAGAACATAATTGTGGCTGCTATCTGGAGGAGACCAGAGAGGATGCAAGGAGACAAGAGGGGAGGCCATGACTAGAGTCCAGTTGGAGTGAAATCTTTGGTTCGAGTTAGGTGTAGGCAGGAGATACAAAGATGTGACCACACCCTGAATGTGTTTTAAAGGAAAAGCTGACCTCACTTGCCACCTTGCACTTTTGTAAGTGAATAAGAGCTGCTGCTTTTTCGACAGCCCCAAGGTGCCCCGTCAGCTGCTCTGTTTAATGTTTGAACTGGCTTCTGCCAAGTTAGACAATGAAAACTTGACTGAAATAACAGCATGTGATGCTATCACCTCCTCTGTGTACCCCTGGAGAGGGCTTCATGAAGTTTCACAAACAACAATGCTTGCTAGGAAGCCAAACAGCTCCCTGATCACTGCTCACAGTGGCCCAGACGGAAGAGGAAAACCACTGGCAGAGAACTTCCTGCCTTTCTAAGCCAGCTCCTGGAATGGTGTGCCAAGTTCCCTGTGGTCAAAGTGGCAGTTACTTCTGAAAAAATAGCATGAACTCTTGTAGAGGAAAATCAGACTCGTCTCATATATTTAAAAGCAACTGAGGAATCCTCGTTTTCCTCATGGCATGTCAATGAGAATATTAGGTCGTCAGGAAAGTCATGACATATTTTTCTATATTTTTCAAAGCAAAAATGCATCCTGACTTTCTCAACAACCCAATATAGGAAGATCTGTCTGACCTCAAAGTGTTTAAATGCCCATTCCAGAAACCAGGGGAAATACATCAGAAGGACAATGTAGAATGTGACAGGGAAGCGTGCTGTTGTGTTGTGGTCTCAGGAGGGAAGACAGCCGGTGGCATGCATTGTCTGCAGGTCTAACTCCTGGAGACAGAAGGTTGGGCACAAGGTAACTGTCAAGAGAGGAAAACGTCGAGGGAGACTTAGAGAAGATGTGCCCTGTACATAATTGATCTGACAGAGCACTGCCCACCCCATCACTGCTTCTGAAATATGGCCACTCTCCCAGGTGGGGATGCATTTGTGTCGAAGGCCACCAGACGCCATCTATTAAGAAAAGTGTTTAAGCAGGAAAGGTAACATGTCTGTCAATCTTAGCTAGTGAATCCAGAAAGCCAAACACCACGCCAGAACCTGAGGGCTGAAAAAAAACAAACAAAAAAAAAATCACTCTAGCTTCATCAAAAGAAATTTTGTTTAACTAACAAATGAATGAGGGAAGGGAGTGAGCAGCACATAACTCCCTCCCTTGACTTCTGCTTGGGTAGTAGTGTTCAAGGAAAAAATATTGTCCATTTGGGGGACTTCTAAGAATTGTTATCAGGATTATTCTCAGCTACTTGAGTTTGCTTACTTTCTAAAGGTAAGATAAAGAATGTTTGTTGTTTCATCAACAAATATTTATGTAGTATCCATCATTTATACATACTCTGCATAGAGCCATGTTCAATAAGATAGGCACACTACCCATGTCTTCATAGACTTTACAATCCAGTCCACTTTAAGGCCTTTTTAGATATTTAGGCATATTTGTGGTGAAGGATTCAACTCCATTTAATTCAACAAACCTGCACTGAGCTCTTATTCTGAGCAAATATAAGGATGACATAAGAATTATTCATTCAACAAATATTAATAGAACACTATACGAGGCCCTTGCCTTTCTCCACTGACACCATGGCACCTGTGGAAAAGCTTGTAGAAAAGGAGTACAAAAGAAGAAGGAGGAGGAGGAGGAGGAAGTGGTTCTGAAGTTTATCCTTGACTGCACCCACTCTGTAGAAGATGGAATTATGGATGCTGCCAATTTTGATTAGTTTCTCCAAGAGAGAATCAAAGTGAATGAAAAAGCTGGGAATCTCAGTGAAGGGGTCATAACCATTGAAAGGAGCAAAGCAAGATCCATGTAACTTCTGAGGTGCCTTTTTCCAAAAGGTATTTGAAATATCTCACCAAAAAAATATTTGAAGAAGAATAATCTCCATGATTAGTTAAGCATAGTTGCTAACAGCAAAGAAAGTTATGAATTACATTACTTCCAGATTAACCAGGATGAAGGAGAAGAGGAAGATGAGAATTAAAACTCATTTATCTGGAATATTTTGTATGAGTTCTTGAATAGAACTTAGGGAAAAAAACACCATATGAAACTACTATATATGATGTTTGAGGAAACACATCATTGATTTAGATCTAGATAACACAGGACCAGCAGTTAATGTAATGGCTATGTTGCTGGACTCTCATGTAGTCGGCTGTGGTTCAAGTCCTGGACCCAGTGGCTTAAACTCACACCAGGCATGTGTGCATGTGTGCCCAAGATCCCAAGAGGAGAATGGAGGAGAAGGGATTGCGGTGTGGCCATCCCCCCTGGGGGGTGATTTCTCGCTTTCTGTCTCTTTGTTTCTCTGCGTCTTTCTGGCGAGCGCACGCGCCCTATAACAAAAACCTCTCAAAAAAAAAAAAAAAAAAAGAAAAGATCTAGATAACTATCTCAAGGAAGCTACAGTGTAGTCAGAATGATAAGAATTGTATGTAGATAAGTAAAACCAATGATAGAAAATGATAAGCATCATTTAAAAAAAAAAAAAAACAGAAGTGCAGATAAAGAACTTTAACAGGAAGGACAAGTGAAAGACCAGCTCTGGGAGGTGGGCAAAATCTATTCTCTGCCTCAATTTCCCAAATGTGTTCTTTAATTTACTCAATAACTGTAACTTGAATTCTTGCCCTATTCCAGATACGATAAGAGCCTGGGAGATGAAAATCAGACTAGAAAGAATAGAGATGTCAACTCACTGGAATAAACACTATAAAGAGCCTTCAAAAAGTGTATGGAAAAATATATATTGTGACAAAATATATTATAAAACACATGAATCTCACATTTTTGTACCAAAATCATTTAATTCCATTCTCATACTTTAATTCCATTTTCCAAAGAGTTTCTGAAGTCCCCTTCTATAGGAATGTAGACAATGCAGTGGAAAAACAGAAGAGGGAGCTTCCAATTCTACTTGTGATGAGGGAAAGTTAGCAAAGGAAGGCTATGTCAAGGAAATGACCTTTGGCCGAGTGTGAAAGAAAAGCTTCTATCTCAGAAGAAGAAAAAAAATTAAAAAGAGGAAGGACATAGCTCTCTAGACAGAAGAATTACAAAGAGTCTGATGTGTGTGGAAGAAGTTCAGGATGCATGTGGGATGAGGCAGAGGATGAAGCAGGGGAGGCAGCAGACAGAGCCTTTACTGGTTTTCCCAGGGAAATGGGAGCTGGGGTAAGAGCCACGGAATAGAGGTGGAGTGGTGGAAGGGGACTGAAAAGGCGGGTTATGCTCTGGAAGGCTGCTCTGGGAAGGCTGCTCTGATGAAGAACAAATGAAAGGCAGCTCTGAAGCAGAAACCACAAATCTGTTGAGGCATAAATACACATTGTAATGCAAAATACTCACACTGCACTGAGTAGCCTAGCCATAAGAGTAGAGAAAATACACCATTGGAAAGACCCAACAAGTGTGTGTGCTAAGGAACGAGGGTGGGAGTTGCCATGAGGAGTTCAGATGGGCCACACAGGTTCTGGCCTGAGGAGTTGGGAGAAAATGGCTCAAGGAATTGGAGCTGAGTGGTCAGTACTTTTTATCTCAGGTGTCAACTCTGATAGATGGACTCCAGTGCTGAGAAGGATCCCACATTACCTCTGGGCTCAACAGGAAAGAGCAGCGTGGCCGATCAGTAACGCTCTCTGTGGGCCT
>NW_006159690.1:291837-298431 GCF_000334495.1 Tupaia belangeri chinensis
GCAGGTACTTGCCACTTCTAAACCAGAGACCAGACGAGGAATGAGAGTAAAAAAGAAAGAAAGGTGAAAGCACTAGAGGTTATAGTTGGAAAGTAAAATGTTATCATAGAATTCAAGATCTCCAGGGCAGGATTCTCATGGGAAACATCAAGGCATCCAACGTGGCCATGAGAGAAGTTAGCTAAATAGAGGGCAGGCCACAATCTAGTGTCCAAATACTAACAAGTAGCTGCCAAAGAAGAGTATCCTCAAAAGAAAGACACTTGTGACTTAGAGAAGAGCGTGTGATTACAAAAGAACTTGGGACTAGTAGGTGGTGTGGTGGTTGAGGTGCTAGACTCCCGTGTGGCTGACTGCAGTTCAAGTCCCAATCTAGTGGCTTGAAACACACCAGGCACTAGTGGCTTGAAACACACCAGGCACATGTGCATGTGTGCCCAAAAGCCCAAGGGGAGAGTGGAGGAGAAGGGATTGTGGTGTGGCCATCCCCCCAAGGGATGATTTCTCACTTTCTGTCTTTCTGTCTGTCTCTCTCTCTCCAGGAAGCCCACACTTTCTAAAGCAAAAAAAAAAAAAAAGAAAAATAACTTGGCTATTACATTGTAAGAAAGAGTGGGAAATTCATTTCTCCATCATCAGCAACATCCATTCTTGATAAGCAAAAAAACTAGCCACATGCTGCCTGTGCACCTGCTCCAAACTGCACTCCAGTATAAAACCAGCCACTGTCCATTTGCCTCCAGCATGGCCGGCCAACAGAGTGCATGCCAACAACCTCTTCTCCACCAAGTTGAATTCATGATCTTTTTTTTTTTTTAAGTTTGCTATAGAAGCATGTGCTTGCCAGAGAAAGAGAGACAGAGACAGAGAAAGGGAATGTGAGAGATCACCCTCAGTGGGGATGGCCATGCCGCAATCCCTTCTCCTCCATTCTCCTCTCAGGATTTTGGGCACACTGCTGGTTCCAGAATTCAAACCACTCCATCAGCCATGTGGGACCCAGCTGCTTTAACTACTCCACTTGCTGGCCCGATCCCATGACATTTTCATTTAGTTATGGTAAGAACACTTAACACGAGATCTACTGTCTTAGCACAATGTGAAGTACACTGTATGGTAGTATTGAGTCTAGGTATGGTGTTATACAGCGGATACCTAGGACTCCTCCATACACCTTAATTGAAGCCTTATGACCCTGATTGGTGACTCCCCCAGCTCTGGCAGCCACAATTCTACTCGCAGATTCTACAAGTTTGACTACTTTAGATACATCCTGTAAGGGAAATCATGCAGCATTTGCTTGTCTATAACTGGCTTATTTCATTTAGCATAATCTTCTCAAGGTTCATTTATGTTATCACATGTTGCATGATATCCTTTTTTAAGGCTAAATAATATTCCTCTATATGGGGTGTATGCATGTATGCCCCCATTTTCGTCATCCATTCACACATACACAGACACTTGGGTAGTTCCCACATCTTGGTTTGTGTGAACAATGCCGTGCTGATCAGAGAAGTGCTAATATCTCTTTAAGATTCTGATCTCAACTCTTTTGTATAAATACTCAGACGTGGGATAGCTGGAGCATATGGCAGCTCTAATTTTAATGATTTTGAGAAACCTCCATACTGTTTTCCACAGTGGCTGCACCACTTGGCATTCCCACCAACAGTGTGCAAGGTTCCAATTTCTCTACCCTCCTGTCTGACTCTGGACTCCAGAGTGACAGTGTCTCAGGAGCTTGGCAGGGAAGGCTCATCACCTCCTCATACTCAGCCCCACTGCAGAGGGTCGAGCTCACAGTTCTCCCCGATTCCCTGCTTGCCAACTTGCCTTGCAGATAAGTGGAGAGAAAAGTCAGGATTGGAGAGAAGGGTGAATTCCCAGCCCTACAGAGCAAATCTAAAAGCGTTTGTCAAAAAAAGAGTTAACGACTGCTTCTCTGCGGGAAGCCCTCAAGAAATGAGTGTTCTGAAGTGTAGAACATTCGCTTTTACGGTAGGTGGTGTTATTGTTACATGTTCATACAGACAGTGCTAATTAACAATCTTAAAGGCCACATCGTTAAATTATTTCTCGGGCTTAAAACCCTGCAATGTTTAATGCATCCCAGCAATTCAATTATATTGAAAATGCTAGCCTGAACGTCCGTCCGGCACTGTTCTGTGGCTGAGAAAGTGCAAGGTCCTCTTAAAAGCCAGTGAGGCTTAAGCAGGACAAAACCCCTGACAAACTGACTCCCTGTTCCTCTCCCTGACATGCACCCTAATTATAAAAACAATAATCATCAAAGAAAATTTAAAGTGGGCCTTATCTTTGCTAGGCAAGCGATGCAATGTACACACTACCAATTTTTCTGTATGAGACAATGTGAAGAATCTGACAAGTTTTCTTAAACATCTCTCCCGAAAATAAACAACCCTTGCTCTCAGAACTATTTAAGGTCCATTGGGTTTCACTGCTTTCCTCCAGGTCCAGCCACCAATCCTTTGTCATTCTAACTGCTGAAAGTTGCATTTGGGGTTTGAACTTGGGGCGACTTTGCGGCTGTGGACAGGGTTTTCCTGGATGTGTACGCAGTCAGCACAAGAGCACTTTGAAGAGCACACAAAGCCTCTTTGTCTCCCTCCCCAGGGAAATATCTCAAGCACAGAGTGCAGTGTCCTTTCCGCCTACACACACACACACACACACACACACACACACACGAAGCTCTTGCCTTCCCTGTCACTGCAGCCCCATCCTTTCTGTGGCAAGACTCCTCTGCACAGGCACAGGGCCTGGTTTAGGTGGCCAAGTGGCCTCTGTCCTCTGGACAAGGTTTGGCAGACAACAGCATGACAGAACCTCCCGCTTGGAAGGTGCTGGTGCCGAGACCGCATCTGGGAGCAGCACATATGTGGTTCCACTGGTTTTCACACAAAGAGGCAGACTGTGCCAGTGGCTGGCCAGCCAGCTGGGTACTCGTTTGCAACCACAGAAGTAGGAGTGGGAGCCCCTGGCTGATTCTCTTCGTTTGTTTTCCCATGTGTCCAGTCTCTGTATAAACCATTTACTCATCACACTCCTCTTTTTTTTTTAATTATTCTACTTAACTTTATTTATTTATTTATTTTAATTTGATCAGAGAAAGACAGAGTGAGAGAGAGAGAGAGAGAGAGAGAAAGTGACAAAGCAAGCCACCAGGTCCAGGACTCAAACTGCAGTCGGCCATGTGGGAACCTAGCACCCTTAACCACGCTGCCGCCTACGTCACCCACTCCTCTTTAACACTGTCCTAACAGTACCCCTCAAGGGTACTCCACTCAAGTCTGTCAGGACAAGAGACTATGTATCTCCTTAGCTCCATACCACCAAGCAGATTGCCATAAACAGCACACTCTCAATAGAGGTTTATTGGATGGAGCGAGGAGTGGAATGAACAGCTGGGAGGATGAAGGATGGATGGGTGGATAGATGAATGGGTGTATGGATGGATGGAAGAATAAAGTGAGCCAAGATGCTATCCACTCTCTAACAGACCTGAGTCCTCTTCCTGACAGTCTCAATCTGGACTCTAAGTCTCTAGAGAGGTAGTACAGGCTGGCATTAGCAGGGCCAGCGATACCCTTGGAGTGACAACAGTTCCCATTCTCTCCCCTATGACAGATATTGCTAACTGGCCACAGTTCTCTTGCTAACAAGCCCAAGACCTAGTCTCAGTTCTCCTCGTAGTGCTCCAAGAAACTTCTATCAATCACCAAACGACATACCACCAGTTTCTTTGTCCCAAGGTTAGAATACAGGCTTCAGGGGCCAGCAGGTGATGTGGTGGTTAAGGCACTGGATTACCACATGGCTCACTGTGGGTCAAGCTCCAAACATGGCAGCTTGAAAAAAATCACACTGGGAGCATCTGTATGTGTGCCCAAAATTTGTATCTCTCTCTAGTGATCGCATACACCCACCCACTATGGCGAAGACCTCAAAAATCAGAGCAGAAAGAAAAACAAATACAGTCTCCAGGATCTAATACTATTGTTTAGATCCTAAGTCAGTGGCTAAGACCTAAAAAATAAATAAATAAATAAAAATAACAATAATAATAAAAGAGTACAGGCTCCAGGATCTGATACTATTATTTAGATCCTGGCTCAATAATTGTCTCGCTGTGAGAATGTAGGAATGCTACCAAATCTAAGAGACTGCAACACTAATTCTTTAGTTTTTATAGCTGTATAAAGGATGCAGAACTGAAGTCATAGGGTTCCTGTGGAGGTGAGAAATTTGGTAAGCACCTCACATGGTAGGTGTTTAATGCATATCAGTTGGTTTTATTGTTTATGGATAAAGAGACTGTTTATGGGTGACCAAGTCTCATGTTTCTGCAGAAGGTCTTTCCTATCACCATCAAATTCATTGCGCAGTTGCATCTCTCTCAAAGAGATGGCAGATAAAATATTTATATGACACTCAGACAAGAGTGAGTCCTTGACAAGAAGCACTAGTACGGACTGAGGAAGCCTCGTGTCTAATTTAGCTAGCCTAGAATGGTTCAGATAGGCATTGCTTGGAAGCAGAACAGTACAAAGGATGGATGTGGAAATGAGGAGACCCGGGCTTTAGTCAAAAACTAGCTGCTTACAACTAGCTCGATAGGCATGGAAAGCTCCCTTCTCCCTGATGGCCCCAGGTTTCTTCTTATGAGAGAAATTATAGGATTGCATAAGTGCTGATATTCTCTCAAGTCCCAGTTCTGTGATTTTTATCCTTCAAGATCTTCTAGATCTTCTCAACTCCTCATGGACCCTGTCCTCACCATTCTCACAGAAAAAGTCTCCCTTTTCTGAGAATCTGTAACACTTGTCTGTACTACGCATTTGGAAATGAGCCCACATCAAGTGAAATTAAAAAATGAAAAAGAAAAATCATTGCCCCCTGTAATGATGATGAAAATGAACACTCCAGTCATACTAACTGTAGGACCAGGGATTGTTCTAAATGACACACGATCACCTAAACACACACACACACACACACACACGATCATTTCATTCTCACAGTACCTCTATTACTACAAAGTAGATAGTATCAAAATCCCATTTTACAGATGAAAAACTAAAGCACAAAATAAATAAATAAACAAAGTCACTTATATAAGATCAAATAGGTTTAAGTGCCAGGGCAAGTATTTGAATCCAACCAATCATGACCTGCTGTCCTAGGGCAGAAATAGCTTGCCTTATTATTATTTAAGCTACCACCTCTCCCCAGTTGCCTCCCTGCAGTTAAAGGCAGTGTGGTAGAGGGACTAAGTAAGGGGTCTCCGATCTACACTATGTTTGAAATCCAGCGCTAATGAAGGACTTTGTGCCTTCATGATGTCATGCTCAAAAGGAGCCTAGTGAGTGTAATTCCTCACTGGGTTTTTTATAAGAATTAAATCATGGACCAACAGGTGGCATAGTGGTTAAGGTGATAGACTCGCACATGGCTAACAACGGTTCAAGTCCCAGACCTGGCAGCTTGAAAAATCACACTGAGTACATGTGCATCCATACCCAAAATCTTGAGAGGAGAATAGAGGAGAAGGGATAGCAGCATGACCAGCCTCCCTGCCCCAGGGGCATGGAGGGGAGGGTGATACCTCACTTTCTCTTTCTCTCTCTCTGGCAACCACATGTGCCTTATGACAAAAAATAAAAAAGCTATAGTTCATGGGTAGAAAGAGAGAGAAAGTATAAATTGACCAAAGCCGTAATAAACATTTTAAAAGAAGAAGAATTAAATGGATTACTCTAAGCAAAGCATTTAGAGCAGTGTCTGGCACACAGTACATACTGCTTCTTACTATGTACAGGAACCTAGTCTAAAAGATCTCCATACTGCCTGCATCCCCTATATAGTAAGTGCTTTTGCACTGACTCAGTTGATCTAAGTGACTAGCTCAGGAACATGGGACTAGGAGGCAAACAGACAGGTCTACTCCCAACTCACCCACAAAGAACTGTGTGACCTCGAACACATCAATGAACTTCTGAGTCTCAGATTTCTTAATTCACAGAAATAGAAACCAAGCGTGCAGCCCTGTGCAGCCCACAAAGTTATTGTACTGCTGAATTCAACAACATACACCTAGTGCAGAAGCTATTTGATAAATGAAAGGGACTGCAATTAGTTTAGTCTGATAAAATCACCTCCTGTCGGTCTCAGGAGATCTCTGTTCCAGGGTCGTTCTCACCTGTTGCAAAAGCAGAGATGGGGCTGGCCCTGAAGTGCAGTGATTAAGTACCACAGAGAGGAGAGGAACGCAGGTCCACATGGCCCACCATGATTCAAGTCCCAGAAATAACCAGGCCCCATTGGAGGAATACATTATTTCTCTCTCTCTCTCTCTCTCTCTCTCTCTCGCTCTCGCTCTCGCTCTCACTCTTGCTCTCCTTCTCCCTCTCTCTCTTGCTCTCTCTTATGTATGCACACCCTCTAATATTTTTTAAAGAATTATTTTATTTAACTTTATTTATTTATTTATTATTTTATTTTTATTTTTATTTGTTTAATTTTTTAACATTAATTCACTATACATCATTACAGTATACAAAATGAATTTTC
>NW_006159690.1:298482-356900 GCF_000334495.1 Tupaia belangeri chinensis
TGTTCTGTGTCTTTTTTATTAATTAATTAATTTTTCATTTAATTTTTATGCATTCAATCACATTATTATTTGTCTTATAAAATAGATATTTTTTCTTTTTTATTTCTTTTCTTTTTTCTTTTTTTTCATTAATTCACTATACATTATTACAGTATACAAAATAAATTTTCCATCCAAAATACACTGTCTATTGGCACAATCAATCACATCAACATACATGTTTATCAACAAATAATTTTCCATTTCTTTTTAATTTTTTTACATTAAATCACTACACATCATTACAGTATGCAAAATGAATTTTCCATCAAAAATACACTGTCTATTAGTGCAATCGACTTTAGGCATAAACCTCAGTGAATAGAATGAACATACTGTAAAGTAGCACCTAACTAGGGCTATATAGCTTAACTGCAGTCATCAAATAGGTATTTCTAATGCCTTTTTTTTTTTTCTTCTGAAAATTTTTTTTTTTTATTAATTTACATTCATTCCCTGAGCATCATCACAACATTCTAAATGTGGTTTCCCATCTAGAATATACTATATAGTGGCTTAATAATGCATGTTATCATCCATAATATTCCATTTCTACTTTCATATATATGTTTTTTTACCCCATGTCTAGCCCTCTGCCCTATTCCACTCTCTTATTACACTATCTCTGCTGTCTACAGTTGTCTTCAATCCCTTTTCCCCCAACATTTCGTTGGTCACACAATATCATAAGTAATCTAACTACTTTCAATAGCAAGATCAGCCGATGGTTTCAAGAAAAGCAGTTTTGAACTGGTAAGGATATTTCTTTGAAACTTAAAGCCTAGAAACAGGTTAGTATTCTGTTCAAATAGTCGGAACATGAATCTATTGATAGCTGAAGACAGGACAAAAGTCCTTAAAACCAGACAACAAAGCTTAGAAGAAAAGCAGCAATATTTTAGTCAAGTCGTAGAATACTGTTTCATCAGTTCAGTCTCATGTACTTAATCTTTCTTCTGTATCTGTTGAGGTTCGATGTTCCAGATTGAAATCTGGGATGTAATACTCAACTCCAGCTTTTGGCCCTACAATTAAGTTGCCCATTTTCTTAGTTTCTGAACTCTTATTTCTGTGTGTCTGCATTTAATTTTACTGACATAGCACTCCCTTAAGAACTTCTTGGAGATCCGGTCTGGTGCTGGTAAATTCTTTCAGGTTTTGTTTATCTGGGAAAGTTCGTGTCTTTTCTTCCCAAATGAACGATAACCTTGCTGGGTACAGAATTCTCGGTTGAAATTGCTTTTCCCTTAATACTTTGAATACATTTTCCCATTCTCTCCTCGCTCTCATTGTTTCCGATGAGAGGTCTGCCGTTAGTCTGATGGGATACCCTTTGTAGGTAACTTGCCTTTTTTCTCTTGCCAGTCTTAGTATCTTGTCTTTGTCTGTGGTTTTGGTCAATCTGGCTATAATGTGTCTTGGAGAAGATCTTCTTGGGTTGATTCTATTTGGGGTCCTCTGTATTTCTTGGGACTGAATCTTTGAGTGCCTCTCCAGGTTTGGAAAATTTTCTTGTAAGATTTCATGGAATAGATTATCAATGCCCTTATGAGTCTCTTCACCTTCTGGGATGCCTATTATCCGGATGTTTGGACGTTTGATGGTATCTAGTACTTCTCGCATATTATTCTCAAATTTTTGGGCCATTTTCTCAGTCTTCGCGGTGGATTTTTCTAGGCCAACCATTTTCTCTTCTACATTAGAGATTCTATTTTCTGTATGATCTAGTCTGCTTTTAATACTTTCAAGGGAGATTTTGACTTCTTGTATTATAGCCTTCATCTCTAACAGTTCCATCTGATTCTTTTGTAAAGTGTGAAATTCCTCTTTTAGATCTTGCATGAATTTCCTTACCTCCTGGAACTCTTCAACTCCTTTCTCCTTCCTCTTCAGCAGTTCCTTGTCTCTCTTCTCTTCCATCTCTGTTAGCTTTGCCATTATGAATGTTCTGAATTCTTTATCAGACATTTCCATGATTTCCATTGAACTGTGTGTGGATGAAGAGGAGTTACCCTTTTCCCTTGGAGGAGAGGTATTTTTCTGCTTCCCCATATTCCTTGTGGTCCTGCAGTGATTTCTAGTCATCTGGTGGATGGTCGGTTTCTTACCAAATTTGGAAGTTCAATCTGAGGGTTGAGGAGTGTGTAGAAAAGGAAACATAGAGAAGGAAACAATAGCAACAACAGCAAAAAAAAAAAAAAAAAAAAACAAGAAAAAGAGAAAAAGAGAATAAAAATGAAGAAAAAAACTTTTAAATAAAACTAAAAAAATTAATATTCAAAAAAATTTTCAATAAAACCGAAAAATTAGAAAACCACGCAGCAAAATGGCTACATCGCAGGAGCCATGGAGCTGTCTCTTGAAGAAGGCCTGTTCTGTTCCCTTCCTCCTCTCCTGGGTTGGGAGGGGGAAAGGGAATTATTAACAAGATAAAGGGCTAAGAGGGGCCAAAAGGCCCAGAAAAATGCCTCACCTTAAAAAAATTCTAAAAAGCAAAAATTTTAAAAAAGAGAGAGAGAAGACAGAGACAGAGGTAGAGAGAGACAAAGACAAGTACAGAAACAGGAGGCCTGAAAGGGGTCTTCCTACCACGCGAGTTTTGTATGCTGGAGGCCAAATTATCAGTGGGACCTCTTCATTTCTCCATTTCCTCCAAAATAGTTAGATCTCAGGAGCCATGGAGCTGTCTCTTGAAGAAGGCCTGTTCTGTAACTTTATTTATTTACTTACTTATTTACTTATTTTAATTCGACCAGAGAGGAACAGAGTGTATGTGAGAGAGAGAGAGAGAGAAAGAGAAAGTCACCAGGTCCAGGTCTCAAATCATAGTCATCCATGAGGGAGTCCAGCACCCTTAACCACCACACCACCTGCCAGCCCCACACAACCTCTAATGTTTAAAAAAAAAAAAAGCAGAGAGGACAGTTGTCTTCAAAGGACTCCTGTTCATAGAACTCTTGCTAAGTCAGATAATGTTATCATAACCACATGTTGCAGAGGGTCCTCCAGATCTTTTCAAAGTGAAGAGACCACTGTTTTGTGGGTAATGAGAAACAAGGCATGATATTTCAGCTATGAATGGTGATGCTCTAGGGCATCCAAAGAATTTTGCCTGCAATGACATATAGGCATCCATATAATCTGCTAGAAGCTAGATAGAAAATGGTATTATAGAGCATACGATATTTTGAAGGAGACAATTTTTTTTTTAGTTGTTATTTTCCTTTGGAGTTAGACCTTTAAGTTTTAATGTCAGTTTAATCATGTACATGCTAGGTGACCTATTTAATTTCTCTCAGTCTCACCTAGGACATTTGTGAGGATTAAAGACATAACACAGCCTCTGGTACTTAAGAAGTGTTCGGTGAAATTAGTAGTCATGTTTATCAGTTCCCTTTTTAGAGACTCAAGTTCTAACAGTGCAGCCTAAATACATGGATCCAAGCACACATAAGCTCTGTCTTGCCTGTTCTTTTAACGTATTGTATGTGACATTCCAGAGTCTGAACTTTTCCTGACTTTTATCAACAAATAGCCCTTTGTCCCCTCCCCATCAGACAGATAAGTACCTGCCGAGACATAAGCCTCCCAGTGTATTTTCTCATCCAACTAACATTTGCCACAAGACACTAACTCAGGGCAACTCTAATAATGATCCTTCTATATGACATCGCTCCTGAATTCTTGCTTCCTACCTTTTACATCTAGCTTAGCATGATAGCTTAAGGATATTATGCATCAGCTAGCTTTTGCTGCCTAAGAAATTACCTCTAGAACTTAATAATTATAATAACAACCATTTATTTAGCTCACAGTTCACAAGTTTGCAATTTAGGCTGGTCTCAGCAAGGTATTTCTTCGGTTGGGCACAACTGGGTTCTTGAGACCTTGATTCAGATCTCATTCACCATTATTCCCACCACATTCAACTGATAGAAACAAATCTCAAGGCCAGCCCAGCCTCAAGGAGTAGAAAATTAAGTTCTACCTCTTGGTGAAAGTTGCTTCAAATTATTGTGGCATATTTTGTATTTTACCATAAGTAATCAATATAAAGCACCTGGGTCCTCAAACTAATTAAATAGGTTTCTATCACATTTTTGGTTCAGAAAATCTTGCAGGGCCTTTTATTTAAAACTATATCCTCTCTTCCTCTTTAATACCTAACACAGTGCTGAGGACCTTAGTAAAGGTTCAGAAGCCTTTACTCAAAAGACAATGGGGACGGGGAACCAGCAGTTAGCGTAATGGCTATGTCGCTGGACTCCCACATAGTTTAATGCGGTTCGCATCCCAGACCCGGTGGCTTAACACTCACACCGGGAGCATGTGCATGCATGCCCAAGATCTCGAGAGGAGAATGGAGGAGAAGGGATTGCGGCGTGACATTCCCCCTGGGGGGTGATTTCTCGCTTTCTGTCTCTATGTCTCTCTCTGTCTGTCTGGTGAGCGCACGTGCCCTATAGCGAAAATCTCTCAAAAAAAAAAAAAAGACAATGGGGACCAGTAGTTGGCACAATGGCTATGTCACTGGACTCCCATGTAGTCGACCGCAGCTCAGTCCCAGACCCAATGGCTTAACCTCATGCCTGGTGTGCATGTGTGTGTGCCTAAGAACCCGAGAGGAGAATGGAGGAGAAAGGACTGTGGCATGGCCATCCCCGCTGGAAAGTGATTTCTCGTTTTCTGACTCTCTGTCTCTCTCTGTCTTTCTGGTGAGTACACATGCCTTATAGCTAAAACCTCTCCAAAGAAAAAAAATTTTTTTTTAAAAAAAGGCAATGCTAGGGTCAGCAGGTGGTATGTCAGTTAAGGCTCTGGACTCCCACATGGCCAACCATGGTTCAAGTCCTGGGTCTGGTGGTTTCCTTTCTCATCACCACCCCCATCCATCCCTGATGAACATACATGCCCTATAGCAAACTTTTAAAAAATTATAATAAATACAATAAATAAATGCTTTGTAAAGGCTATGCTAGGTATTAAAGAGAAAAAGATATAAAATGTGTTGATGACAAAATCTCCACCCTCACAATGCTCAGAATTGAACTGAGGGAAAATACACATGCACAAAGAAACATTATAAGGTTAGAGTCAACTATTGGTTTAATGCAATAGTAGAATAAAAGAATAGATATCATAAGGCAGATGTGAGTAATTGCTACATGTATAGCATAGATGATAACTCAGAGCAGAGGAGAGGGAGGACGGTGGATTTTAGGGAGGTCAGAGATAGGTTATCAAAGGAGATGATTTAAGAAAGATCTTGAGGGCTGGCCCCATCTCCCAGTGGTTAAGGAGCTGGTTCCCACATGCCCAACTGGTATTGGAATGCTTGAGAAACACTCTGGAAACATGTGCATGCTTGCTCCAAATTTCAACAGTTTGGATAAATGGAGATGAGGGGATTGTACCATGATCATGCCCTATTGGGATAGGGGGGACTGCTTCCTCCTTCTCTCTGTTTCTCTCTTTGGCAAGGGCCCACACCTGCTGGCATTGTGTGTGTGTGTTTATAAAAAAAAAAAAACAGTCTTAAAAGATGGTTACAATTGGTTCTAGATTCCAAACTGAAATGACTCTCTGATATCCAGTGTCTATCCAGTCTTCCTTCTAGGGACCCTTCTTTTGGAAAAAAACTTCCTATAGCCATGGCTTGCATGATTAAGCTCTGGTTACAATGACACAGGGGCAAGTGGAAAAAATCCTATAATCCCTGGAGTCATTTGTCAAAGGAAAGATCTTTCTTGATGATAGAGAGAATGTTATAGTGGAAAGATTATGGATGATTTTAGTCCCTAGAGCTGGCAGTGTTCATTTGCTTATTTTCTTAGGAACTCCATTACTGGGGTCAGCAGGTAGCCTGGTGGATAAGGCTCTAGACTTCCACATGGCCAACAGTGGTTCAAGTCCTGAACATGGCAGCTTTCTTTCTCACTTTTTCTCTCTCTCTTTCCTCCTTTCCGTTCACCAGCCTAGCTAATTCTCGTTCTAGTCTTACCATTCATCTTAGGCATCTACTCCCCAAGAAAGATCCCCGAAGGGACCAGCAGTTAGCATAATAGCTATGGCGCTGGACTCCCATGTAGTCCATCGTGGTTCGAGTCTCAGACCCAGTGACTTAAACTCACACCAGGCACATGTGTGTGCATGCCCAAGATCCTGAGAGGAGAATGGAGGAGAAGGGATTGCGGCGTGGCCATTCACCCTGGGGAATGATTTCTCGCTTTCTGTCTCTGTCTCTCTCTGTCTCTTTCTGGCGAGTACACATGCCCTATAGCAAAAACCTCTCCAAAAAAAATAAAAAGATCCCCTGCCTTCCAGTCACCCCCAAAACCTATAACTCAGGCTTGGATATCCTTCCTCATTGTTCCTACTGAAGTACAAATAACAGTACAAGATTTGGGGAGATGGTTATGGATGGATGGATGGATAAGTAGAAGGACAGATGAATGATTTACTGAGATATGTCAATCAAAGATTCGACTTGCCAAAAGTTCATTTATACTTTGGGGCAAGTATAAAGTGCCAGTATAAAGTGCCCTTGTAATGATTAAGGCTCAGTCTCATAAAATAATAGATCCAACATGGAAAATTCCTGCTCAGCACACACACACACACACACACACACACACACACACACTTACTACTCACCAGAAACAGCAGGTAAGCAACATAATTAAAAGACGATGCGCAAACCCAAGGAACAAAAGCATTCCCTCTGGAAATGTTCAGGGGCATATTTGAGGCAGAGTCCTTGGAGACAAGATTCCTTAACAACTGTCAGACTCAGTAAGCACAACAACCCAAACTTGACATGGTTGGGAGGAAAATGTGTCTGCCCGTGGAGACTGAAGTTAGTTGCACTTAGCTCCCTAACATAAATCATGTTCATCCTGCCAAAGGCTTCAGCTAGCAATGGGACCAGGAGACCTAAGCTTTCTTCCAAATGTCCACTTTCTCTCTCACTATCCACAAAACTCTCACCACTCTCTCCCTCACCTCATCAGACAATGTATCCTAAGCTTTTTGATATAACAGAAAAACAAACACTGTTTATTTCACTTGGAGCACTGTAAAATTTTTCTGCAAAAAATAAAATAATAAACACACACACAGACACACAATAAAAACAAAAAAAGCAATTGATTCAAATATTACTTATAGGAAGGATATAGTATCTGAATTTTTTAATAATTATTTTTATGTAACTTTATTTATCTATTTGCTTATTTTAGAGTGACAGAGTGAGAGAGAAAAGGAGAGAGGGAAAGTGAGAAAGCAAGCCACCAGGTCCAGGTTCTCGAACCATGGTCGGCCATGTGGGAGTCCAGTGCAATTGACCACCATGGCACCTGCCAGCCTCAGTACCTGAATTTAATGAAAGAAAATGTATACCATCAATGTATGTTATTTTTAAAGAAAAGTATCAAAAAAGAAAGCATTCATCCCTTCCTCCATATTTCCTCCCTTTGTCTTTCCTTCTTTATCCATGCAAACATTTACTGATTATTTTGTGCCAGGCATTCTCCTAAGTCTCTTGCTGTAACATTGGACTGGGCACAGTTGCTTCCCACAATCAAGGGGAGACAGTGGCGTGTAATACACAGTTGCTAGATACTGGGAGAGGTGTGACAAGACATTGTGTCCAGAATGCAGTGGGGGAGCAGTGTGTCAAAGTAGCCTGAGGGATCCCAAAAGATTTTCAGATGAAACAATATTTGAAGGATGAAGGTGATTATAAGGATAAGAAGGAGTTGTCAGGCAACAGGATAGGATCCCCACCGCTAGGATGTGAGAACAATGGATCGGCATTGTCAGAACCATAGATCATTCATGATGACTAGAAGAACGAGGAAGATCGAGCTAAAGATGGATCAGGAGTCAGATCATGAAACATCTTGTATGTAAAAGTGGATCTGTATCTTAAAAGCTATGAGAGTTATTGAAGGATTGTAAGCAAGTGATGCCATAATCCAGTTTGTATTTAGAAAAAATGATCCCACTGTACTGTGGAGGACAGATTGTAGAGGAATGAGATTGAAGACAGAGAGAACACCTAGAAAACACTGGAATACGGCCAGCCCATGGACTGATAGTAGGCAGCTAGATCCCACATGGCCAACTGCACAGTTTGAGTCCTGGACCCAGAAACTTGAGAAACACACTAGGCACATGTGCATGTGTAGCCAAAATCCCAAAAGGAGGGAGGGAGGGAGAGAGAGAGAGAGAGAGAGAGAGAGAGAGAGAGAAAGAGAGGAGAGGGACTTGAAACATGGCCATGTCCCATAAGGAGTATTTCCTCTCTCTCTCTCTCTCTCTCTCTCTCTCTCTCTTTCTCTCTCTCTCTCTCGTGAGTGCACATGCCCACTGGCAATCTTTATAAAAATAAGAAAAGGAATAATATTGAACTTGGTGAAAAATGATGAGGGTCTGCTGGGCCAAGACAATGGCCAGAGGAAGCATGGCTGAGCATCTTTTAACTATGGATGGAACTCTGCGCTTTTGGGTGAAACTTCCCAGCAAATAATGTATTGTGGCAATGAGCACTGCCAGTGGATTTCTTGACATTTCTCTTATATTCGCTTTCCATAAGTATCGGGTTTGGGGAAAACTGTACTTAGCAGTCATTGTGGCCAGAAGCCCTACGTTCTTGTTCTATCCCCGTCACTTACCAACTGTGCTCCTTCCTTTCTGAGATGCAGTTTTGCTTACTTGTAAATTAGATCATAAAGCTTACCTCCAAACTTTGTGTGGTAGTTAAACAAAATAATGTAACATATTATTGGTAGACAAATAAATTGCAAAACTGATGTGAAAGATATACACGCTATCATATTGGGGACATTTTGGATGCAAAAGACAGACTAGCTAACCTAAACTAGCCCAAAACAAGGGACTTCTTGGAAAGACTCTGAAGATTTGATTCAGACACAGCTAGACTCAGGCACAGGTAATGTCACGAATATCCAACTCCTGGCTCTGCTCCTCCTGAAATGACTCCATTCTCAGACTCACACTAGAGTCTCCCTCCCTGCTCCAGCTGCTTAGAGACATACAATGCCACCCAGCACTGCCTCTTCCAGTAGATTCTTCCATAAGCCCAGGACCAGCTTTTTCTCATTTGTCTGAACTGGAACATATACCTGCTCCTGTGGCCAGAAAAGGAATTCATGTATATCGAACCATGCTTTTGTCAAGTTCTCTGCTTCTGGGGCATCCAAAGGTATAGGGCTGACAATGAGAGTGGTGCAGTTCTCCCAAAGCAAACGTAGAGTACTGTTAAGAAAAGCTGTAAGTGTCCCTTTCACATGTTCCCACGATCAGAGTGCCATTCAAAGCTTCTTGTTGCTAAGCAGCTGTACAGAGATTAACTGGCCTTGCTGTTCTTGCCATCATTCCGAGATGAGCACTAAAGAGACATGACACTCTTTTCCACTTACGTCATGATTGTAAAATGGTCATTTGTCATGGGTTGAATTATATTTCTGAATGCTCTCATAGCACCTATGAGCTATTCAGGGATCACCAGGATTCCACAGGACTCATTACTTCTAGAAGAAGCACTTCTAGAGGTAATATGAGGCAAAGAGCAAGAGAGTGCTTCTAGCAACGAAGAGAAAGCCTAATGGGCAGGAATCAGAGAAAAGAATCTGACAGTAATCAATAGTAATTGTCTTTATAAGAGGTATCCTCTTCCTTATTAGAAAGAACCTTCTAGCCCCCGGGGACTTACCATCTCTATAAGTTTTAAATCATTTCACCAATTGGGACCAGTAGACAATGTAATGGTTATATCGCTAGACTCCCATGTAGTCAACCGCATTTTAAGTCCCAGACCCAGTGGCTTAAAACTCATGCCGGACATATGTGCATGCATGCCCAGAATCCTGAGAGGAGCAAGGGGGAGAAGGGATTACGTCCCCCTTGAGGTGATTTCTCCCTTTTAGTCTTTCTGCCTCCCCTCTGACTCTCTAGCAAATGCACTCACCCTATAGCAAAAGTATCTTTCTAACAAAAAATAAAGAAAGAAAGAAGAAAGAAAAGCAAATCGTTTCACGAATCTTTTGTACTCAGCCATCTTGTGAGTTGACAGCTAAAGTCAGCTAGCATAGTCTCTATCAGAAAGTGTCCAAGGGAGGGCAAAAAAAAAGAAAACAAAAAGAAGGTATCCAAGGGTAGGAAACATATGACACCAGAAGCCACATGGCCAGCAAGAAAGATGACCGTTGTCGACATATATGTTGGCTCCCATCATTTCTTTGATTGCAGCACAGTAGGGAGGGGACGAAGCTTGTCCTCCCTTAGAGGTGGCCACATTCACAAATAGAACTCCCCCTTGAAAGCTAAATCTCTCTATAAATTTCCTTTGACTTTATTCCCGGGTATGTCTATAGTTTACTCCTCTGTTGCAAATCAAGCTCCCTGAGGGTAGAGGCCATACCTTTTTCACTCCTAATCCCAACATTTAGCACTCTGCCTAACCATTAATAAGCACTTCATTCATGTGTGCCGAGTCAATGAACTCACTTCGCTAGGCACTGACAAATACGAAAGTCTAAAAAAACAGATTTATACTTAGGCTTTACAGCCTGTGGAAAAGAAAATGAGTTCATAGCTGATTTGAAATACAGCAAGGTGTGCTAGGTGTGCCTTACATGTGCCTGGCCTTTTTCTGTTTACACAGCATTAAATCACATCCATGAACTGATTTGATTCTCAGGACACCTCTGTGATGTTGGCATGGTAGATTTGTTAGCTTTATTGTGCAGACATGAGATCAGTTACTTGTGAGGCAAAAGTCAGAAATACTCAACCAATCATGTGACTTATTAGTGACAGAGCCTGGACCAGGTCCCTGCCTTCCTGATCTGGGTTCTTCACATGACATCTTTGGAATGTTGCAGAAGACTGAATGCAGGGGTGTTCAACTATGAACACTAAAGATGGTGAAACGGACTTCATTGCTAAACATTGTATATTAAAAGTACTTTTTTAGTCATTCTCTCTCTCTCTCTTTTTTTTCCTAAGCTTTTTGCCATAGGGTGTAGGCACTTGCCAGAGACAGACAGAAATCAGAGAAACAGAGAGAGCTAAAGTGAGACATCATCCCTCAGAGTGAACAGCTATCCACAATCCCTTCTCCTCTGTACTCCTATTGGGATCTTGGACACTCACACGTGCCCAGGATGATTTTCAAGCTGACCGGTCCAGGACTCAAAACATAGGTGGCCAAGTGGGAGTCCAGAGCCTTAACCACCATGCCACCTGCTGGCCCAGTTATTCTCCAAATCACCACACCAAATTTGCATACCTGTTTTATAGATGAAAGATCAGAGAAAGTACTTAAGTGTCTAGAGTCTAGTTTAAGCTATAAAACTAGTCAGCAATTAACTTAAAAGTAAAATCTAAATTTCCTAAGTTACCATTACCCTTTTGTCTTTTTCTCGGGCCTTGAAAAGCAAGTTATAGACTCCTTGAATCTATGAATAGAAGAAATAGAAGAAAGCCCTCCATTCCACACAGATAGCCCTCCATCCAGACACTCAACTCACCACATGGAATGCAGGCCCTCCACTCTTGGAAATCCATATCATCAGTCTTTCCTTCATTAATAAATAGAACTCTGACATACTCATTTCCATGACTGTCCTAGGCTGGTTTATTTTCATTCAGTTGATGTTTGTCAAATACTTGCCACATGCCAGGGGTTCCACAAATAGGTACTATTATGCTCATTTCACAAACAAGGAACGGGACCTTCAAAAGATTACAAAATTTACAGAATAGCTAAACTGGGAAGAGGCAGGATCAGATCTTTTGCTTTTACACACAAAAATAAATACCATGCCATCTGTGCCTTACACTTAAGACTCAAACAACCGAAAATTCATCCTTCCTCCAGATAGAGCAGATAAGACCATTTTTGCAGACATGGCTCCCTATACGCCACTATCCTGTTTTACAAGTCAGTAAATGTTCAGGAGCTCCCAATCCAATGTATGAGGTTAATTAATAATATGTAAAAGTTTATAGTTTATACAGCATAATCTCATAAACATTTATTAGTATGCTAATAGAGAGTAATGGCCATGTGAGCATAAAATCAGACTGGGCTGATGTGACACAGCAAAAGAGCTGTCAGAAAATCCATGGTATTCTTTTTAACTGGAAAGATCTTTGCAGGCATGATATCCCTAGAGATTAATTTTCCTAGTTGCACCTCTAGATAACTACTAGGGTTGAAAGGATGCTGGACTTGGTATCTGAAGATATGGGTTCTAGCCCTGGAGCTGCCTTTAAAGAAGGAAAGGGAATTGATGTTTACTAAAACCCACTCTGTTCCAGTGCTCTGCTAGGCACTTTTCCAATGATTTCTCCATTTTCTCTACCTGCATAAACTTGGTCAACTGCCTGCTACTTAATGCATATTCAAATATATTTATTTAATTATGCCAAGTTGAAATAGACTCACTCTCCATTTCTGGGCCTCAGTTTTCTCACCTGATCTTTAGGATTCTTCATATACCGCTTGCCTACTTCTTAGAAAGTCTTCCACTGACTCTTCCAAACACAACAGGTCAATGGCATCACAATAAAATTAAACCCACTCTCATGAATGCTAATGCAAGGCATTGTAATGCAAGAGAGATGAGACAGGTCACCCAGACTCTTGTCCTCTCACTGCCTTCAATGGCCAAGACAGGGCACATGGACTTTCATCTTTCCTTACTGCTCTCAGGGATGAAGATCACGTCATTGATGTAACACGTGCCATCAGCTTCCTTATTGGAGCCATGGAGATAACAAAGATCTCATGACTCAAGGTATATAAAAATGTTAAGATACAACTACATGTGCATTTTTCTCTCTGCACAACTATTTACTGAAGACCAACTCAATAACAAGCAAACTCACAGACTGCGACATTGGGAACACAAAGAAAACTAATATTTAGTTTCTACACTAAGAAGCTCCTAATGGGTTGGCCCCATTGTACAGCTGTTGTGCTACACAGGGGAATCCAGATCGCACATGGCCAACCAGGGTTCCAGTGCAAGCCCTGGTGATTTACACATCAGGTGTACAGGAAGGAAAGGGAATTGGAAGGAATTACAATGCGAGCAGGATTCATTAGGGGTTTCTCTCTGTCTCTCTGTCTCTCTATCTCTCGCTCTTGCTCTCACTCTCCCATGCATGCATGCACACCTTTTGGCATAATGAAAGAGAAAAAAAGTTTTTAAATCTCATAATGATGGAGACCAAAGGGTAAGAGATAATCCTTGAACAATTAAAGTTATGAAGTTCTATGAGAGAGAAAGAGCAATGAATTTCAATTGGATAGGATTTTTCACAGAATGCTTCATTAAGAGAAGGATTACATTTTTAACTTAGCCATGAGAAATGAGCAGGCCATTTTTTCTGCCTGCTCTTTCTTCTCCACAATGCTATGCTTGTAATGCATGGAGATCTTATTTATTTTAACTACTCTATAATATTTCACCTGTTAAACCACAGATTATTTTTATTTGCCTAATAAGGGACAATGAAGTCATTGCCACTTTGGTACTATTAGATTGACTAACCATACGCATGCTTCAGACACAAGTGAGACCCTTCTCTAGCACAGACAATCACACCTGGAGATGCTGCTGTTGTTTCTTTTCTTTTTTTCTTCTTTATTCATGATAGAGTATGTGTGCACATGGGGGAGAGAGACAGAGAGAGAGGTGCCCTCCACAGAGTCTGGTCTTCCAATCCTCCAGCCTGTCAAATCCTGGGCACTCATGTGAATGCCTAGCATGTTTCAGACTGACTAGACTGAGGATTCGAAGCATAGTAGGACCCAGTTTCCCTTGAATAACCCATTACCTCTGATCCATGGAGCCAGCCCTGCTGCTTGCTTCTTATCAGGTATTATCAAATGGTTCCTCAAAGGACATGAGCAGATCAACACCATTACATAACTATAAAAGCACGTTAATAATGCTATACAGTATTTGTGGGTATATTTTAATATAGTAGAGTGCCCTGGGAGTGACTACAGGTTGACCCTGCCTTGGTGTTGACCACTGGAGAGGGAAAAGGAAAAGGACCTTAGCAAACATCAACATCTCTTAAAGTTGAGTGACAGCTTCCTAAGTGTCTGGTAAATGTTTTCTGATGGAAGTTCAAAAAAGTTCATAATTAATCCTGTCTAAATTAAAGGCCCCGTATGAGGCTGAGAAGTGGGAAGGAAGAGGCCCTCCCAACTGGGGAACACCATCAGCACAAAGACCCAGCAAGAAAGTACAGCGTGTCCAAGGAGTGGCCTGGGGCACCTCTTTGACGGGGCTAAAGGGTGCCTTGGTGGAACGAGAATGGGAAAGGCCATTGGGAACTGTCCATGCCAAGGTTAAGATATCCACTCTATATTCTGCAGTGACTGGGCTTCACTCTTGCCATCAAAGGTCTGTAGGCCTGTGTACAACTTGCTGGCTTCTCACATTTGTCTGGACAACACAAGTGCACTGTCCACTCACTCCCATCTCCCCCATTCACTTCACAGACCTTGTGACCTCCAGTGAGGAGCTCAGTGCTATGCTAGAAGGCCAGGCAGTCAGGAACCAAGGCCCATTCTAGGGCAGCCCTGGAGAGAGCACAGGGCTGCTAACATGGAAATGCACTGTGTCTCATGCACAGGTGTGAGAATTTGAAGAGTTCTGAGCCAGCACTGCCCTAAGCTCCACGAGGGTTCAAACAATCCCCAGAGCCAGTGCAAAGAAAATTGTCTCATAAAACTTCCCATTGATTTTAGCTGGATCCTTTAAATTCCCATGGGGCCAGATTGCTTTTAGCATGATTAATACCACTGCCTTCCCCAGGCACATTTGTCCTCTCTCTCTTTCTCTCCCTCTCTAACACGTACGTACAATCACACACACACACACACACATTTGCTTTCTGTGCCACATTCTAAGCCATTCTCTTTAGCAGGGACACATGCACACACAGAGATGCATAATTTCTTTGTGTGTGTGTGTGTGTGTGTGTGTGTGTGTGTGCTTCCCACACTCCTTATACATGGGGTTAAATGTTTCCCTTGTCAGGAAACTTTGGGTCTGTTTCCTTTTGTAATGTGTTTTTCACACTTATCTCAAACCTGGCTAGGCTTTGCCTTATGACCAAAATTTTCCCTTGAAAACACGCCGAGTTCACATAACCCAGAGCACAGGCCCTGCATCAATCATAGGGCCTGTTGACTGGTGGGCTGGCTCCGCCAACCAGAACAAGCCATTCAGCAGCTTGATCTCCATACACCCCAGGCTTCCCAGGGCTCATGAGGGGAGAAGATGTCTCAGATGAGTCCCCATCCCTCCCCCCAACCCCAGGGCAGTGTGGAGCTTGGGCTTCTCAAACTTACAAAGGAGCGAACAGAACTCTCTTTTTTGTTCCAGAAAACACAAGGAATCCAAGAGAAGCAGGATTCCCCAGCATAGAGCACAAACTCTAAGTGAACTTAACACACAGAAATGGTCCCAGAGGATACAGTTTCCCAGCAGATGCCAGCCTTCAGAACTTGTTATTTCGGTGGGGAAATTAGTGTGTGTAATAAGAAGGAAAAACATCCGTACTAGTTCTTTTTCAAAGGCACATGGCTTAGCACAGACATTAGCTCACATTTTCTACCTTCCGGGAAATCCACTGCTCAATCAACGGGTATTCACTGCCATGAGCCACATGCTGTTGCTCCTTGAGCCTTATGGCTTCCACCCGGTCTTCTAAGTCTTTGTCTTGCTGGTCACCAAAACCTACCAAAAGAAGGCAGATTTCAGCTGGTAAGAAAGAACTCTGATCAGTATGGAAGGAGGGTGGGAGAGGGGAAGCGTATAGGGAAGGAAATCAGGTAGAAAAATAGGTATTTGTGGGACACAGAAATGGTTTATTACCTGTTGATGATAATGTGTATCGTATTCTCAACTGGACTAGTCTGAGGTGTATTTCATGTTGGGTAAATTCTCTTTACAAGGAAAATGATGTATAGCAATTGAATGTTTAAAAAAAAAATGAGAAGAAGAATAAAAAGAAAGAACTCTCAAGAAAGCAAGCCATCCAGAGATGACATGGGGGCATTGCGTAGTAGAGACCAATGTCCGAGGAGAAAAGTACAATAGCCAATGACAACTACTCTATGGGCTCATGTAGAGATGGGGTTTCATAAACCCCATGCCCTTTGGGAGATGTGTGCTCCTAGCTCAGGCTCAGGCCTTCACCTACCACCCAATGTCAATGGCTTCTCCATCTCAGAGCTCCTACAAGTCACTGCAAACCCTCACTATCTCTGGTGATCTTCCCTTGTGCGTGGATCTTCCACCTCTGATAGCGTCTGTGAAATGTGAAAGCACAAATGTAATCTCATTTTATCTTTCCATAGATCCTAGCACAGTGTTAGGCACATGGTAACGCCTAATAAATTATTCAATGGATCGGAAAGCATCAAGATAGAGAGGTGCACCAAAAGATGGTCCTAAGATGTTTACTCTGTCTTGAAGACAGACAACCTGAATAGAACAGTGTCAGGATCCTCCCCATCATCATAGCTCATATGCAAACACAGTGACACAGAGGAGACCTTCTCTGCATGTCAGATGTACCTAAATTGCAGGCCAGGGCAATGCTTTTAATGCACTATCTCTTTTGCATAGCAACGTGGTTAAGAGCCTCAGCTGCCACAGGTCATCTCCTACTAATGAATGACTTTGGGGCTCACCTATCTCATTGTGGAAATAAAGATACGAACAGTATGCAACTCTTAGGGTTGTTGTGAAATTGGGTGATTTTGTTACTTATAACCCTGTTTAGAATGGTGGCTGACATATTTACCTAATAATAAATATTTACTACATGCCAGTCACTGCTCTAATTGCTAAAAATACAGCAGTGAATGAAAACAACAAACAACAACCAAAAAGATCCATGTCCTCATGAAGTGAACGGTCTAGTGGGGACATAACCCTAAACACTTATCAGTAGTCCTCATCATTATTTTATTTCTATTATGCCTATAGTATCACCCTTTATCCCCCCTATGGGCCTGTGTTTCCAGTCCTATAAAAGTTCCAGATACACAATAAATGCTCAATAAACAATTCTTGAATGGACAATGAATAGATGAACCCATAATTACAACACTGTCATATTCCTGTCCATCTCAAAGGTATATTAAGCAGCATGCAATGAGCCATGGTCCAGGGACTTAATGTTCAGACTCAGTTAATCCTCACAGCAAATCCACAGGGCAGGTGCTATTACTAACAATCCCATCTTACAGAGGAGAAACTGATGCAGGCAAAAGCAGGAGACCATACTCAGAAACACCTATCCAGAGCCTACGCTCAGACGTCCCATGCCATCCTACCTTTCAGCAGAACACACGAAGCATTTTTAAAATGCACACAGGAAATCCTTTCATACTGGGATGAAATCAGCCATTACTGGGGCAATTGTGTCTACTCCTGACTCATCTGCCTGGCCTTGTTCCACCATACACCACTCCCTATCTGCATGCAAAATATAGCCCAAAGTGGTGGGTCATCTGGTCCCTTCCCTGCCTAAACCATTCGTGTAAGTCCCTATTGGCTTTCAAATGTTCTTTAGACTATTTTTCTTACTGCTGCTCACAGGAAAAGATAAATTATTCACACTAACTTACTACAGAACCTACATAAGAATTTCCCAAACACTCTCATAGGTGATGTACCCTGTGCTGAATATCTACTATTTCCCCTTCTAAATCCTCCTCCACCCTGCTCTGTTTGGGTTCAAAGTCTGCCTTACCTACTTCATAGCATGTTGCTTTGAACAGATTACTCAACTTCTCTCAGCCTTATCTTCCACCCTGGTAAATGGGAATGAAAATGCTAATACCCTACTCACACAGGACTAAATATTATACATATTAAATGCATAAAGTACACCTGGCTTATAGATAACATCCTAAGAAATGTTTGCTAGCATTATTATTATTATTATTATTATGAATAGCAATAACAATAAATGTGCATTTGTTTTTATTAAAATAGTGGCTCTGACTTAAGCAAGGAAACCTGCAGAAGTAGGACACGTGTCCACAGTCAGTAGCTACATGATTCGATTGATTATTTTAGGAATAAAGCCACAAAGATGCTGGAGGCAATTTTTAAAAACAAAATCAGATCCATTATCCGACAGATTCCAGTTGTCCCAAACTGTATGTTAGAAGATAACTTTTCAACTGAAGAGCAATTCCATCTCTCACAGTGTTAATGTACCCTGAGTCACGAACTTTAGCCTGCGACACGTCTAACAGACATGCACCTAACCATGTGGCCCGGCTTACTGGGGAGGAAGGCAGCCAGGGTCTCCTGTTTGAAACTGGTGCTTTTGCATAAGCACAAGCATGGTTTTGTATTCTCAGAACTCAGGATTATTCCCATAAGGCAGACACCCAGGTTGACAGCCAAGTCCTAAAAGGTGCCAAGGCAGTCTATTAGGAAAAAAGAAAAATCCCAGGTTATAAGTCACTTGGAAGGCAGTTTAATTATAAAATGTGTGAAGCTGAGTTTTAAATGTGAAGGACCATACTGGCTGTTTCCTCAGGCCCTTCGAAAAGTGTTAACTAGTTATCATTATATGAAATTTATGAATGTACCAAGCCCAGGGCTATTTATTATTTTGTAAGCTCCTCAACAATTCCCAGTTACAAGGAGCTGGTGTTCACTATTTAGATATTCCAGTGCAGGCATCAGACAAAAGCCTTGAATATAAACACTTATATCTGTAGTCTGATCACCAAGCACTCCAACTCTGAGACAAGGTTAGCATCCTGAATTAGCATTTAAATGGTCATGCTCCCACCACTCACCTTCTCCCTCCTCTAGTCCAGGGGTATACTGGCCCCAAAACACACACACACACACACACACACACACACACACACACTCCTATTCCATTTTGAGAAGATACTTATTGCTGATAGAAATTGCCTGCACAACATGTGTTGGTGTGGAAGACTGGTCACTAAGTGTCCCAATGACTCCACCCCAACCAAAATTGACTCCCTCCAGGTACAGTGGTGAGAATTGCTGCTCACCATTGTTGCCATTCACCCTTTCTCCACCTGTCACCCTGTGAGGTCACAGAAAGATCCAGGGAAGGTTGGCAGATGTTACCAGTGGCCATTTTTTCATAAACCCATATTCAAATTTTCATTTTACAAATAGGCTAGGGACAGGGAAACACAGGAGAAGAAAGAATGGATAGTAAAAATAAATAGATGTTGAGCTCTACCCTCAACCTGGTCACAGTCCGGTAAGGGACACACTGAAATGCCAATAATTGCAAAGAGTATGTTTGTCAGAATTCTGAGCAGCCTCAATATGCCACATTGGGAGAACAACTCCGTTGTTCAACATTTAACAATCAGCTGCTCAACATTTAACAATCAGCTCTCTGGAGGGAAAGTAGCCTAATGTGTAGCTCTTACCAATGTCTTTGGTGTAAATGCTTCCACCTTGGTCTTTCAAGCTGCCAACATGATGTCAAGAAGAGAGAGTTGAGAAGTGATGTGCAATAGCACACCATTACATACTAAAACTCTATCGAGCATATAGGTCACAATAAAATGTGATAAAAAATACTTTTGAAATAATGAGTTTTGAGTATTTGTTAACTCTGTTTTAAATATGTGTTATTCGTTGCAAATTTATATAACTTAATTTTAATGGTGGCTGTGTTTAACAATCACCTCACAAGATTTCTGCCACTTTGAATAGTCAGCTCTCAGGGACAGTTGGAATCCACCCTGGTGCCCCACTGGATGGACCCCAATTGAATAGAGGGTTGGACTGTGAACCATGCTGGGGTGAGGTATTCCAGGTGCTGCTTCCAGGGGCCAGAGGTGAGCTGAGTGCTTTCTTGAAACCATTTGGAGTGGTATAAATAGAAGAACAGGCAAAGCCAATATTTAGAGTGAGCTGAAAGCCAGATGTAGGTAGTCCTAACACCAGACCAAGAAAAGCCAGAGGCAGACACCATAAAGAAGGTGCACAACAGAATCGAGTTGGGGCTCAGTCTTGGTCAAAAGAGAAGAAGTGAGGAAGGTTTCAGAATTTCAGATACCTGTGAGGCTTACACTGCTCACATTTATTAGCAAAGAATCATGAGAGCTGTTCAAGTTTATTGAGCACCTAATATAGGTCAGGTCATGTTTGAAGAGTGTTTACATGCTTCATATCACTGCTGATAGCTCCCTTCTACAGATGTAACAGACAGCCGAACTCTGGAGGAGACTGCAGGTGTATCTGCTGTGTGGTACAGACGCATGTTGTGTGTTGGGCTGAAAAACATTTCAACATAGAATAAATATGAGATGTCCTCAAAAAATTCATGGAAATGCTTATTGTGAAAAAAAACTATACATGGATTTCAATTCTTTTTGTACCTAAATAAACCAAACATCAATTATATTTTTCCATGAACTCTTTGAAGTTGTCTTATTTACTGTTTTCAGAAAGTGTTCAAATAGTTGGTGCAAAACAATCCACATATTCAACACAAATTGCCTATGCTGGGAGGAAGAGGATTATTAATAGTTGATCTTATACTTCAGTAGACCAAATGCACTACGAATATACCAGCCATAATACAAATACAGTTCCTAATACAGTGCCTGTTTTCGTGAAGCTCCAGATTTTACTCCCACATTTTCATACTCAACCCCTTAGATTTAAGAAATATATGATTGGACCTGCAGGTGGTGTGGTGGTTAAGGCACTGAACATTCCCATATGACTGACCATGGTTCAATTCCTAGACCTGGTGGCTTGCTTTCTCAACTTTTCTCCTTCTCTCTCTGTGTCTCTCTTGTCAAATTAAAATAAACAAATAAATAAATAAAATAAAATAAATATCTTACTTCCTAAATTTCCTTTCTCCTAACACAATGACTTTGTTTCTTCTTATTCTAAAGCTAGCCACTGCAAGTCAGCCTAACCAATGCCCAGCACTGAGCCAGGCCCAATCGCTCACCTTAAACACAGCCCTGGGTGCTTACTTTCCTAAGAAGGAACAGTCTAGCCTGTGAGCTCTTTGAGGTTTTATAAAACAACTTTTCAGAGGACCTAGCCCAGTGCCTGGTAGAATAGATATGTCTTGAGTTGAAGAGCAGGACTGCTTGAGCAAAGGGAAGGCATTATCACAGTTTCATATTTATTGGCCCTTCTTGTTTTGTGATTCACTGCTTGGGACAGAGGCCAGCAGCCCCTCTTCCCTTAGGAAGTGGCCTTCTAACTCCAAATGACACAGTATTACACATTGCCAACAGGGAACCACAAATGCCTCAAAAATGTTTCAGGCTGGATGGACGCCTTATATCGAGTCTCAAGTCATGCTGTTATTGGGTTTTTGTTTTGTTTTTGTTTTTGTTTTTGTTTTGTCTTTGACAAGCTGGAGCACTGACCTATCAGGAAGGGCTGTTCCTGTGTGCACAGCACTTCACTGAAGTGAATGATCAAGTCTTCCCCACCAATCTGGGATAGTTTCCATGAGTTCATTTTCCTCTCACCCCCAGTGATGCTCTATTCACTAACTCAGATGAGGGGAGAGGTCTGTTTTCAATTAGGACTTTCAAAAAAGTGTTTTTAAATGGCCTGTAAAAATAATCCAATAAAGGCCTCAGAGGTGTGAGCTGTTGTCATCATCCCGTTTGGAAAACGTCGCTCAGAATGCACCCGATAGCGAGAGGGAGGTGGAGATGCCTTAAAAAGAAATTAATTTGTGAATTGAACTTGCAGGATTAGTTGTCCCCCTTTGTATCCAGCTTTCCTATGTCCTCAACCAGGGAAATCTGAGGCTTTGGATTTATTAGCCAAGTTGGATCATGTTACCCTGTTTGGTGCTGCAGAAATCACACTTTTCATTTTGCCTTTAATCCTAAAGGTCACCAGGAAGGTTAGCCCCAAACACAAATGATACTTTGTGGTCTTACTTCAGACAATTATCAACTCATAAATCTTAGTCAGACTGTAATGAGAGTGTGAGGAATAACTGAATGCAGCCCAGATTCTCAGTGTCGGAGCAAGGAGAGAAATGGAGGGGGCGGGAGGGGTTGGGGGCTGGGAGCCAGAAAGCCTTCTCTCCCCTCTGCGGTCTCCAGCGTGCCCTTGTTGAATCATTGCATGTTGAGGGTTGGACAGATATGAGTGTAGCTATTAAAGACGTGATGGTCCATCAGGATCTCAGAAATAGAGGGGAAGGTAGAAATAAGAGTTGAGATCCGTGGGCAGCTAGTAGAAAAGAGAGAAAGACTAGAAAAGAAGTCCGGAGACCCAGGCACTGAGTTTTCAGTGCAACCAAATTGCCATGCTGTGTGGGCCTGGGGGAACCATTTAACTTCTCAGTGCGCAGAATGACAGGAGTGTCACAACGATTATATGAAATACATACTAAAACTTTTTTAAAGTCCTATAAAGAGGGGCTAACCCCATAGCACAGTGGTTAAGTGTTGTGCATTGGGAGCCAGACCCCATACGGTTGACCAGAATGTTTGTCTTTCTCTCTCATGGAAGGGAAGGAAAGGAATGTTCAAATCCCAGCCCTGGTGGCTTGAAAAACACACCAAGTGCATGTGCGTACATGCCCACAATTCTGACAGGATAGAGAATGTGGAAGGATTGTGACGTGACCATGCCATATTGGGGAACGTATTCTTTCTCTCTGGCAAGGATACATGCCCTCTGACAATAATTTTAAAAGTCATAAACGTCACAGTAGTTTTAAGCGTGCTAACCCAGTTTAATTAATCGACAAAAAATTTGAAAAATATTCTGGTAGCTCTCCATTCCAAACATACCTAGAACTTTCCTCCTTTTCACCAGCTCCACTGCTGCTGCCCAGGTCCAATCCAGCATCATCTTTCTCCCCAATTATTGGAATAGTCCTCAAATCAAACTGGTTTGCCCGCCCCCTTCCTACTCTTTATCCACCATCTAGTCATGAGCTTTTAAATACATCTTATGACTCATATGACCTAGATGACCAAAACCCTGCCACGAGCCCAGCCCCAGTGGCATAGTGGTGAATTCTCTGCAGTGCTAGAAACCATGTGGAGGATCATAGTTGGGTTCCCAGGCCTGCTCACAGGTGCACATGCGCTAGCCCTTGTTCCTGGTGGCTGGAGTGCTGTTTGGAAGAAAAGGGTGTTAAGAGTGTTTGTCTTTCTGACATGGAAGGGAAGGAAAGGGAAGAGAAAGGGAAGGAAGGGGAGAGGAGAGGAGGTTATTTGAGTGCAATGGCCATAAGGCAGGGTGAAGAATGGAAGGGAGGAAGGGAAAGAAGGAAGCAACCCTTTTATGGTCCATTTCATGGATATAAAAGCCCAAACCTCAGTATTGCCTACAAACCCTTGCAGGACCAGCAGCCCAATTCTCCCCTGCCTTGGTTACCCCTACTTTTCCCCTGGCTTACGTTCCTCCAGCCACACCAGTCTCCTGCTGCTCCTTAAGCCCGCTGGGTCTGGAATGCCCTCCTCTCACACACACGCACAGCTGGCTTGCTCATCTTCTCCCACTCTTTGTTCAAATTCATTTATAATTATTATCTGTCTCCCCCTGCAAGAATGTATGCTTCATGAGGACAAAGATTTTTATTTTCTTTCTTATTCCTATAAGAGGACCTGGCATGGAGCATACCTCAGTATTTGCCAAACTGAAATAAAAATCTGATTCCTATTTGAGCATAATGACCAGATCTTATTTCCAAGAGTCTAGCATGGTTCTTGGCACAAGGTCACTTTGCATTAACGGCAGGGGCTACAGTAAGATGTAAATAGACAAACAGCTAGGTAAGGGTATACTCTATGAAGACAGAAACCAAAAGGATACTGAGACAGTTAAGACCTTTGGTGAAAGTGATCTACTTTGATTTGTTCTGTTTGTTTTGTTTTTGTGTTTACTAGAAGGTGCATGTGCCCACCAGAGAGCAAGAGAAAGTAAGAAATCACCCCCTGGGGAGGATGACCATGCCACAGTCTCTTAGCCTCCACTCTTCTCTTGGAAATTTGGGCACACATGTACCTGCACCTGGTATGATTCTCAAGCCATGGGGTCCAGGACTAGAACCACAAAGCTGGCCATGTGGTATTTTAACCTCCACATCACCTACTGGCTCCAAGGGTGATTTACTTTGACAAGGGTAGCCAGAAAAGGTGCTGCCAAAGAGTTCCCCTTTAAGCTGAAACCTGGATGATGACTTGCTTAAACTGGTGAATAATCAGAGATAACTATAGCTACCTGTAAGCTTATCACGTGTAGGAGAAAAGATTTCATGCGTCCTGAAAACAAGATGGTGGGCAGGACGGTGGAAATGGAGACAAATATGCCCCATTTGTTCTTTCATTCAAGGGAAATGTATTGAGTATCTACCACACACCAGGCTGCCCTAGGCACTAGGGCTATAAACTAAACTCATGGAACACATGTTCTAATGCAAGGACCAGACAAAGACCATTAAACGAGTACATGTTCGATAGTGGAAACTTCTACAAATACAGATAGATAAGATGTGGATAAAGAAAGAGGTGGACATAGGGAGAAAGGTTGACCATTAGACAGGGTCAAGGAAGGCTGAACTAAGAAGGTGACACTTCTACAGAGGCCCGAATGGAGAGAAGGAATGAGCCATGCCAAATTTTGAGGAGAGAAAATAGAAACATTTTAAAAGAAGCAACAGTGAATGCAAAGACTCTGAGACAAGACTGTCCTACTATGTTCAAGGAGAAGTGAAGGAATATTAGGGAGCCCAGAAAGGCTGAGAAAGGTGAGCAGGAGAAGCATAGAAAAAAAAGAGGTGGGAGGTGTAACCAGTATCAAGATCACAAAGAGCCTCATTGCTGATCAGAACTTTGGGTTTTATGCCATGCCATGAAAAGCCCTTGCTTGGTTTAGAGCGAGGGAGTATCATGACCTGATGTGTGTTTTTAAAATATCCTGGTTGAGGGACCAGCAGTTAGCATAATGGCTATGTCGCTGGACTCCCACTTAGTCGACTGCGGTTCGCGTCCCAGACCTGGTGACTTAAGCTCACTCCGGGCGCCTGTGCGTGCGTGCCCAAGATCCCAAGAGGAGAATAGAGGAAAAGGGATTGCGGCATGGCCATCCCCCCTGGGGGGTGATTTCTAGATTTCTATCTCTCTGTCTCTCTCTCTGTCTGGCAAGCGCACACGCCCTATAGCAAAAAAACTCTTAAAAAAAAGGTATATGTATATATATATATATATATATATATACCTCCTAGTTAATGGGTAGGAAACAGATTACAGGAAACAAGAGTAGAAGCTGGGAGAGAAGAAACAACAGCAGGGGTCCATCCAGGTGAGAGGTAAGAGGGTGAGAGAACAGAGTGAGAGTGGAGGTAGGAGATAAACAGACATGGGATGTTTGGAGAAAGAGGTTACAAACTAGCCTATGACTAAAAGTATGGGATGATGAAGAAAGAGGAATCAGTTACACTATAGGGTCTGCGGCCTGAGTGACTGGGTGGATGGTGGGACCATTTCCTTAGAGAAGAGAGTAGTCGAGGCACAGGACTTGCAAGACAACCTGTTAAGGTTGGTGGAGAGTAGGGAGCTGAGTTCCACATGTTCCTTCCCTTCTCTTGACCTCTCTAACCAGGTATGTCGCTCTTTGGGAGGGAAGACAAGACCTGAGGCTCCCATACTGGCTTAGTATGTTCAGGCCGCTATAACAAAATACCACACATTGAGTGGCTTATAACCCCCAGAAAGGCATTTCTCACCATTCTGGATGCTGGGAAGTTCAAGATCAAGATGCCAGCTGATTCAGTGTCTAATGTGGGCCCATCTCCTAGTTAATAGATGGCACATTTTATCTGTGTCCTCACATGGTGAAAAGGAAGGCCAAATCCTATTCATGAGGGCTCTACCCTTGTGACAAGTGTGTGTGTGTGTGTGTGTGTGTGTGTGTGCGCACGCTCAAAATCCCAAGAGGAAAAGAGAGGAAGATTGTGACATGGCCATCCCCTCTATCCCCTCTAGGGGATATCTCTCTCTCTCTCTCTCTCTCTCTCTCTCTCTCTCTCTCTCTCTCTCAAGAACATGCACCCTGCAGCAATTTTTTTTATTTTTAATTTTAAAAAAATTAAGAGGAAAATAAACATATAGACCATAATACATACTACATCTCTCTAAGAGGTGAAATTTGATCACAAGCCAGCTGTGCGAGAGAAGGGCATTCCAGATACAGCAGGCTTAAGGAGCAGCAGGAGACTGGTGTGGCTGGAGGAGCGTAAATGTAAAATTTTATCTTACATTTTACCAAATGTGAGGAGGGCCAGCAGGTGATGTGGAGGTTAAAGCAGCTGGATCCCACATGGCCAGTTTTGCAGTTTGAGTCCTGGACCCAGCGACTTATGTGCTCAAAATCTCAAGAAGAGAGTAGAGGAAAAGGGATAAGATCGTGGTATGTCCACACCCCTGAGGAGGCGCTCTCTCTCTCTCTCTCTCTCTCTCTCTCTCTCTCTCTCTCTCTCTCTCTTCCCCCCCCTTGCTAGTGTACGTTCCCTATAGCAACAAGTCAAAAACGATTTAATTTCTTAAAAGGAAAAGAAATGTAAGAAGGAGTTTATTAAGACTCACTCTAAAACTTAGATTTTCTTTTCAGTTTTATTCACCTGGGGAAAGAAGTAAAGAAAAGATTGGGGTGGGGGGGGCTAGCAGGGGCAAGGCAATTAAGGTGCTAGGCTCCCACATGATCAAGTATGGTTCAAGTCCCACACCTGGCAACTTGGTTTCTCACTTTTCCTCTATCTGGTGAGCACCTGTGCCCTATAGAAAATTAAGAAAATAATAATAATAGATAAATTAATTGAATTAAAGAGGAAGAATAAAATGTGCAGTAGGTAGTGTGGAGTTTAAGGTGGTGGATCCAGACCAACTCCGTGGTTTGAGACCTGCAGTGGCTTAAAAATCGCACCGGGCTCATGTGTGTGCATGCCCAAATCCCAAGAAGAGACAGGAGGAGAGGGGATGGCTGCATGGCCATCTCCCCAGGGAGTGATTTCTCACTTTCTCTCTCCCTCTCTCTTTCTCTCTCTCTCTTTCTCTGTCTCTGATTCTTTCTGGTCAGCACACACATTCTATAGCAAAAAAATAAAAACAAATAAACAAAAAGGAATACAGCATGTTAATATTCATAAACACTGAGAGCAAATCAAGCATATAGTAGAGACCGTGATCACTATCACTGCTGCCGTTGCTGTTGCTGCAGCAGCTAACGCTGCTACTATTACAACAGCAGGGGTTTTATTTTATTATGTTTTATTGCCAAATGGTACATGCAATCAATAGAAAAAAGAGAAAGCAACCCTCCCCAATGAGGCATGGTCATGCTACAATAGTGTTTCTTCCATTTCTCTAGCCCATCAGGATTTGGGACATACACACACACAGCATGTTTTCCAAGCTGTCACTAAGACTGAGACTCAGACCACTATCGGCCAGATAGCAGCGAGCTCCCAATGTAAGGTACTTAATCACTGTGCTATAGGGCTGGTCTCAGATCTTATAGATCTAAGGACAGGTACTTCAGTCTGTTCCAAGATAAGTATTCTTCAAAATGATTTCTTAAAATGAGAGGGTAAAGGAGAAATGTTAAGAATAAATAGTGGGACCAGCAGATGGCATAATGGTTACATTGCTGGACTGCCACATAGTTGACCAAGGTTCAAGTCCTGGACCCGAAGCTTAAAATTCATACCAGACAGATGTGTGCGCATGCTTAAAATCCTGAGAAGAGAATGGAGAAGAGATTGTGGTGTGGCTATTCCCCTGGGGGGTGATTTCTCACTTTCTGTCTCTCTGTCTCTGTCTCCCCAGCGAGCACATGTGCCCTTTAGCAAAAATCTCTCTATAGATAGATAAATAAATAAATGAATAAATGAATGGTAAATAAGAATATATAAATGTTAAAAATAGATGGTAAGGGGCCAGCCAGTGGCCTTGTGGTTAAGGCAGCTGGGTCCAACATGACTAACTCGGTTCAAGTCCTGGACCCAGCAGCTTGATAAACATGCCGAGCACATGTACATGCATGCCCAAAACCCCAAGAGGAGACTGAAGGAGAAGGGCTTTCAACTAGCCATTCCTTAGTGGGTGGTTTCTTAATTCATTCATTCTCTCTCTTTCTCTCTCTCTCTCTCTCTCTCTCTCTCTCTCTCTCTCTCCCACCCCACCCCCCCACCTTCCAGCTAGGGCATGTGCCCTCTAGCAAAACTGAAAAAAAAAAAGAAAAACCTTAAGTAAGAATATGGAAATAGGGGGACCAGCAGTTAGCGTAATGGCTATGTCACTGGACTCCCATGTAGTCGACTATGGTTCGCGTCCCGGACCCGGTGGCTTAAAACTCACGCCAGGCACGTATGCGTGCATGCCCAAGATCCCGAGAGGAGAATGGAGAAGGGATTGTGGCATGGACATCCCCCCTGGGGGGTGATTTCTTGCTTTCTGTCTCTCTGTCTCTCTCTGTCTGGCAAGCGCATGCGCCCTATAGCGAAAATCTCTCCAAAGAAAAACGAATTTGGAAATAGGGGTAGGCACCACAGTAGAAAGTGATTAAGTATACAGACTTACATAGACTGTAGGCTTCAGTATTTCCTAAATGTGGATATGTTTAAAATACTCTTTCTTTCAATTCACAGTCATGGGAATATATAGGCTGATAGTTAGTATTCTTTTCCAGTATAGCTATTTTAGAAACCCAAGGATGCAGACTAACTTTTTCCTCTTGAACCTGTGAATTTTGAAAATTGCCTTTTATTCATTTGACTGAGCAATGTAGTCTTTTTAATATTATCAAAGACGGGAAGTTTTTAAAAATAAAGAAACAGGCCTTTAAAAAATAATGCTTTGGGAGCAATAACAAGTATTGGTGAGGATGTGGAGAAGCCCTCTGATGTAGCTAGTGGAATGTAAAATGATTCAGCTACTTTGGAAAACTGTTTTGTAGTTTCTCAAAAACTTAACGTAGATTTACCATACGCCTAGCAATTCTGATTTTTAGGTATATATCCAAGAGAATTTTAAACACATATTTATATAAAAGAACATATGCTTGAATGTTCATTGCAGGAGTATGCATAACAGTCAAAAAATAGAAACAACCCAAAAGTCATTCAGCTGGTAAATGGATAAACAAAAGGTGGTATAGCCATGCAATAGAATATCATTCCGCCATAAAGTGAAATGACGTATTGATATATGT
This sequence comes from Tupaia belangeri chinensis, assembly GCF_000334495.1. Taxonomy (NCBI): domain Eukaryota; kingdom Metazoa; phylum Chordata; class Mammalia; order Scandentia; family Tupaiidae; genus Tupaia; species Tupaia belangeri. The sequence continues at coordinate 327,816 of NW_006159690.1, forward strand.
TACAATGTAGATCAACTTTGAAAACATTATGTCAAAGGAAGGAAGTTAGTCACAAATGATTCCACCATTCTGGAATATGAAATTTCCAGAGTAGACTAGTCCACAGAAACAGAAAGTAAATAAATTATTGCCAAAGTCTGAGATTGACTGTTGGTGGTTACAAGGTTTCTTCAAAGAATGATAAAAAATTTCTAGAATCAGGGGTCAGCAGGTGGAATGGAGGTTAAGGCACTGGATCTCACATAGTGAGTTTCATGGTTCAATTCCTGGATCCGGTAGCTTGAGAATAATGCCAGGTGCATGTGCATGAATGCCCAAAATTTTAAGAGGAGAGTGAAGAAGTAATCACAGTATGGCCATATCCTCTGGAGAGTGATTTCTCACTTTATACCTTCCTGCTCTCTCTTTCTCTCTCTCTCTTCCTCTCTCTCTCTCTCTCTCTCTCACACACACACACACACACACACACACACACACACACATGTACATACGCCCTATAGGAAACAAAAGGTTTCTAGAATCAGATAATGATGTGTAATTGCATGATCTGTGTATTTACTAAAAACCACAGAATTACACACTTTAAAATGCTAAATGTTTTGGTATATAAATTTATACATGTAATAGTTAGAATTTAATTGTGTCTCTTTTTTCTATAGCTGACATGTTTAATTCTCTCCAAATATCCCTCTGAGAGGTGTAGGCTCAGAGTCTTACGACATTCATTCTTACAGATCAGGTGTGACATGTATAATCCCTATTCTAAAGATGAAAAAGAGCCTCAGGGATGGCCCCATAGCCTAGTGGTTCAGAAATCTGGACCCCACATGGCTATCAGTTTGAATCTGGCCCTGGCAGCATGAAAAACACACTTGGTAAGGACCGGCAGATGGTGGAGTGGTTATGTCGCTAGACTCACGTAGTCGACCATGGTTCGAGTCCCAGACCAGATGGCTTAAAACATGCTGGGCATATGTGCATGTGTGCCCAAAATCCCAGTAGGAGAGTAGAGGAGAGGGAGTTGTAGCATATTCATTCCCTCTAGGGGGTAATTTCTTGTTTTCCATCTCTCTCTGTCTCTCTGGTGAGCGCATATTCCGTATAACAAAAATCTCTCTTTAAACAATAAAGAAAGAAAAGCACACTGGGCAGGTGTATCTGCATGCCCAAAACTCCAACAGGATGGGGAAATGGAAGAGAAGGAATTGAGGCATGCTTTCTCCCTCTCCCTGTCTCTCTCTGACTCTCTGGCAACTGCACAGGCCCTCTGGCAAATTAAAAAAAGAAAAAAGGTTAAGATACTCAGGCTTGGAGAGGTTAGATGACTTGCCCAAAGGTGGATAGCTATTACAAGTTAGAGCTGGGAGGTAGAGCTAGGACTAGACCCGAGGTCTTCTTATTCCTAGTCAGATGCTCTTTCTCAAAGAAACATGCAGTAGGAGGGAGATTAGGTGGCCTACCAAAGTGCTTAACTGGGGCACCAAGGAATGCAACTTGATGCACTGGGATGAGCACAGGCTATAAAATCTGACAGACCTAGGTTCAAATCCCAGAGCCACACTCATCAACAACTTGACCTTGGGCTAGTTGCTAAATCCCCTTGGACTTCAACTTCCTCATCTATGAAACAGGGTATCAGGATCTAAATTCTCTGGAAGGACTGGATTATAATAAGATAATATAGACAAAGCACTTGACATAAGGAAGGTGCTCAGTAAATGTATGGTGATGTTGTTATTCCAAATGAGGGTAGAGTCATAGACTCAGGAGTTACATGGACCTCCACACACACACACACACACACACACACACACATGTACATACGCCCTATAGGAAACAAAAGGTTTCTAGAATCAGATAATGATGTGTAATTGCATGATCTGTGTATTTACTAAAAACCACAGAATTACACACTTTAAAATGCTAAATGTTTTGGTATATAAATTTATACATGTAATAGTTAGAATTTAATTGTGTCTCTTTTTTCTATAGCTGACATGTTTAATTCTCTCCAAATATCCCTCTGAGAGGTGTAGGCTCAGAGTCTTACGACATTCATTCTTACAGATCAGGTGTGACATGTATAATCCCTATTCTAAAGATGAAAAAGAGCCTCAGGGATGGCCCCATAGCCTAGTGGTTCAGAAATCTGGACCCCACATGGCTATCAGTTTGAATCTGGCCCTGGCAGCATGAAAAACACACTTGGTAAGGACCGGCAGATGGTGGAGTGGTTATGTCGCTAGACTCACGTAGTCGACCATGGTTCGAGTCCCAGACCAGATGGCTTAAAACATGCTGGGCATATGTGCATGTGTGCCCAAAATCCCAGTAGGAGAGTAGAGGAGAGGGAGTTGTAGCATATTCATTCCCTCTAGGGGGTAATTTCTTGTTTTCCATCTCTCTCTGTCTCTCTGGTGAGCGCATATTCCGTATAACAAAAATCTCTCTTTAAACAATAAAGAAAGAAAAGCACACTGGGCAGGTGTATCTGCATGCCCAAAACTCCAACAGGATGGGGAAATGGAAGAGAAGGAATTGAGGCATGCTTTCTCCCTCTCCCTGTCTCTCTCTGACTCTCTGGCAACTGCACAGGCCCTCTGGCAAATTAAAAAAAGAAAAAAGGTTAAGATACTCAGGCTTGGAGAGGTTAGATGACTTGCCCAAAGGTGGATAGCTATTACAAGTTAGAGCTGGGAGGTAGAGCTAGGACTAGACCCGAGGTCTTCTTATTCCTAGTCAGATGCTCTTTCTCAAAGAAACATGCAGTAGGAGGGAGATTAGGTGGCCTACCAAAGTGCTTAACTGGGGCACCAAGGAATGCAACTTGATGCACTGGGATGAGCACAGGCTATAAAATCTGACAGACCTAGGTTCAAATCCCAGAGCCACACTCATCAACAACTTGACCTTGGGCTAGTTGCTAAATCCCCTTGGACTTCAACTTCCTCATCTATGAAACAGGGTATCAGGATCTAAATTCTCTGGAAGGACTGGATTATAATAAGATAATATAGACAAAGCACTTGACATAAGGAAGGTGCTCAGTAAATGTATGGTGATGTTGTTATTCCAAATGAGGGTAGAGTCATAGACTCAGGAGTTACATGGACCTCCATGCTCCCTCCATGTTGCTCCAAGGATGTGACCCTTTTCCCCTCACCTCACTGGTGATAGGAGTTGGTGTCACACAGTGGGAAGAACTGGGAATCTGCACTGAGGAGACAGGTTCCAACAGGCTCTGCCACTAACTGAGTTGCACCCTTGAGCAACTGACCTTCTTACTCTGTGCTTTAGTGTCTTATGCGTTACATAATAGTTTAAAGAAAAGGAAAAAAAAAAAAAAAAGAACACTTTTCCTACTTGTCGAGATTACCAAAATCAAATGAAATCTAGTATCTGAGTGGAAGTGGATTTTGCAAAGTTGTTCTAGGGCTTATTAACCACAAAATAACTATCTCTTTGCTAGAAAAGGACCTCAGAGAATAGCGATAGCCATTTGAAGAGTGCTTACTCTGTGCCCAGCACTGTCCTAAGTGCTTTCCTATGAATTAATTAGCTCACCTAATCCACACAACAATGTTTGGGAGTCAGTGTTATGATTCTCTCTGTGTCCCAAAGGAGGAACTGAACACAGGAGATAAAGAAATTTCCCGAGGTCACATAACTAGTGAGAGGCTAGTTACTGGAACTTGGACTCGGGCCTACCCTGACCCTAATGCTCTTGCCCTGTAGTGGTGCTTAGTGTATCCCCATCATAGAGAAGAGGAAATGTGAGAGCCCATGCATCGACAGGGAAAGTAGTTGCATGCATCACAACCCCGCCATGTGCCAAGCCTTTCCTCATGCTTCCCAGATATCCTCTGTTTTAGTGCTTTTCTATTGTTGTAACTAAACACCATAGACTGGATCATTTATAAAGAATGGAGGTGGCACCAGCAGATGGCATAGTGGTTAAGGTGCCGAACTTCCATGAGGTCAACCACGGTTTGAGTCCCAGACCTGGGAACTTGAAAGTCATACCAGGTGCATATGCATGTGCATGTGTGCCCAAAAATCCCAAGAAAAAAATAAAAGGTGGAAAAAGGAATTGTGGCATGGCCATCTCCTCCACCACACCCCAAGAGGGGAGAATTTCTCACTCTCTCTCTCTTTCTGTTTCTTTCTCTCTCTCTGTCTCTCTGGCAACCACATGAACCCTATAGCAAAAATCTCTCAAAATAAATAAGCAAATAACTAAATAAAAGAATAAAGGTGTATTTAACACATGGATCTGGAGAGCTGAAGTGAAGGGGACATATCTGGTGAGGATCTTCTTTCTAGTAGGGGCTCTCTTCAGAGTCCCAAGGCAGTGCAGGGCATCATGGCATGGCAAGAAGGCAAGAGCATGTGTCAAGTCCAGTCTCTGTCTCTCTTCTCATAAAGCCACCAATAATCAACCATGGACCTTGCCCTGATGACCTATCTAATCCTAAGCACCTCACAAGACCTCACCTCTTAATATTAAAGTCACGTTAAGTTTCTACCCTCTTAATAATGTCATGATAATCATCAAATTTCAACACGTGAATTTATGGAGGACACATTCAAGTCATAGCACCCTCTTATTCCTCATGACAATCCCATGAGTCAAGGACCATGCCCATTCCACCCTTGGGCAAACTCAAAACACATAATTAACATAATTAACTTTCCTAAAGTCACCAGAATAGCAAATAATGGAATTAGGATTTGAGTCCATTCTTTCTGATACCAAAGCCCCTGCTCCTTCCACATAGCCTCCCCAGGTAGAATGGAGCCTGATAGCAAGCATAATACACATACACAAGCTAGGACTGTAGTGCACTTGGCCAGCAGGTCTGAAGTCTCATCTGGATATAAGTCGGGCAGCACATTTTATGCCTCTCGGGCCAAAGATACTGCAACACTGGCAAGCGCTTCTTCTGGCCGCTAAGTAGGAATGGGATCATGACATGATAAGTTACACATCGCAGAAAGACAAAGTCCTTAATGATAATGTTGGCAGAGTGTGCCCTGGTGGAGCTAGGAGCAGGTGGTGTGGAAATTAAAAAGTAACTGGAGAGCAGGGGAAATTGTAGCATACTTCATTTGGACTGATAGGCGATTTTTGGTCCACTCCCATGGAAATCACTTGGGGATAACCTGGCAGTTATTAAATGCACCAGGCTTCTGGAAAGACCCATCCATTATGGAGTCCTTGCACCAGAGTTTCTGCTTAGCAAAATGTCAGCATCACAGAGCCTGATTTAGGCCTGACACCGAGGCCATAGTAAATCCTGTCGCTTGGCAATAGGCAAAAGAAGACAGCACCTTCTGAAAGATATAAAGGGGCTGCAGATGCAGCCTGCAGGTGCCTGGAAATATCTAAATATGGAAAATAGGCTGACATGACAAAGTTACTTGTGTTTTCCAGAAATGATGTTTCTCATGATGAAATTCCAAACCACTGACCCCACAGAGGGGGGCCACAAGGCCATGAGAGATCCCTGTAATCTCCAAGAACTCTCCCGTGGTCTTCTGGTCCTATCACGCTTAGGCAAAATCTGTCAGAAAAACTAGGGACCAGCAGTTAGCGTAATGGCTGTCGCTGGACTCCCACATAGTCAACTGCGGTTCGAGTCGGGGACCCGGTGGCTTAAACTCATGCCGGGCGCGTGTGTGTGCGTGCCCAAGATCCCGAGAGGAGAATGGAGGAGAGAGTATTGTGGCGTGGCCATCCCCCCTGGGACGGGGGTGATTTCTCGCTTTCTGTCTCTCTGTCTCTCTCTGTCTGGCGAGCGCACGTGCCCTATAGCAAAAATCTCTCCAGAAAATAAAAAGAGAAATACTGAAGAACTGGTTTTGAACTGAGGTGTCACACGTATCTCAGGTAAAGGCAACCCATTGTTCCACTTGCACAGGCCATAAGCCTGAACTCATCCTGGACTCCTCTCCTTTCTCACAGTCCACAGCCAATACGACAGGAAATTCTGTTATCTCTTCCTCCCAAGTATACCCAGAATCCAACCATCCCCACACTTATTCAAGCCACCCTCATCTTTCACCTGGATTATACCGCAGCCTCTAAACTATTCTGCTTTTACTCTTACCACTCTCCAGTTTTTTACTCAACACTGCGGCTCTTATCAAAATGTCAGTCAAGACACCTGCAGGTGGTGTGGAGGGTAAGGCACTAGATGCTATGTGGCTGACTGCGCAATTGGGCAGCTGGAATCTCAGACCCAGCAACTTGAAAAGCACGCCAGGCATGTGTGTGTGTGTATACCAAAAAATCCCAAGAGAATAGAGAAGAAATTGACATGTGGTCGTCCCCCCACACCCCCGGGAGTGTTTTCTCAGTCTCCCTCTCTTTCTCTCTGTCTCTATCCAGTAAGCAAAGGCACTCTATAGCAAAAAAAAAAAAAAAAAAGCAAAACACAAACATAAAAAAATAGTTATTCAAAACAGGTCATGTCTGTGCTTAAACGCTTAAATCCTCCAGTGGTTCTCCATCTCAATAAAAGTACAAGGTCAAGTCTTTGCACTGGCCCTAAGATACACTGATGCTGTGCCCTTCGTAACCCTCCTTACCACCCACCTTTACCCTCCCCTCTTCTCTCCGGACCTGCCACACTGTACCTACCTTCCTTACTAAGCCTCAGACAGCCCACAAGTAGTGGGACCAGGGAAACAGAGCCCACAAGAGTCCCAGGGTAGTAGCTGAACTATGAAGGGACAGTGTACCTGACTCACCTCTGGGATGTCCAGTCTCATGGGGAGAACACAGCTCATCTGAAGTAGATGGAGAATAATAATATGGAGCATGTGGAGAAAGCAAGAGGTTGCACACAAGTTGCTTATCTTGGCAAGCTGTAACATCCTGGGTAGGTAATACTGAAGGGTAACTTGAGTATGCCACTGTTTAAAATTGATTCACTTTCTATCATCTACAAAATAAATTCCAATTCTTTAGCTCAGTGCACAGGCCCTCTCTCATCTACCCCCCGCTCCCAGCTCTGATTACCATGCCTCTATGTTCCCTCTCATGTCCCCTTACTCCAGCCACACCAGATCGCTGTCACCCAAACCAGCCATGCTGCTCCAAACTCGAGAACTTTCGCATTTGCCATTTCTTCTGTGCAAAACGCTCAGCCATCCTTCTTTACACACTCTCTTAACATTCAAAACTCAGCTGCGTCACAGTGGAAACTTTCCCTATCTCCCCAGCCCTCCCTCATTCCCAGTACACACACACACACACACACACACGCGTACACACAAACACACACACACACACACACACACCGCATCTGCTTTAAGATATTCCTCCTCTCTGCTCCTACAATGCTGCTTACCATAGCTATCATGCCACATCATCTATTGTATTATAGTTGCTGATTGGTTTTATCTTCACTGGATTATAAATTATTATTTTGGGGGGACCAGCAGGTGGTGTGATGGTTAAAGTGCTGGACACTCCCACATGGCCAACCCACAGTTTGAATCCTGGACCTGGTAGCTTGCTTTATCACTTTCTCTCTCTTTCTGTGTCTCTCTCTGGTCAAATTAAAATAAATGAATGAATAAATAAAATTAAATAAAATAATTCTTTTAAAAAAAACTTTGGGGGGACCAGCAGTTGGTGTAATGGCTATGTCCTGGACTTCCATGTAGTCGACCGCGGTTCCGGTCCTGGACCCAGTGGCTTAAACTCACGCCAGGCGCATGTGCGTGCGTGCCCAAGATCCCCAGAGGAGAATGGAGGAGAAGGGATTGTGGCATGGCCATCCCTTCTGGGGGGTGATCTCTACACTTTCTATCTCTCTGTCTCTCTCTGTCTTTATGGCGAATGCACGCACCCTGTAGAAAAAACCTCTCAAAAAAAAATTTTTTTTAGAGAAAGAGATTTTCACTATAGTGTGCATGTACTTGGTGGAGAGACAGAGAGAAACAGAGATAGAAAGTGAGAAATCACCCCCCATTATACTCTCAGGGTCTTGGGTATGCACACGCATGCACCTTGCATGAGTTTTAAGCCTCTGGGTGCAGGACTCGAACCACAGTCAATTACTTGGGAGTCCAGCAACATAACCATTACACTATGTGCTGATCCCAGAATCATAGGTTCTTTGTTGGCAGAAACTGATTCTCGTGCATCCCCAGTAGATGGCACAGTGCCTGGTATATGTGCACCAAATAAAGGAAGGAAGAAAAGCAGGCATTCCCATCCACATGGGCTGGTTTGAGAGCAGGTATGCAAGCCATTTTCAGGGGCATGAAGGTCTGAGATGAACCTCAAGTATTTAGGAGGCTGGAGAACACAGCGTGGAGCTGACCTTACAGGAAATTGGACATGGACAGGTCATCAAAGTGGGTGATCAAGAACAAAGAAGTCAGGGGCTCAGTGAAGAACTGGAGGAAAAGGTGCAATTGCTCTCAAGGACAAGACAGAAGGCTCCGAGATCGGGATGATTTCTGAGCGCTAAGAAGCCAGTGAGCTAGAAGAAGCAGTGGAAGGAAAGGAAGCCGAGTGCCCTATTCAAAAAGAACGCAGAGGCGTAAGGAACCTGGCTGCTCAGTAGGTCATGCAGTTTCCAGTGTCAACCTTCATCCCCACCAAACTGGAGTGGGCCTGCTGGTGGCAGGACTGACAGTCATCCCTCGGCAAAAACAAAAAGTATAGGTCCTATTTTATTCTCACATCTACGCTTATAGCTCTCTCCTTCTTTGTATCACTTCCTCTCTAAAAAGAACAAGCAAGTGATTGAATCACCACATTCACATTTAGCAAAATAAGGTTCTGACTCAAAGGGTGTGAGTTCAAATCCCAGCCGCGCCCCTCCCTACTCTCTACCTGTACGACCTTTAGCAAGTTATAGACTTTTAGGTGCCTCAGCTTTCTCATCTTTAAAATGGGGATGGTGGTACTATTGTCCCCCTCTCACAGAGTTAGGGTGAGGGTGAAATGGGACACATAAACAAGCACTTAGCACGATGCCTGCTGGACAGCACTTGGTGAATGGTCATCGCAGCTGTCATGAATGTCCTGCTATTGTTTATGACATAGTGGTCGTGAGCACAGACAGTGGACTGTCAGGGTCAAATCCGATCTCCGTTTCTCACTAGACCGGTGACCATGGGAAGCTGCTTATCTGTAAGGCAGTGATAATAACAGCCTTACCTCCGAGGGCTGTTAGGAGAATTAAAGTAGAAAGTAATTGTAAAAGCACTTAGAACAGTGCCTGGGATATAGTACATGCTATCTAAATATTTGTGGAATAAATTCATTATTATTAGTATTATTTTTAAGGAGTCAATGTCTTATATGCATCCCCCTTCTTGGTTCACATTTTTTAAAAGGCCCGTGGGGATAGGGATGCTGATCCCAGTGACCTATCCCAAATCTTACCCTACAAGCACCAGCCCTTCTCTCTGCTGTACTTCTGGCTTCATGGGACCCAAACCAGCCCCCTGCCTGCTGAGAAGGTCCCCGGAGTTCTGACAACATGTAACAAAGGAGTCGGAGGGAGTGCCCCCCCGCCCCACGTTGAAAACAGCTGAGCCAGGGGACTGGCTGCTGCCACTGGATCTATTTTCCAGAGTCTCCGAAATTGCTGACTCTGGCCTTTTCAGAGTAAAGCACTGTCCCTGGTCAGAGACAGCACCGAGGCGCGCACGCAGCACAGCCGTAAATCTACGAACCATATTATTTAAGAGAGCTGACTTTCTTGTGTTGCGATATTAAAGCAAATCTGCCTCCTGCTCATAAATCAGCAGGGCTATTTCCGTCCTCAGCCGTTCTGCTCTGCCGTCTTGAGATGCACACAGCATACAGTGCACTCATTTCAGAGGTGTGGGCTGGAAAACAAACTCCTCCCAAACTTCTTGGACCCTGCCTGCAGGTTCCTCCCCTGCCCTGCAACCTTAGATGCCCAGCATCCTTAGGGAGCTCACACAACAGGAGCACCTGACCTCCATACAGCACTCTGAGTAGAAAGGGTAGGTCCTTTTAATCCCAGTTTAGAGTTCACAAAACTGAATGTCAACGATACGAAGTGAATTTCCCAAGAGCACACAGCTGGTAAGAAGGGAGGCACAGATGAACACACATCTCTTAACTTCCAGTCCAGGGCTCTTTTTGTAGCATTCAGACTCTCCTACCAGGAATGTCTTCATATTCATAAAGCAAAGAAATGCAGAGGCTCCCCTAGGAAAAAAAAATGATCTCAGCTCAAAATGTTTAAATGAACATTGCTTAGAGTCTGCCATGTGGCGAATGCTTTCCAATACATCAGCGAAATCTATCCCATCAAAGCCTTCCATGGTGTCCCATTGCCAAGAATAAAACCCAGATTCTTAGCATAATACACAAAGGTTCTCGTGAACTTGACCCTGCTTGTCGCTTCACACAGATCTCAACCCTCCATTCATTTTCCATCCTCCAAGAACTCTGGCCTGACCCCCCACCACCACCACCACCTCCCAGCTGGATTAAGGGTCCTCCTCCAATATTCTCCTTAACCGCCATGTCCATCTCTCCTCCAGCATTTTCCATACTAAGTTACTATGGTCTGTTTACCTGTGTTTCCTCCTCAAACCATGAACTCCTGGAAGGCAGCCATAGGTCATTAGGAAAGTCATGACATGTTTTCCTATGTTTTTTCCATCCAAAAATGTGCCATGACTTTCCCGATGCCCCAATAATGTCATTCTAGAGAAAACAGTTGGTGTTCAATAAATAAATCTTTCTTTGACTAGATTTTTCGCTATCATCATATACACCGAATATTGCTATCTTCGTTTTATAAATGAGGAGATGACAGCTCAGACACACTGAATCAAATGCTCCCCATCGATCCTTTGGAAAGCTCCCTAGCTAGAGCTGGAACCTGGGCTTCCAGCTGCTATTCTGTAGCCCACACCCTCGTCCCCATCCTCTCCCTGGATATTCCGTCTTGAGTGCTTCATTTGACTTCTGCTTTTCCAATCAAAGCTGATCCACTCAGTTAGCCCAGCCATTCATGTCATTCGAGGTAGAAGGTAGAAACAGCGCATTCCCGGCATCTCACACCCTTTTAGTCATCATGCCACAAGCACCTCTCCAAAAAGGATCCAATGGGTCACCCTTGAAAAAATGTCCTGTGAACTCTCTGAGAGGGCTGAGCAGGGCCAACGAGTGAAAAGTAGAGGGCAGGTTATATGTATGTATTCATCACAAGCACCAAGTGCTTACTCTTTGTCAAGCATTTCCCAATAACTCGATCTATCAGAAAAAAAGACTCCTGACCATACCTAGAAGGAGTCTGCTGGAGGCAGGACGAGCTTCTGGAAGGAATAGTACAAATAGAGACAGACGCATTTCATGGAGAATTCCTTGCACAACCACTGAGTCTCTGAGCTTGCAGTCCTGAGCACATAGCTCTTGGGTCCCTCTTTCTCCCATGTGCCCTACCTCAGCCCTCCTTAATTCTTCTAAGCACTATAACAAGCAAAAGACTTTGGAAATGTAACTAAACTAATTTTATGAAATATTCCAGAACATTACTTTAAGTATGGCTCTCAGTGATTTTATTTCCAATACTTGTTGGCAGAAAAATATTACCCTGGTATTTCAATGCAGAGGAAATAAGCAAGCTGCATTTGGCCAAATTCATTTGTTTAAGTTATTTCCTAAAAATGAGCATAATTTGGAAATCACTAGTATTATTCTCTCCCTGTACAGGTTAATGACTTATACATGGCCCCTGGAAGGGATACTTCTTGCAAAGAGAGTTATTAGCTTTTTATTTAGAATGTACTGTATGGGTGATTTGTGGGGGTAACAAACCTGAATAATTCAAAGGAGTCTATTTGCTGAGAACTGCAGAGTTGTTTTTTTTTTTTTTCTTTTTAAAGTAGATTTTAAATCTTTAAACTTTAAGAGATTAAGCGAGATTGGCCAGGGATTTATTTGTAGCAGGAATTTTTCTTGTGCTTGCGTTCTTTCCCAGCATCCATTCTTTTTCTGTGCCTCTGTCTCGAATCGTGTAACGTCAGCATCGGGAAAGACCACAGACAGACATCCTTTAGAGCAGTCGCATTCAGACTTCTCTCATGGCCAAATCCTTTATGCAAAGAAAATCCTGGTGTCACAAGCAATAAAACAGGGAAAAACAGAACTGCCCTGGTTGAGGCTTCCCTCTCCCTTCATCCCAAGCCTCAGAGAACCCTGAGAAGGATGGTTTGAAAAGCTAAGACCTTTCGTGTCACTGTAAGAAAACTAAAGTCAGAGGATGAGAGAGAATTCACCCAAGGTCACTCTGCGAGTGTAAGGCAGAACCAAGGCTAGAACAGTATCAGCAAGCATTGAACCTACATCTATCCCACTAGCTCCAGCCACATATTGCACTTGGCTTTGTCAATTTAACATAGACCTATCAGTCATCTTGCAAATTCCCATCTCCTGGGGCAGTTTAAAGAGGTGGCCCTGCCTAGGGGCACAGCACAGAATTACATTGATTCATGTTAGTCTGCTAATGATGCTAGACTGAGGGCATAGTTCAGGGAGGGACTCCTCCTGGGGTGTGCCGGTCTCTCAGCAGACATCTTCAGCCTCCAGCAAGGCTTGGTGAGTTTGTCATTTCTAAGCAGGGCACGTTCTTCTGCGGTCCCCTTTCCAAAGAGCAAGTGGTGACAGCAGCCTGAAGTGCAGAGTCAGCAAAAAGGAAGCCACTTTGCCTGCATTGGCCCTGCAGAGACCCTACTCTCTTTGTCCCTCTCCATCATGCTTGGACACTCAGAAGGTCTTTTTCCTGGGAACCAGGACACCTGGTACCAGCCATACCCACCACAGGCCTTTTCTCACTTCCCATAACCTACACTGAGCTCATAGGAACTAGGGGCAATTTCTGTTGGCTTTTGTGCTTCCTGTTTCTAAGAAGGGAAGCATCTTGTTACTTGAAAGGCTTTTTGTCCTGTTAAAGACCTTGATGGGTTTTAAGTCTGAATTTAGAGAATAAAGGCTTCTGAGAGCTCAATTGCCCTGCAAGAGGAAATGGGGCAAATCTGTTGTTTCATTTCATTTACTAGAGGTGAGAGAGTAGATAGGGGAGAAGACAGGAAAGAGGAGGGGGGGGGACGGTTTCTGCCACATGGTTGAAGGCTAGAATCCAATTTGTCAATTTGGCTCATGGGATTTTAGAAACAAAATTCCCTAACAGAAAAAATTTAAGTTATCTGCCATGTTGCAATCAAAATGCCCCCATTCCTCCACTTTGTTGGTTTTTTTTTTTAATTGCCAGAGAGTACCTGAGCTCACCACTGAAAGACAGAGAGTCAGAGCGAGTGAGATAGAGGAAGAGAACGTCTCCCAATGGGCATGGTTGAGCCACAATCTCTTCTCCATTTCTCCATCCTGTTGGGATGCTTTTCAAGTTGCTGGGGCTGGGATGTAAACTACAGTCAGCCATGTGGGATCTGGCACCTCTAACCACCAGGCTATGGGGCAGCTTAGGAGAGTCTTCTATATTGTAAATGATTTGTCATAGTTGACTTTGCCAGAGGAAATTAGGAGATTGGGCTGGATTCACATCCCAGCTGGGTGTTCGAGCAGGGCAGTGAGAAAATCTGTAAACAGAGAAGAGTGAATGAAAACTGGAGCTCAAAGCCAGAGTTGACCTTAAGAACAGGACACTCCAGGTAAGGTCCATCATCCTACCCCTCCACATGGCCTTGACCTTTATGCTCCTTTACTTGGAAGTTGGAGTCTGTCTTATTTCCATTTGAATGGATGGCAAGATCCCATCTGATGTCCAATTTATATATCCCCTAGCCAGAGCGCCAAGACTCTAGAAACACAGATTCTGCCAGCCCTGTCAAAAGACTCAGTGAGTTAAGGCATGGTTACAGTCATTAATTCAAGCTGGTAGCATTTGCTGACTCTGACTACAATCTAGATACACTGTCAGTAACTTTCTTTTTAGTACGTTTGTGCTTGCCTGAGCTTGAACACTACCAGAAATCTTTCTTCGGTCTGAACTCCCCTCGTTCGTTCTCACAGAGCCACACGTGATTAGTAAATCACAAGGACCAGGGCAGAAGGATTGTTCCCCTACAAAGCAAAAAGAAGCTCTCAGAACCTGTTGCCCTTTTGCTCTTACTAATGACTAAGGACAACAGTAACAGCACACATTCCCGTTCTTTGAAAAAGATCATCAGAGGTGTTGAAATACCCTAGAGACAGGCAGAGGTCAATGCTGAGTGGGTGGTCTACATTAGATCCCAACCAGAGAATAAAAAAGATTTTGAAGAACCTGTACATCCAGCCATTTTGAGGAACAGAAAGGACCTTGGTGTTCATTTCCAATGTTCTCAAAGCTGAGAAAGAAAGACTTCCTTGGACAGATCTCAGGATAGAGGAGAAGGCGAGCTTGTGGGGGCTAGAATGAGGGCAGGGGTGGTGCATATCTTTCAAGGGAAAGTAAGTCTTCTGAATCCTAAATGATTTATCATAGCTGACTTTTCTAGAGGAACCAGGGTGGGTAGGACCCCCAAAGGGTGGCTAGTTTGGAGCATCCCAGCCTCCCGCCTTCATTTCACAAGGTTTCTTGCAAGACCCTACACTCATTTACTTCCCACTATATCACCTCTCTAATCTGTCCATCTTGCCTAGACAGGCAGCCTAGGGCAGAGGCCAGACATAAGCTTGGAATAAAGTTACCGGTTCCTCCCCTTCTCTGCTTATATAACCATGAATAGGTCATGCTTTAGCTGGTACATTAAAGAATAAAGAGGTTTCAAAAAGTTTGTTTTTAATAATAGCACCCTTTCTTTGAGTAAAATCTTAGCCCACTATACAAAGCAAAATTGGTTGGACTTAAGTGAAGGTGACAATGGCATCCCTGAGTTGCAAGACACAGAGGGCTGCAGGGGCCCATTCATTCACATGGAATAGCATGTGAGTGGTGCCCCCTAGAGTTGTGCAGTGGAACAGCATTCACTGCAGAACTCCACAGAGCACATTTCCAAAAAGGCACTAGACAACATAATGCCTTCCTGTTCCAACAGACTATAGAAATTTGCTGACTTCACAATAGATCAGTCACTAATCTATTTAACCCTAATTCTCCTTCTCCTCTGCCTCTTCTTAGCCTGGCTGCCTTCCACCAGACAAAAATGGGGGACTGAAGGTTAAAAAGGATAATAGGGGCCAGCAGGTGATGTAGTAGTTGAGGTGCTGGACTCATACATGGCTGACCATGGTCCAAGTCCCAGACCCAGAAGTTTGAAACTCAGGGGGGACACATGTGCATGCATGCCCAAAATCTTGAGAGGAGAATGGAGGAGAAGAGATTGCAGTGTTGTCATCCCCCTGGGTGTGTGTGTGTGAGTGATTTCTCACTTTCTCTTTCACTGTCTTTGTCTCTCCACAAGCACGTACACCCTATAGCTAAAAACAAAATAAACAAACAAAAAGCTCTCTTTTAAAAAAAAAATGGAGAAAGCATCAAAGGAGAAAGAGCAATACCCCGTATAAGTGCTCAATGAGATTTACTTTGATTCAAATGTAAAATACCAAAAGAGCAGATTGTCACTGTGGACAGGATAGTCCTGAACTAGAGTCAGGAGGTCTGACTCTGTGCATGTGTGTGTGTGTGCTAGTTCTGCTACTTTTCAGCTGTACGATTTTGGACAACTCATCTGTGAAATGGGAGAGAAATAAATACCTGCCACATAAGTCAGTTTTGAGGGGAAAAAAAGGGAAATATGTGTGTTAAAATACATCTAAGCCATAAAGTATTATTGTAACTTAACATATTATTGTCAACATATTTTTTTTTCCAGAGAGGTTTTTGCTATAGGGTACGTGTGCTCTCCAGAAAGACAGCGAGAGACAGAGAGATGGTGAGAAATCACCCCCCCAGGGGGGATGGCCATGCCACAATCCCTTCTCCTCCTTTTTCCTCTCGGGATCTTGGGCACGCATGCACACGCACCCGGCATGAGTTTAAGCCACCGGGTCCAGGACTTGAACTGCGGTCGAATACATGGGAGTCCAGTGACATAGCCATTATGCTAATTGCTGGTCCCAGCATGTTATTTTTAAAGCATTACTTATTTAATTTTATTTACCAATATTATCACTTAATTTGCTACAGGGCACACACACTCACCAGAGAGAGACAGAGAGAGAGAGAAAGCCAGCCCCCACATCTGAGACTCAAACTGCACTCAGCCATTTGGGTGTCCAGCACCTTAACCACCACACCACCTGATGATCACATCATATTATTTTTAATTTTGATATTTTCCCAGAAGTTCCATGGATTTAGTCTAATTCTTTGCACCACCGAATCTCAATCTGTGATCCTGCTGGAATTCTGCAAATAATAGAAGCAAATTTTAACTCTTTGATAAATTTAAATATTTAAAAACTATTATTAAATGCTATAAAGAAAACTAGAAGATGCCTAGAGAACATTCAGTGGTGGGAGGGGCTAGGTTGGTGGAACAGGGAAGACTTGCTTGAGACTGTTGTGTTTCAAGGCTAAAGAAGCAGGTGGAAGGGGCCAGCAGGTAGCATGATGGTTAAGGGTGCTGGACTCCCACATGACCAACCACAATTGGAGTCCCCGACCTGGTGACTTGAAGATCATACTGGACGTTTGCTCATATGTACCCAAACTCTCAAGAAGAGAGTGGAGAAGGGATGGCAGTGTGGCAATCCCCCCTGGGGGATTTCTGACTTTCCTCCTTACTGTCTCTGTCTATCCCCAGCAAGCACACGTGCCCTGTGAGAAAAATCATTTTTAAAAAAATCTAGCGGAAGATAACAGAACAGCATGGGTGGCTACCTTAAGATAGAGAAAAGCAAGGTAGATTTAAACAACTGGAAGAAAGACTAATGTGGCTAGAGGGAAGAAATGACAGTGAAAGAGTCAGGATATGAGGTTAGTGAGGGGGCAGACAGGAGCCAGACCATGCTTTTATGTCTAAGCTAAACCTTATATAGAATTCAGAAAGCTTTGCTTATCACTATTTTCTTATTAGTTAAAGTATTTTCCTTCCTTTGGACACTAGACAGAATGAGAATAAAAATCAAAATATTGGTCTAGCCATGGAGGAGTAAGGACATTGCTATGTGATAGTTGAGGCCACATGGGAGGCTCAGGTTCACTTCCTAGCCCAACCTAAACAGGCCAGGCACTGTGGTACACACCTCACTGTTGTTTGGAAAGGCAAGACAGGAGGATCACTTTGTGGCAACATCCTGTCAAAAATAACAAAGAACAAGAAACAAAACAAAACAAAACAAATCCTCTCTCTTCCTCTCTCTCTTTCCTTCTCTCTCTCTCATTAATAAAAAAAAAAAATAGAAAAACAGGGACTAGCAGTTGGCATAATGGTTATGTCACTGAACTCCCATGTAGTCGACCATGGTTTGAGTCCTGGATCCAGTGGCTTAAACTCATGCTGGGTGAGTGTGCGTGCGTGCTCAAGATCATGAGAGGAGAATGGAGGAGAAGGGATTGAGGCGTGGCCATCTGCCCTGGGGGGTGATTTTTTGCTTTCTGTCTCTCTGGTGAGTGCACGCGCCCTAAAGCAACAAAAAAAAAACTCTCAAAAAAAAAATAGAAAAATCAAAACTGGCAAGCCTATAACCTGGTAGTTAAGGAGCTGGATGTCTGTCACTTGGCCAACTGTACAGTACAAATCCCAGTTTCAACAGCTGTCAAACATGCTGAGGGTGTGTGTGTGTGTGTGTGTGTGTGTGTGTGCACGCGCGCCCAAAATCCTGAAAGAAGGGAACAATGGAGGAAGTGAGATTGTGGCACGACCATTCCCCAGGCAAGGTGGAGTCTACTTCCTCTTTCAAATGAGAGTATGTCAGAAGTCTTTTACCTCCATTTGCTCCGTGAAGATCATGTTTTGATTTTAGAATGAAAAATTGGAGTTTTGCTCCCAGTGAAGTTTCTAGCATCCCAGGTTCATGAGCGCTAAAGGCAACACTTTTAGTTGCTACCTACATTTTCTTGTTATATGCTTTAGGTCTTCACAGTGTGCGTTCAGTAAAATAAACATCAGGACCTTTGGCATCTAGGGCTGAGATCTGAGTTCAGTTTGAAACTCCTGAAATATGCTGGGTGGTTAGAACTGTGACATTCACGAATATTAGCTCACACAGTAAAACTATCATGACTAATTTGACCCAACAGGAGGAAGTTATTTGATGAGTGCAAGGTGTCAAGGGTTACTTAAAGCATTGGTTATTGAGAAAGGATGCTTGCATGCAAGGTTGAATGATTTATTAACACCCAGAGAAGGTGTTACATATGGGTCAAGCCTGAGTTCACTGGCAGGGCAACGCTGGTGAAGGGCGCTAGCTATAAAATCACCTTATTTCAGCATTTGTAACTATAGGGCTAAGAAGAACTCCACGAAGGTCCCAAATCATTTAATAAAGCTTATTTTTGTTATATAGATTTGCCTGAAATAGGGCCATGATCTTTGCCTCTTTTTTTTTTTTCATGACCAACCACTATGTAGTGAGGTTTTAGACACAGTGAGTTTCTTGTCATAATTGCCCAAATATGTCGATCTCTTCATGCTCACAAGTGGACATGCATAGCAGGAGAAAGGAGAGTCTATAACCCCTGAGTCTGTGGTCAGTGTGGCAGCAACATGGCGGCAATCCGTGGGCCACCATTTGGCTTGATGAGCCGCTTGACTTTAATCCCAGCAGAGATGTAATCCTTAATAGCTTAATGATTTGTTCTCTCAGGCACTCTGATGAGATATAAATAGTTCGCCAGTATCCAGTGAAAATAGTTCTTATTCCTTGTTTCTGTTTCTAATTAATTGTCGAGCAATTAGACTGAACCTTACTCTACTACATCCACTATACAATTGTACCAGGGTAAAGATTCTTAATAATGATCTGCATCACCCCAGATATAAGGCGTACTGGAAAAAGAAACATTCTGAGGAAATATTGTTCTTAATTAACACAATTAAAAATATAATAGGAGAAATGAAGGCATATTGATCAAAGGGTAAAAAGTTTCAGTCATGCAAGATAAATAATTTCTGAAGATCTAATGCACAATAGTGACAATAGTTAACAATAGTATATTATATACTTATAATCTGCTAAGAGGATAAATCTTAATCTCCTCAGCACACACAAAAACACACAAAATGATAACTACGTAAATAAAGGTAATGTGTATGCTAATTAGCTTCATCGTAATAATGATTTTACAATGGACATGTATATCAAAATATGAAATTATGGGGACCAGCAGTTAGTGTAATGGCTTGGTCGCTGGACTCCCATGTACTCGACTGTAGTTCACATCCTAAATCCAGTGGCTTAAAACTCATGCCGGGTGCGTGTGCGTGTGTGCCCAAGATCCTGAGAGGAGAACAGAGGAGAAGGGATTCAGCGTGGCCTTCCTCCCTTGGGGGTGATTTCTCGCTTCCTGTCTCTCTGTCTCTCTCTGTCTGGTGAGCACACGTGCCCTATAGCAAAAACCTCTCCAAAAAAAATTTTTTTAAATATGAAATTATGGGCCAGCAGGTAGCATGGTGATTAAGGTGCTGGATCCCACATGGCCGACTCCATGGTTCAAGTCCTGGACCTGGTAGTTTAAAAGACATGCCAGTTGCATGTGCATGCATGCCCAAAATCCTGAAAGGAGAATGGAAGACAAGGGATTGCAGCGTGGCCATTCCCCCCAGGGGGTGATTTCTCAATTTCCCTCTCTGTCTCTCTCCAGCAAGCGTATGCTCTCTATAGCAAAAATCTTAAAAAAAAAAAATAATAATAATAATTAAATTGTAGGGCTGGCCCCATAACCAAGTGGTTTAGGTAGCCAGATCCCAACTAGCCAAGAGTTCAAGTACCAGCCCTGGCAACTTGAAAACTTGCCAGATGCATGTGTATGAGTGCCCAAAATTCCAACAGGGCAGAAAAATTAAGAGAAGGGATTGCAATGTGATCTCGCCTGATTAAAGGCACTTTCTCCCCCCCTCCTCCTCTCTGTCTTTCTCTGGCAGGTGCATGCACATTCTAGCAATTAAAATATGTATATATGAAATTGTGTACCTTAAATACATACAATTTTTATATGTCAATAATATCTCAACAAAGTTGTTAGAAGCAAATTAAAATATAAAAATATATTGTACAGCAACGATGCCCATTATCTGAATTAGGTTTCCAGCACCTTGGCAAATGTGACAGATAAAGAAAGACAGACACAGAAAGATGCCAAAGTGAAGTGACTAACTAGAGGCTACAGTGAAGAGGCCACAGCCTTCCTTGATAACCATCACCAGACCAGAGCCAACAGTCACAATCTTAATTAAACACCCCTAACCCAAGAGAGTCACATGAAGCCACGAACATACCAGAAAGATTACAAGGAGCGCTTGCCTCAAAATTCGGAATGTGTGTGTGAAAGGAAAAGGTTGCTCTCTGCTTCTTCACTTGGAAAAATTACGGCAGTGCCATTTCTAATTCAGTGTTATGCTGGGAAGGTTGCAAATTAATTACAATTATGCCTTCTTTGTGCCAAGTGATAATTTACTGCAATTAATTATCAAAAAATCTACTGCTGTCAATTATGATACTTGCTCTTGAGGGGGGAGGAGCTATTTGTGAGCCTCTGAAATCTGTAACAAAGTTATGTTTTGCCTTTTTTTTCCTTCTATTTCCAATTAAGCTATTATCATTTGTTTTCATTATGCCGAACACAATGGAGAAATGAACAATGTTACTCAACCTTTTTCTTAATCTAAACATTATCTAGACTTTCCTTGAGTCAACACGCCTATTGTTACACCTGCAAGTCATACATGGAGGGAGGCATACTTCAGAATTAATGAGTGCAGCTGTGGTCTCTCTTACATTCAGCACTTGTAAAATAGACCTCTTTAAAGTGCCATTATCACAATATTGATAGAGTTATTTATAGCATTGCAAACGCTCCCAGTCATAACAGAGGACTTGTTATCCACAGCAAGTTCATGTTGCTGTCATCCCCTGGCCTTCATCCAGAGCCTGGGAGCAGGCACCAGGTGGACCATCTTTCAAAAATGAGCTCTAAAAGACACACAAGAAACTTCCTCTCAGAAGGAATCTGATCTCCAGGAGTTTTTGGTCAAGTGGCCAGGTGACATCCTGCAGAAAACACAAATCAGCCTGAGCCCAACTACCCTAAACTCTGCCCCCTAGTGGCAGGTTGGGCCCCCCAGCCATACAAGACATGTCCCCCATGACCCTGACCTAAATGGTTCTGTTGGGAAATGGGAAATTTGGGGAGCAAGGTCTGGGCTATTTCTTCAAAAAACAAGTCAAAGCGATAAGTGATGTCTATGCAAAAGGGCAATATCAGGAGGAACGGTCTGTCTCCATAGTCTTGTTCGTGCTCTTTCATTGAAGGGAGGATGCTCTACTCTTCTTTTCTATGCTAGAAATGCCTCACTTGCATCTTTCCCCTATTAAATTTTAAGCTTTGTGGATAGAGAATGCACCTTATTCGACTTTTTCATATCAGTACTGGGCATATAATCGGTACTCTGTAAAGTTAAGATTCCTTTGCCATATCCAGTCATGTGCTAGACACGGTGATAGGTCCTATAAAACAAAGACATGTGTAAGTCATCGTTTCTTCCCTTAAGAGTGTCACAGTCCAGATAGGACAAGAATACTTTATCCTTTTTTGGACTCACAAGGTATTTTGTTCATCTGCTAAAGTAAATGCTTTTAGACCTCTCTTCACAGAAAAACCAACATGTCACCAGAATAGTGTTCAGGTCTCCCACTCCAGGGCCAGGACTCATGACTGAGGCCACCTCAGAAGCAGTTTCTCAGTACAGAGTGAAGGTGCTGAATGTAGACATCCAATTCTTGGATGGGGGCAGGGGAAGTTGCCCCCCCCCACATCCAGCTGTCCTTAAATGCAGGTGGCAGTGCTAAGGGCCAGTAATGATTTACAAGGTCCCTGCAAAGTAAGTGATAGCTCTACCCCAAACCCTGAGGAAAGTGACAAGCTTCTCTGCAGCAGATGGGGTGATTCTTTGTCACCTTTCTGGGTGTCCATGGAGGTGAGAAATCTCTAGATTTGCTCAGTTTTAGGAGATCACAACCATGTGAAGCCCGCCAAGGTAACCCTCCCCATCTCCGTAGCTAGTGGCAGTGAATACGCCAGTTGAGAAAATGGTGTGTTGGTAGAATCTAAAAGTTCCAAGGGCGGGACAAGCTTGGGTTCTGGGGAAAAGGCTATTTTTTAACCCACGTTCCTCTCAGAAGCATATCCTTTCCCACATGGTCAGACTGGGCTTCCCCAGATACTTCGGGCCGGTCAGTCGTTCTCTGTTTTCGTAAGTTTGGGTTTGGATATAGGAGTTTGATTTCTCTTTCCCACCTGGGTTCCTATCGTATTCACTCCACCTTTCCAACCCCGGTCCCAGCCTCCTCCTTGGGAGTGGCGAGCATAAGCACGTGTGGATCAAACCTGCCAAGCAAATAGGTCAGCGCCTTTGCCAGCCCCCACCGGAGGGCCCAGGGATAACAGCAAGCCAGCTGAGAGGGTGAGATAAGCCCTAATGCATAATCTTCCCCACCCACCCTCATCTGAGTTTGCAGACATTCCAAAGTGACCCTGGCTCAGAGGGTTTTCAAAGCCATGTGTTCTCCCCAGCCAAATCCTCCCTCACTTTCCATTCCATGGACACTCAGCTATCTCTTACCTACATGGGCACCCGAGGGGAATCAGGACACATGCCCATCCCGTGCAGAGAAGTCTGTCACTTATCTCAGGGTGCAAGGCCAACAGTTGTGTCAACCACAGAGGACCTAACATGTCACCCCAGGCATTTCCCCTGAAGCCCACTGCCTGCATTTAGTGGTACTAACGGGGAGTTTTTTTAGTTTATTTCTTTCTTTCTTCCGTTAGAGAGAGAGAGAGACAGGTCCCCAGCAGGGATTTCAGGCCACCATCCACCTGCAGCCTCAGGCACTCTGGGTCATGGACACACGTACATATGCCTGGTGTGTTCAGGGAGGGCCCAGCACATGAACTCAGCACCTTTTCCAGGTGGGACCAGTTGGATTACCACTGGTCACTGTCTACCTCCCTCCCCCAACTCCTCATTTTTTCCCAAAAGGGCATTGTTCCCATGCAGAGGGCAGCTCTGAATGGTTGCTTTCTGCAGCCTGGGCACACTATTCACAAAGTGCTTCTCTGGGAGGCAGTCCCTGTCATCCAAGGAGCCCGTTTGGGGGAAAGGAGAAAGTCTAGATTCTACTCCTAGCTCTGCTGTATTTACACAGCACTATTTTCTCCAAGCCTTTGCTTCTTTGCAAAATGAAGGCCTTACCCTAGGTCAAATGTTCCAACCCCAAATGCTCTCTAGACCAGGCAGATAAGCACATGGCAGCATCAGCCAACAGAGGGTGTTCAAACCTGTAGTGAACAGAGGAAAGCCTGCCCCACCTAAAGGCATTCTTAGTCAAGATATTCAAATGTATCTGCCATCTAAATTTGTGCTGTCTGCTAGTTGTGTGTCCTGCCTATTGATTACGGTACCAAGGCAAACTGATACTACTGGTATTTCAGTACTTATTTTATTTAGTGGCCCTTTTTTCCCAAAAGAATTTAGGTTTTTTTATATTTATATAAACCAGTGGAATTAAATATAATTCAATTATGAAAATCAAACTGAACTTCCCTTGGCCATGACTAGTTCTGCTACTGCCTTTGACATCTGTCTGTTTGCCTGGGGCAACGTGGAGCACAGCTGCATGATGGAGCCATGTATGTACATGAGCTCTGCATAGGGTTTACTTATCATGTATGTACATGAGCTCTACAAAGGGAGGACTAGGAAGGTCCTGAGCTCTTCTGTAGCTTTCAGGACCACCACTCTGGGCAGCTCCTCTTGGGAGCACCCACTAGAAACAATTTTTTATTTGCGCCCATCTCTCCAGGATAGATGGCCCTTGTCCTTCCTCTGCCTGTGAAGGAACAGGCGGTAGGCAGGGGTGCAGCATTCTGTCCAGAGATAGCCCCACTCAATAAAAAGTGTTGGTGGTATTATTCCCTATCTACTACCCACACCAAACCCTGTGCCTAGGGGGAAGGAGAAAGGAGAGGAAGAAGATAGGCAAAGGCAGAAGAGTTGCCGGGAGCACCTCTGCTCCATGTCCCTCTGACAGTGGCTATGCTTCCCTCTATCACTGCACTTTTCAGACTGCCTTATTATCTTGTCTTATCATTTATTTTGTGTTTACCTGTCCCACTAGAACTACTGGGTCATTGGAAAAGTCATGATGTATTTTCCTATGCAAAAATGGGTCATGACTTTTTCAATGACTCGATATAAGCTCCTTGAAGGTATTTCTGTATTTTTGTGTCCCTAGAATTTACGTAATCTCTAACACATAGTAGACTTTTTTTGTTTTAGCTACAGGGCACTTGCGCTCACTGGACACTGGAAAGAGAGAGAGAGTAGGAAGTGAGAAAGTACCCCATCAGAGGTGATGGCCACACCACAATCACTTCTCCTCCCTTCATCTCATCCAGGACTCAAGTCACACAGTCAGCCATGTAGGATTGAGCTGCCTTGACTGCCATGCCACTGGCTGGCCCCAATATATTTTTTATATGACTACATTACTCTTTGCCTCTGGTTTATTATAAGGATGTTGAATTTATACAAATAAAATAAGGAAGGTAGAGTTCTCTGGGCTTGGAGGGGAACTTAATCATAATAAACCTAACTTATCATTTTATATTTATGCTTCTGTTCGATGTGTACGTTTTCCACTCTAGCACATTGCCAGCACCAAGCACAGTCTTGGCATATAGCACATGCAAAAAAATATTTTCTAGGGTCAGCCAGTGGCTTGGTAGTTAAGGCAGCTGATCCTACTCCATGGTTTGAGTCCCAGACCTGGTGGCTTGAGTCCCTGGACCAGGTGGCTTGAACCAAGCACATGTGCCTCCATCCCCAAAATCCTGAAATAAGGGAGAAGAGATTGCAGTGTGACTATCCCCACAGAAGGGGTGCTTTCTCACTTTCCATCCTTCCCCCTCTTTCTCTGTCTCTCTCTGGCAAGCACACACACTCTCTAGCAAATTTAAATACATGCATGTTTTCTACATGAATGAGTGAGGAACAAGAGGGCATATTGTAGGATTTCTGTTTCTGTTGACCTACACCTCAGATTGTCTTCACTTCCCTACTCTCTGAAACTCGCCTACCAGATCCTCCCCATCTTAAGCCATAGGCTGAAACTTCTCTATAGCTTTGTGTTCATTGAGGGTCAGAAATCTTGAAAGTAAACCCTATCTGGAGCTCATGTACACATGTGATAAACCAGACTGACAGTTAAATCAGAAAGGCCTTTTTCATAATTTAATTTAACTCCCTTAAATGTAGACATTAGTCAAGGACAATGTTATTGATTACATCTAATTGCACATATTTTCTTACACTTTTACTGAAACCTATATTTCAAGCCACTTGAAAGACTGCTCCCATTTCTGAAAGGGGATATGCCTAAGCAAGGTTTTAATTCATTACCTTTTGGACATACTGTCATTCCCTGGCTAGCACCAATCTGTTACAAAATGTGATAGTGTAATTATTTATAGGACTCCCAAACCACCTTTTTGCAAGAATTAGCAACTAGAAAATTCTAACGACTTGTCTGACTTTTATTCAGTCAATCGGTCACTCAACAAACATTTTCTGAGTCCCTCTTATGTGCTAGAAATATGAAAATGAGGGACCAGCGGTTGGTGTAATGGCTATGTCGCTGGACTCCCATGTAGTCAGCCGTGACTCGAGTCCCGGACCCAGCGGCTTAAAGTCACACCAGGCACATGTGCATGCGTGCCCAAGATCCCAAGAGGAGAATGGAGGAGAAGGGATTGCAGGGTGGCTATCCCCCCTGGGGGGTGATTTCTCACTTTCTGTCTCTCTGTCTCTCTCTGTCTTCCTGGTGAGTGCACGTGCCCTATAGCAAAAACCTCTCAAAAACAAACAAAAAAAATGAAGATGAATAATACACAAAACCGCTCTCCAGGAGCACCCATTCTGATGACAAGGTGGATGAAAAGCTAATTAATTTAGTCTAAAGTGCATGATGTACCAAGAGACCTGTACAGGATACCCTGGTAGTTCAGAGAGGGTGTGGCTGACTTCTGAGGGAGAAATCAGGGATGGCTTCACAGACAGAGGGTGACATTTAGACTATGTTTTAGAGAGGGTAGGAGTCCTCCGGTGAGGTAAGGACTTGGCAGGCAATATAACCACCTGAGCAGATGTACCCACGAGGGGAAGTAAGGAGTAGCTAAAACTGTTAGTGTCCTGGTGGGGGAGTTGCAGGTCACACTGCAGGGATCATGAATAAATGCCCTCCAAAGCCTGGAAGTACAGTCAGCTTTACACTCCAGAAAGACGACCCTAGCAGCTACCCAGAAAATGGGCCACAGGACAGTAGGCTTCATGCTTCTGACTGAAACCAGACTTCTCCAGCACCTCCTTCTCCAATCTGCTATAGACTAGTGAGAATCCCCTGGGTTCAGAATAGAATTGTTTGCAGACTTCCAAGAACTACAGAGTAACGCACTGCTTAGAAGGAGGGAGTGTCTGAGCCTTCTCCTTAACCCCGATCCTAACCATTACCTTTTACATCACACTATGTCAAGCGCCTTGATGTGCACCTAGCCTTCACATCAGGCCTGCAAAGGAGGAATTTGTTTTCATTTTAGAGACAAGGGAGTAAGGCACAAAGGGATGTGCTTTCGTAGACATGGCTGGGCAGAAACAGAGCCAAAATTTACACCTGTGTCCCATCGTTCTTTCCTCTTTCTCATGCGGCATGTTGCCCATCTAAAGCAGGCCGAGAATGGCCAGTCATTCTGGAACTCAGTGAAGTACCAAACAACTCTTTGAGCTGACTTTGAGACTTTTGTAGAGGGAACAGAAAAGAGCAAACCTTCATGATTTACTTAACTGTCTTCACTAGTCCAATCCCACGGCTCCTCCGGGCTGAAATGCTCTCTACTTCTCTGTAAGTGAAAACCCACTTCTGCTTCAAAACCCAGCCAAGGCATTGTCTCTTCCAGAAAACTGAGTTGGCTGAATCCCCTTGATCTGTGTTGCCTAGTGACTCTACCCTTCTTCACTTACCATATCACTTACCTCAGGCATTGCAATTTCTATTTATTATACCTGGCCCACATCCACACCCCTGACCATTCCTCCAATCCCACTAAGCCATGAGTTTCTGGTTTCTGGTGGACATGGATTATATTTGATTAATTTTTAATTTTCAAGACTTTCCACATGGCACATACTATTGGTTCAATGAATGAATAAGATAGTAGTGAGTGGGTTAATTCCAATCGGTCACAAGCCTTTCCACAGACACATTTAGTATTATTTCCAAGGATCTAATCACACAAAAAAATTTGCCATCTCAACCTTTTTACTGGTTCTTAAAATTTTAATATGAATGATTATAACTATGCACTGATCTCTGAAAAAAATGCTAATACCTTTAAAGAAATTTTCCTTGGAAGCCATTAGAAGCAAAAGTCAGGAGTTCTGGGTTTGAGCTGTCATCCTAAGACTACTATCTCTATAACCTTAGACAAATCATTCAGCCTCTCTGAGATAAAGGGGTTGGTTCAGACGGTTTCTGTCAGCTCTGCCTAGGATGGTAAAATTCATTGAGGTCAGCTTCAGACCTTTCCCAAGAGTAGATTTTGATATTGGAGGGCGTTAGAGGAACTTGTGGATTTCAGCTTTGGCCATGGCATTCAGGCACCTGAAGCATGTAGACAAAGAACACTACTTGTGAGTGTATTAGTTTTCTACTGCTGATAAAACAAATTACCAAGGGAAACAGCAGTTGGCGTAATGGCTATGTCACTGGACTCCCACGTAGTCGACCACAGTTCGCGTCCCAGACCCGGTGGCTTAAAACTCACGCAGGGCGCGTGTGCATGCGTGCCCAAGATCCCGAGAGGAGAATGGAGGAGAAGGGATTGCGGCGTGACCATCCCCCCTGGGGGGTGATTTCTCACTTTCTGTCTCTATGTCTCTCTCTGTCTGTCTGGCAAGCGCACACGCCCTATAGCAAAAACCTCTCTAAAAAAAAAGAAAAAAAATTACTAAAAATTTGATGGCTTAAAATAACACAGGTCTAACCTGGATCTCTCAGGGCTAATATCAAGGTGTTAGAAGGGCTGAATTCCCTTTCAGAATCTCTAGAAGAAAATCTATTTTCTTGCCTTTTCTGGTGTCTGGACCACTCCTCTTCTTTGGCTTGTGGTCCCTTTCTTTATCTTTGAACCTGGCAACTTTGCTTCTCTCTCGCCATTCTTCCATTGTCACATCTTCCTCTCTGACTCTCTTCTGCCTCCTTCTCCTATTAAGAATTCTTGTGATGGCTTTGAATCCACCTGTATAATTTGGCATCCTATCTGTCACTTCCATCTATACCTTTAATTCCACTTTGCCACTTAAGGTAGCATGTTCACAGGTACCCAGGAGTATGGCATAGACATTTTGGGGGAGGGAGAAATTATCCTACTATATGAAAAAAAAAAAAAAAGAGCAGAATGAGACTGCTTTGGGACCTTTTGAAAAGGAAGACCTATCTCATGGTAAAGTGGGAAGGTTTCTTTCCGCTGTAGCTTTGGAGTGATAGACTCGGGCTCAAATAATAACTTATCCATGTATAAACCAGCCCATTAACTTGAAGAAGTCACTTGATAACTCTGAACCTCAGTATCTCTATCTATACACTGTGATTAATAGGGGCTAGCAGGTAGCATGGTAACTAAGATGCTAGACTCTCACTTGGCCAACTGTTGTTCAATTTTCAGATCTGGCAGCCTGAAAATCATGTCGGGTTGTGTGCACGTGTGCCCATAATCCCAGGAGGAGAATGGAGAAGGGATTACAGTGTGACATCATCCCCTGTGGGGTGACTTCTCACTCTCTTTCTTACTCTCTCTGTCTCTCTCCAATGAGCACATGCACCCCGTGGCAAAAAACTTAAAACTAAAAAAAAAAAAAAAA
>NW_006159690.1:356939-386739 GCF_000334495.1 Tupaia belangeri chinensis
AAATAAATGACTTGATTAATTAATTTAAATAATTATTTTTTTAAAAAAATTTAATGTGAATAACAGTAACAACTCCCAGAAAAATTGAGAGGATAAAATATTTTTTTAAGTTAATGAAGCAATGCTTGGCCAAGAATAGGTACTCAGTGAAAGAGAAAGAACAGCAAGAAGTTGATCTTGGCTGGACCACTGGGAACCCCCAGAGGAGCGAAAGGAAATAGAGATGGGAAGGTAAAAAGAATCCATACCGTGGAGAGCCTTGAATGCCAAGTTTTATTTTATAGTCCATGAAATGCTATCAAAGGCACTGACTGGAACATCTGAGTGGCTGGAGCATTCACCAAGCAAAGAAGAATGTCAGATGAATTAAAACGAGTAGCTTTGGCAAGGAGATTCCCTAGAGACCGGTAGGCGAGGCCCCCTCACATCTAGATTTTACATTTTAAGCCAATAAGTAGAAAATAAATCCCCCAATTCTAGTGCTGCCAGTGGTGAACAGCATGCTGCCCCCTAAGCTCTCAGTGCATGTTCACACATAATTTTAATTCTGCTTTAACTTCAGACTCATGGATTTCCAATTTATCCAACATCTGGAACACCGAGGGCATTGGAAAAGCCATTCTGGGAGGCTGCCACTTACACAGTGGGGCCTCGATAAACATTTGTTGATCAAAAACCCAAAACAGGGGGAAAGGGACTATTTGGAAACTGAAACCAGGTCTTTTGAAGTGGAACATAATTTGAAGGGTTTAACTGTGACATATTGAAAAGCATATTTTGCAAGTGAACATTTGGTAAAAATCATCAGCTAAGGTTAGCAAAACATCCAGGAAAAAAGAAAAAAAAAAAGTCTAGGATCTTTGGCCACTTGAAGGGAACATTTTGCACTTACTTTCATGTTTTTCATAATCACACACACGTGCACACACACACACTTAGGTAATTTCTAATTAACATCAAGTAACAACTGAATATTCAAGAAGATTCCTTTTAGCTCCAGTGATTATTATGCCATCAATATGCCCAATTAATTTTTGTTCATCAGTCATAAGCTGTGGGGCCGGCAGATGGCGTGGTTGTTAAGGATGCTGGATTCTCGCATGGTTGACCACAGTTCAAATCCTGAACCTGGTGTCTTGTTTTCTCACTTTCTCTCTCCCTCTGTTCTTCTCTGGTTGAATTTAAATAAATGAATAAATAAAGTTAAAATAAAATAATTATTTAAAAGAAATCATAAGCTGTATGTAAATTTTTTGTATTCCACAAAATATACTTGGTTTGACATTTCTAGTTAGTTGCAGACAAATGGATACATTTCTGATAATTAAAAGGTTATTTTAAAGATAAATGTTTCCCTGGATATAAGACAAAAAAAAATTGTGCTTCTTTTACTTATATGTGTCAATAATATAAATCAGTTTGGGGCACATATAGTGAGTTCCAATTGTGTTTACTTTAGCTTCCTCATTAAAAATGCTTGTCAGAGGGAGCCAGCAGTTGGCGTAATGGCTATGTCGCTGGGCTCCCACGTAGTCGACCACAGTTCGAGTCCCGGACCCGGTGGCTTAAAACTCACACAGGGCGCGTGTGCGTGCGTGCCCAAGATCCCGAGAAGAGAATGGAGGAGAAGGGATTGCGGCGTGACCATCCCTCCTGGGGGGTGATTTCTCGCTTTCTGTCTCTCTGTCTCTCTCTGTCTGGTCTGGCGAGTACACACACCCTATAGCAAAAACCTCTCAAAAAAGAAAAAAAAATGCTTGTCAAAGATGTCATCACAAACTACAATGTCATTCTGTCTCCAGAAGTTTCCCTCTTCTTTTGAGAGAGAGATTTTTGTTATAGGGTTCATGCGCTTGCCAGAGAGACAGAGAGACAGAATGTGAGAAATCACCTGTCCTGAGGGTGACCATCCCCAATCCCCTCTCCTCCATTCTCCTTTTAAGATCTGGGGCACACACACACACACACACACACACACACACACACACAGTGTTGAGTTTTAAGCCACTGGATCTGGAACTTGAACTGCTCTCAACATCATGGGAGTCCAGCAACATAACCATTATGTCACCTGCTGGTCCCTGCAGAAGTTTCCTTTTAAGGTGTAGATTTGGTCCTACCCAAAGGGCAGGGGAGGCAGAACTCATATTGGTAGAACTCCTCTCTGAGCTAAACTTTCATGAACATTCACCCCACAGCAACCTGTGCAGGAATGGCTGTAAGTCTTGTTTCATAGTTCTGTTGCTTCGAACCTTAAGGACGCAATATCTTGCCAAAGGTCTTTCAATCAGTTAAGTGGCAGAACCAGGATTTGAGTCTAGTTTTCTCAATCATCGATGGCTCCTGCCTAAATGTCAGCTGCTGAAACAATTGGAAAAGAACCACGGAGGTGAAACAAAAGTCACAGATGAGGCCAGCAGGTTGTGTGTTGGTTAAGGTGCTGAATTCTCACATGGCATGACCTGGCAGTTGGCTTTATCACTTTCTCTCTTTTTCTCTATCTGTCTGTCTCTGGTGAGCGCATGTGCCCTACAGCAAATTTAAAATAATAATCGTAAGTAAAATTTAAAAAACAGTCATAGATGAACTGGATCATATGCTGAGCCTATATATTGGGATTTGAAAGATAGTCATTTTTATGTGAAACAAGAAAACATCTCTGAACTAGGAATTACTAGCTCATTCAGCTTTAAGAAGAAACCAGAAAGATATCAATTAACAAATAAATACTGAGTCCTTCAGTGGCATGGTGGTTAAGGCAGCTGGATCCCACATGGCTGACTGAAATTCATCTCCTAGACCCAAAAGCTTGGAAAACATGCTGGATGCATGTGTGTATGTGTGCCCAAAGTCCTGAAAGGAGCATGAAGGAGAAGGGATTGTGGCATGGACACCCACTCTGGGAAGGGGTAGGGAGTTGCTAACCTCTCTCTCTCTCAAGCCAGTGCACACAACTTTTAGAAAATTTTTGAAATAAATAAATAAGTATCTGGATTACAGTAGGAAGCTTGGCAGATAATGATAATGACCACCATAGTCATGATAATATTTAATAGTACTGTATACTAGAGGAAGGTCTGGTATGTAGTATCATTCAGGATTTGCCCAGTCTCAGTGGTATAATCAGTCGCATACCGATCTTCATTTGGCTAAAAAGTACATAGCTGACCACAGGTGCAGATTTCAAGTTAACCTGAAACATGCCCCAAACCCTCACTAGCTCGAGAGCTGGGGGAAGAGGATTTTGGCTTGACAAGTCCCTGTTAAGAGTCCCTGTCTCTCTTTCTCTTTATCTCTTTCACAGGTGTTCTCTTTCTCTTTCTCTCTCTCTCCCCCTCATGCAAGAAATAGAATAAACTTTGAAGGAGAAGACTCAGGGTCATACAATATCAATGAACACAGAACTACACTAATACAAGACTGTCCTTTATCTATAGAAAGAATGATGTCTGGGATGTTTATAGAACTTCATAATTTATAGGACTTAAATATTCATTATCTCAATTGCTTCTCTAATGTAGCCTGAATGTAAATTTGTATCCAAATCTTATAGATTCTTTCATTCATACCCAAATATATATTGAGCACTTGCCTTGAGCTAGTTTGTTTTGTTTTTGTTTTTGTTTTTGTTTTTGTTTTTATGTTACCACCATAGGGCTGTGCATTTGCATCCCCCACTTGCAGATTGGCCATGCTGCAATCCTTTCTCTTCCACTCTCCTCTAGGGATTTTGGACACACACGCACATGTGCCCAGTGTGTTTTCAAGTCACTAGGTCCGGGACTCAAACCAGAGTTGGCCATGTGGGAATCCAGCACCTTAATCACCATGCCACCTGCTTGCTCTTGCCTTCAGCCAGTTTTAAAGATAGAGAAGTAATCAAAAAAGGGTCTCATCCTTGCCTTCACGGGACTTACATTATAGCAGAAAGGACATTCTTTAATATATAATCACTTTAGTACCTTATTACAAATAGCACTAGGAGCTATGAATGGAAAGTATTAGGAATCATGAGAGCATGTAATATGGGCTGACCTAGTCACACATTCTAAGACTCTGATAGCCTAGTCTGGAATGCATTCCTGACAAAGTTAATTCGGGCTAAATTATAAGGACAGTTGAGAATTAATGTAAATTTCATCATATCAGTGACACTCTATTAAAACTGAAAGCATTTTTCATACTCCCTACCAACATCTACTTCTCCATATCAATTATCATCTTCTACCATGTCTTCGAATTTACTTATTTATTATGTTTATTTATAGCCTAAGTCTCCCCCATTATTAGGTCATCTGGAAAGTCATGACATATTTTTCTATGTTTTCCTATGCAAAAATGACACAACAGAATGTACACACTATGAGGTCAGCGTATGGTGAAGTGGTCAAGGCAATTGAATCCCTTATGGCCAACTTCACAGTTCGAGACCTAGATATATGATAACATCTTTTACTGTTTTCTACATTGCTTCCCTGCCCTATGGATTGTGGACTTGACAACCTCTATAATCACATGAGGCAATTTCTTAAAACAAAAGTCACAGATGAGGCCAGCAGGTTGTGTGTTGGTTAAGGTGCTGAATTCTCACATGGCATGACCTGGCAGTTGGCTTTATCACTTTCTCTCTTTTTCTCTATCTGTCTGTCTCTGGTGAGCGCATGTGCCCTACAGCAAATTTAAAATAATAATCGTAAGTAAAATTTAAAAAACAGTCATAGATGAACTGGATCATATGCTGAGCCTATATATTGGGATTTGAAAGATAGTCATTTTTATGTGAAACAAGAAAACATCTCTGAACTAGGAATTACTAGCTCATTCAGCTTTAAGAAGAAACCAGAAAGATATCAATTAACAAATAAATACTGAGTCCTTCAGTGGCATGGTGGTTAAGGCAGCTGGATCCCACATGGCTGACTGAAATTCATCTCCTAGACCCAAAAGCTTGGAAAACATGCTGGATGCATGTGTGTATGTGTGCCCAAAGTCCTGAAAGGAGCATGAAGGAGAAGGGATTGTGGCATGGACACCCACTCTGGGAAGGGGTAGGGAGTTGCTAACCTCTCTCTCTCTCAAGCCAGTGCACACAACTTTTAGAAAATTTTTGAAATAAATAAATAAGTATCTGGATTACAGTAGGAAGCTTGGCAGATAATGATAATGACCACCATAGTCATGATAATATTTAATAGTACTGTATACTAGAGGAAGGTCTGGTATGTAGTATCATTCAGGATTTGCCCAGTCTCAGTGGTATAATCAGTCGCATACCGATCTTCATTTGGCTAAAAAGTACATAGCTGACCACAGGTGCAGATTTCAAGTTAACCTGAAACATGCCCCAAACCCTCACTAGCTCGAGAGCTGGGGGAAGAGGATTTTGGCTTGCCAAGTCCCTGTTAAGAGTCCCTGTCTCTCTTTCTCTTTATCTCTTTCACAGGTGTTCTCTTTCTCTTTCTCTCTCTCTCCCCCTCATGCAAGAAATAGAATAAACTTTGAAGGAGAAGACTCAGGGTCATACAATATCAATGAACACAGAACTACACTAATACAAGACTGTCCTTTATCTATAGAAAGAATGATGTCTGGGATGTTTATAGAACTTCATAATTTATAGGACTTAAATATTCATTATCTCAATTGCTTCTCTAATGTAGCCTGAATGTAAATTTGTATCCAAATCTTATAGATTCTTTCATTCATACCCAAATATATATTGAGCACTTGCCTTGAGCTAGTTTGTTTTGTTTTTGTTTTTGTTTTTGTTTTTGTTTTTATGTTACCACCATAGGGCTGTGCATTTGCATCCCCCACTTGCAGATTGGCCATGCTGCAATCCTTTCTCTTCCACTCTCCTCTAGGGATTTTGGACACACACGCACATGTGCCCAGTGTGTTTTCAAGTCACTAGGTCCGGGACTCAAACCAGAGTTGGCCATGTGGGAATCCAGCACCTTAATCACCATGCCACCTGCTTGCTCTTGCCTTCAGCCAGTTTTAAAGATAGAGAAGTAATCAAAAAAGGGTCTCATCCTTGCCTTCACGGGACTTACATTATAGCAGAAAGGACATTCTTTAATATATAATCACTTTAGTACCTTATTACAAATAGCACTAGGAGCTATGAATGGAAAGTATTAGGAATCATGAGAGCATGTAATATGGGCTGACCTAGTCACACATTCTAAGACTCTGATAGCCTAGTCTGGAATGCATTCCTGACAAAGTTAATTCGGGCTAAATTATAAGGACAGTTGAGAATTAATGTAAATTTCATCATATCAGTGACACTCTATTAAAACTGAAAGCATTTTTCATACTCCCTACCAACATCTACTTCTCCATATCAATTATCATCTTCTACCATGTCTTCGAATTTACTTATTTATTATGTTTATTTATAGCCTAAGTCTCCCCCATTATTAGGTCATCTGGAAAGTCATGACATATTTTTCTATGTTTTCCTATGCAAAAATGACACAACAGAATGTACACACTATGAGGTCAGCGTATGGTGAAGTGGTCAAGGCAATTGAATCCCTTATGGCCAACTTCACAGTTCGAGACCTAGATATCATGGCTTGAGAAACACTTCAGGTACATATGTGTACATGCCCAGAATCCTGAAAGGAGGGCGAGATGGGGGAGAGGAGATTGCAGTGTGACCAGTCCCCATGAAGGTGCTTTCTCATTTCTTTCCATCCCCAGCCCCCAGCAAGTCCACATACCCTCTGGCAATTCTTTTAAATTAAATTACATTTCATTATTTTTAAAAATGTATATACTGTGAGGATTTTTTAATCAGTTACATTCACTCAAGCATTCAGCACATATAGCCCCTCAATAAATATTTGTTGGATGAATGAAAGAACAACAGAACTAACGGAAAGGATCTGTGAGTGTAGACAGCAGCAGTCACAAGGGACATTGCTCAGTAAAGAGATGTTCTTTTCAGAAGTCCTGGAACAGAAAAATCACCCTGGGCTTTTGAAGGAACTCAAGAAGACCAGTATATATGCAGTGTAAAAGAATAGGGGGACATGGCAGGAAATGAGACTGGAAGGAAAAACTGGCCTCCCTTACCGAGATGAAAATTCACAGTGAACAATTCAAAACAGGAGCCTAAGAGGAATATAGGGCTACTTTCCCCAGGCTTAAGCAGGTAACCAGGAGGAAGAGAATACCCACAGTGGAGGAATATTTGCTATCTTTTTAAGAGATGGTCACTGGAACCAGCAGTTAGCGTAATGGCTATGTCGCTGAACTCCCATGTAGCCGACCGCAGTTCAAGTCCTGGACCTGGTGGCTTAATCTCACGCTGGGCGCATGTGCATGTGTGCCCAAGATCCTTAGAGGAGAATGGAGGAGAAGGGATTGCAGCGTGGCCATCCCACAGGAGGGGGGAGTTGTCACTTTCTATCTCTCTATCTCTCTCTGTCTTTCTGGCAAGCGCATGCGCCCTATAGCAAAAACCTCTCAAAAAAAAAAAAAAAAAAAAGAGAGCGAGAGAGATGGTCATTTAACAGGCTTGAGGCAAAAAAGCTTTATGGATATAGTTGATTTATGAGCAGCTAAATATTAATGCATGGGATGTCAAAGAGCATGAATTTTGTAGAGTTTCCTAATTCTAGTTTGTTAAAACATAATATTGAAAAAGTGGTATCCTAGATCATTACTGTCTCAGCTAGAGATAATTGATATTGTGGCAGATCGCCAGCATTGTTGAAGGAAAGAGAAGTTACAGGAGGACAGCAATAGTAGACATCCCGGGACCCACGGAAAGATTCCAACCTGCCTGCCCCAAAGTAACCTCGTCCACTTATGAGAAAGAGCAAAGTATTTTTTAGGGCAGGAGGGTGTGTGGTGCTCCCTTGTATGTCCCTCCACCAGGCTCAGAGGGAGAGGTGTGTGTCTTTTAATTAAAACAGACCTTTGTCCAACTAGTGTTTTGACTCGAAGCTTATTTAATAGGCTCCCAGACTCTGCCTAACATGTGGTGCAAGTCATGAAACCGTGTGGCCCGGTATTACAGAAGGTGCTTTGGGCTTGCTTCTGTCAAACAAATTAAATGCCTGAACTTCATCCACTTTACAAGGCCAAATTAAACACTCGTCAAAGGGGAGATGCCTTTTAATGTGCAGCGCCTGCAGCCCTCCTTGACACTTGCCAGCTTTCCCAACAAATCCCAGACTGTCTTGACTGAATACGTGAAGATGGTATTTTATCTCCTAAGCAGTCATTCCCAAGATTTAGATCTTCTCTACAAGGATGCTTGTTGTTCCAGCTATTCAGAATTCTAGTTAGTACACAGATCGTAGCTACCACGGACAGTTCATTCTTGCAAATACACATTGCCACAGGTGTCAATTATCCATCTTGCTCGGAAGGTAATTTATAGTACATGAGCCTACGATTCTAGAAGCCCTCCCCAGACTATTTGCTTATTGAACTAAGATAACTTTCTGTGTGATTACATTTCCTGATGGTCACTGCTAGTTCTGTAGTTGCTATAGAGAAGAAGCTATTTATTGGGTTGTCGGAAAAGTCATGACATACTTTTCTATGTAAAAAGGTGTCGTGACTTCCTCAACCACCCAATAGTACCACACATAAACTAGAAGCTAGACAACACCTGTCGTATACTGGACTATGGTTTTGCCACCAGGTGTTGATCTAGGAAATACTTTGATAACATAGTCTTGCTCTAAATTATTTCCTACATTCCTCAGCCATTACACTTATTCTGAAATCTTACATGCCAAAGGCCAAAAAGGACTTTGAAAAATCTAGCTGAGGTCAGCCTGTAGCTTGGTGGTTAAGTTGGCTGCATCCCACATGACCAACTGCACAGTTTGAGTCCCGGATCCAGTGGTTTGAAAAACATGCTGGCCATGTATTTGTGCACAAAACTCTGAAAGGAAGGGGAGGTAGAAGAGTAGGGCTTTTGGTGCAATAATGCCCCATGGAGGATGCTTTCTCTTTCTCTGTCTCTGTCTCCAGTGAATGCATGTTCCTTTTTGCCCCCCCTCAAAAAAAAAAAAAGAAAAACTAGCTGAATAAGTCTCAAATATAAGACTGCTAAATAGTTGCGTTAGATATTAGATTTTCTAGACCTGACCCAGACCTACTAAAAAAGAAGGTCTGGTGTAGAATCTCAAGATCTGCATTAGAAATAGATCCCTCGGGACCAGCAGTTAGCGTAATGGCTATGTCACTGGACTCCCACATAGTCAACCGCGGTTCAAGTCCTGGACCCAGTGGCTTAAACTCACGCCAGGCACGTGTGAGTGAGTGCCCAAGATTCTGAGAGGAGAATGAAGGAGAAGGGATTGCGGCATGACCATCCCCCCTGGGAGGTGATTTCTCCCTTTCTGTCCCTCTGTTTCTGTCTATCTGGTGAGCACATGTGCCCTATAGCAAAAACCTCTCCAAAAAAAAGAAAGAAAGAAAGAAAGAAAGAAAGAAAGAAAGAAAGAAAGAAAGAAAGAAAGAAAGAAAGAAAGAAATATAGAAAGAAAGAAATACATCCCTCAAGCAATTTTGATCCTTTATGACTATGTTCGGGGACCACCGTATTCTCTCCTCTCACTTACACCCGGTCAAAGATGACACCTAATCTGTCTGGGCAGATGGCCCTTATAGAGAGAAATAATAAAGAGTCCCTCCGTTTTTGTTATTATTTTGGGACAGAGAAAGGTCCCACGTTGCCAGCATTCATTTCACATCTTTGTTGTATTATCTCAGTTAGGCAGGGCATTGCATTACAAGAAAAAGTAATTGAATGTTCAAGTCAGTACCCAAAGAGTTTCAATCTAGTAGTAGTTTGTAATGGCTGGAGATTCCAGGTGAGATGATAAATCGATACTGAGAACCTCAGACATATCCTTGGAGCTGGACTCCAGCAAGTAGCTGCTCTAATGAGAAACAAAACCATCGGGGAGGAGGCCAACCAGCGTTGGGTGAGAGATGGAGCCCAAGTCAAGTAATTATAATAATGGCCAGTTTTTAGATAGGGCTTACTGCATGCCAAGCACTTTTCTAAGCACTTTTCATGTATTAAATCATTTAAAGCCTAAGTAGTCCTTGTATATAAGCACTATTATGAATCCCCTTTTACAAATAAGGAAACCAAAGCAAAGAGAGGTTATGTAAATTTCCCAAAGTCACACAGCGAGTAAGTAATAGAACTGAGATTCAAACCCAGGCAGGGGCCTCCCGAGTACACATTTCTTTATTTTTTTGGTGGGGGGGGAGGAAGGGATTTTTGCTATAGGGCATGTGCACTCACTGGAGAGATAGAGACAGAGAGACAGAAAGTGAGAGATCACCCCCTGGGGAGGATGGCTACACTGCAATCCCTTCTCCTCCATTCTCCTCTTGGCATTTTGTGCACACACGCATGTGAGCCCAGTGTGAGTTTTAAGCCACCAGGTCCAGGACTTGAACTGTAGTTGGACATGTGAGAGTCCAGTGTCGTAAACATTATACCATCTCCTGGTCCCTGAGTACACATCTTTAAACATTAAACCATATTGTTTCCTCAGCAGGCAGTTGCTAAGGATAGAAGTCTAGCCAATGAGAAATGGAGCTCTCACGGCTGGCAGATGGCATGCTGGTTAAGGGTGCAGATTCCCACATGGCTGACCATGGTTCGAGTCCTGGGCCTGACGGCTTTCTCTCTCTCACTCTATCCCCTCTCTGGTCAAGTTAAAAAATAAATAAGTAAATAAAGTTAAATACAATAATTACTTTTAAAAAGAGAAAAAAATAAATGGAGCACTCAATAGAAAAAATAGTCAGTGTGCATAAGGTCAGTAATTGAATAAAAACTGTACCTTGGTGAGCATCAGAACACTTCAGCACAGTGAATCCCAGACCTTGTGGCAACAAGATTCATTCCAGACTAACCTCACCTCCAGTGATGAAGTAGGGACTCCTCCCATTACCCCGCTCTAGAAGGGATGGCCTCAGGAAAGAATGATAAAGATCATTTAACCTCAATTATCTCTTAAAACTCCTATCACCAAATATAATCACAATGGGGTTGGAGCTTCAACAGATGAATTCCCAGGGATCACCATTGAGCACAAAGCAGTCATTTAGATGTAATGGGCATCCAGGACTTCCCTGGAGGAGGCAGCCTCAACACCAGCAGTGACCACAGTAATTCTGCCGTACTCACTACCCTGTCTCCTATGTGCTTCATGAACCAATATATTATCTCATTTTTCTTTTTACTAGGCAGAGGGTGCATGAGATTTCCCGAGAGGGAGAAAGTATCCCTCAGTGGAGTGTGGTCATGCTGTAATTCCTTCTCCATTACTCTAAACTGTCTGGATTGGGGCATGCACACACACACACACCCCTTGTGTGTTTTTCAAGCCACCAAGATGGACTTGAACAGTAGTTGGCCATGTAGTATCAGCTCCTGTAAACGCTAGGTTATTGGGCTGGCCCAGAACAGACTTCTTATAAACCATGAATTAGCCAAGCCTAGGTGGCACAGTTCATAGTGTACTGAATTGCAGTGCTGGAAGCCACATGGCCAGCCAGGGGTTCAGATCCCTGGCCTGGCTGACCAAAAACCGCACAAGATATGCACATGAGTGCCCAACCTTCTGACAAGCTAGAGAGCTGGAAAAAGATGATCATAGTGTAGAAAGACCCTGTGGGAGCCTCTCTCTCTCTCTCTCTTTGTCATAAGAACACATGTGCTTTCTGTCATGAATAAATTAAAAATAATGTATTTAAAAGGCAAGACCGGGACCAGCAGTTAGCGTAATGGCTATGTCACTGGACTCCCACGTAGTCGACCGCGGTTCGAATCCCTGATCCGGTGGCTTAAACTCACTCCGGGTGCGTGTGCATGCATGCCCAAGATCCCAAGAGAAAAATGGAGGAGAAGGGATTGCAGCGTGGCCATCCCCTCTGGGCAGTGATTTCTTGCTTTCTATCTCTCTGTCTCTCTCTGTCTGGCAAGCGCACGTGCCCTATAGCAAAAACCTAGATCCTGTTGTTTTGTTTGTTTGTTTGTTTGTTTGTTTTCTTTTTTTCCCACAGGATTGTAATGGGGACTCAAGATAATGGCTAGTTAGGAGGACAGCAGGCGGCATGCTGGTTGGGGCATTGAACTCCCATCTGGCTGACCATGGTTTGAGTCCCAGACCTGGCAGCTTCCTTTCTTACTTTCCCTCTATCTCTCTCTCTGTCTATCTCTGGTCAAATTAAAATAATAATAATGATAAGGATGAATAAAATAAAATTAAATAATTCTTTCAAACAAAATAATAGCTAGTAAAATTCATGTCCAAAGTCACATAAATACTGTTTCAAAAATTTATTTCATGGCTTTCCTGTTAGGGGCCTACAATATGTGCATTCAGGGAAGAGAAATTCCCTGTGCCCCGAGGCAGCTCCATTCAGTACAGAGCCGTGCTTCTGTAGAGGTGAGCATATATGGTCCCTCTTCCACACGACACACTCCCAGGCTTGAAGACACTCTACCAGCTCCCATTAGCAGTTCTAGCTCTTTAGCCACCTTTAGGCCATGGTCACCTGGATGTATTTCCATTTCTTCATGTCCCTTTTAGAGTGTATATTTTTATAATTGAATAAAGCATTCCATTATGGTCTGTTTAACATAGTTACCATGGTATCATTACATGGTAACTATGCCTAATGAATATTATAAAAAAATAACTATGACTATGGTTCCAAGGTCAAACATTCACAAGCTTGGTTTTTTCTCAGCTCACTAAAAATGAAAGTGACTCTTATGAAAAGAATCATCTATGGAAACTCATAAAAGACTGATGTAGAAACTAAAAATTCTGGTGTATGATTCCACAAGGAAGAGAACCACAGTAGTAACTAGCATGTAGCCCTGACTTAGCACCATCACACATTACATTATTTAATACTTACGACTCCCCGTAGTACTGATGAGAATGACCAAAGCATGACCAATTTGCCCCAAAGTCACACAATAAGTAGTTGGTAAACTTGGCTTTAAAGCCAGGCACCCAGCTGACCCCAGAACCACGTACTTATCCTGGCTACAGCACCCTGGAAGTCTCTGATCCCCGATGTCATGTCAGCTAGTCCGCTACATTTGAAGAAAATGAAGTCCCTCGTCATTTTCTATTTTTCATACATTCCTCTTCAGATGAACACTTCTCTTTGTAGGCACACTACGACTGAATATATCATAACCAAATCCCATCTGCACTTCCACTTTCTCCCCTTGAAGGTGCTTTTGCATCTATCTATTCTTATCCATTGTGTGTATTGATTTTGAAATTTAGGTCTTTGGATTTTGGCAGGTTCCTTGTTGATGCCTGTAATTTCCTTCAGTGATCAACTAAAAATCCTAAATATTTTTCACTCTACTGACATAAAGCCAGACTTGTATGTGCCACTGATCTTTAAAAATATAAACACAGAGGACCAGCAGGTGGCATAATGGTTAAGGCACTGGACGCCCACATGGCAACCATAGTTCAAGTCCCAGACCCTGCAGTTTGAAAATCATGCCAGTGCATGTGTGTATGTTCCCAAAATCCTGAGAGGAAAATGGAGGAGAAAGGGTTGCAGGATGGCCATCCACCCTGGGGGATGATTTCTCACTTTTCCCTTTCTCTGTCTCTCTCTG
The DNA here is from genome assembly GCF_000334495.1 of Tupaia belangeri chinensis. NCBI lineage: Eukaryota > Metazoa > Chordata > Mammalia > Scandentia > Tupaiidae > Tupaia > Tupaia belangeri. The sequence goes on from NW_006159690.1 coordinate 370,594, forward strand.
TCTCCTCTAAGCAAGCTCTCATGCCCTATGGTAAAAAATAAATAAATGCATACATAAACACACACACACACTCACATACACACATACATATGCACACATATACACACAGAGAGAGCTTTGCATATATCCCTGTGGGATGTCATCTTGTGGTTATGGACTGAGGTTCAAGCAAGCCTGTTAAGATGATTTTATATCTTGATTCTATCATCTGTGGTATCAGCTATTCCTCCTAGTTTTCTTTTTTTTTTTTTTTTTGAGAGGTTTTTTACTGTAGGGCGCACGCATTCACCAGAAAGACAGAGACAGAGGGATAGAAAGCAAGAAATCACCCCCCAGGGGGTATGCCCATGCCGCAATCCCTCCTCCTCCATTCTCCTCTGGGGATCTTGGGCATGCACACACATGCACCCAGTGTGAGTTTAAGCCACTGGGTCTGGGACTCGAACCACCGTCAACTACATGGGAGTTCAGTGACATAGCCATTACACCAACTGCTGGTCCCATTCCTCCCAGCTTTCTGTCATCTGTAGATTTTGTTAACTGAAACATCCATTCCTCATGCAAATAATTGATAGAAATGTTGAACTGCACAAAGCCATATATGGATAACATGACAGGAGGGATTAAAAGAGAAAGAAGTACAGAGACCAGCAGTTAGCGTAATGGCTATGTCGCTGGACTCCCATGTAGCCGACCGCGGTTCAAGTCCCAGACCCGGTGGCTTAAACTCATGCTGGGCATATGTGCGTGCGTGCCCAAGATCTCGAGAGGAGAATGGAGGAGAAGGGATTGCAGCGTGGCCATCCCCCCTGGGGGGTGATTTTTCGCTTTCTGTCTCTCTGTCTCTCTCTGTCTGTCTGGCGAGCGCACGCGCCCTATAGCAAAAACATCTCAAAAAAAAAAAAAGAAGAAGTATGGTAATTGACCAAGCATGGGGATGAGAATTTAGTGGCTAGCATTGACCACAGATGCACTAGGAAAAAGTGTTGTCCTGCCCTTCTCTGGATCTTCTCTGTGATGCTACATGCAAATGCACTAATGTTCTGATCACTGCTTTTAATGTACCTTTTCATACACTCCCTTACCTCCTATAATCATGGCCTCAATAGTCAACAAGCATTGATTATTTATTATGTAAAAATCACTGCACGTATGTGCTGGGTTATAGAACTGGGGAAAATAAACCAATTACCGTGGTAAATAAATGCCATTTAGGGAGGGATGATATGGGAGACCATAAAGGAGGCATATATCTATGCTAAATAAGAGACCAAGAAAAATTTCCTGAAGGAGGTGGCACCTGGATCAAAATGGAAGATCAAGGGTCAATTGCAGTGACACAGCAGTAACACAACACTCTACAACACTGAGGCCAGATGAGAAGGTCCTGGGTCTGAGTCCCAGGACTCCCTGTGCATTCCAGAGCACTGGCTGAGCTGGCAGTGGATCACAGTATGAAGACCCTGTTAAGAGTGCCTTCTTGGGACCAGCGGATGGCGTGGTGGTTAAGGCGCTGGACACTCCCACATGGCCGACCAGGGTTTGAGTCCAGGACCTGGTGGCTTGCTTTCTCACTTCCTCTCTCTCTCACTCTCACCCTCTGTCTCTCTCTGGTCAAATTAAAAAATCAATGACTGAATAAATAAAAAATAAAAATAAATACTTATTAAAAAAAAATAAGAGTGCCTTCTTTCTCTTTTTCTCTTTCATGGAAGGAATAGAGGAAGGTTCAAGTGTGAAGTGGCCAGAAAAGGAGTAGGAGATGGAGAGGTTGTCATGAGTTAAGGTCACAAAGCCATATTAGAAGACCAGATTTTAGATTTAAAAGACTGAAAGTTTTGAAAGAAAGACTTTGTCCATGAAGTCCTCTCCACCCATTAGACTTTCACTAAACCCTCCTGCCTTGAAGATCCTACGGCACTTGTTATTCCACCTCACTCCGATTGTCCCTCACTATTACACTCTCCTGTATTTTACTCAGTAATATGTTTATGTATCCTACATCTCCTGATTTCATAACAGAGTGTCAAGAACTGGAAGTATGTCCCACAGTCTGGTTGTATCCCCTCATACCATCTCTCACAATTCTAGGGACCATGCAACCAGCTGGCTCTCTTGTGCTGTTTTAAATCTTAAACTTTGTAACATTTTACCACTAAGTACAGCGTTGGTTGCTGGGTTTTTGCAGCTACTCTTTTTCTAATTAAAAAAGCTTTAATGTTAGTTTTCTAGGATTTCTTTTTTCTATCAAATTTTATCAGATTTTTGGTGTTTGGTTTTTGGTATGTGTATATGCTGTAGGGCACATGAGCTCACTAGAAAGAGCGAGAGGGAAGGAAAGTGAGCAATCACTCCCCTGGGGAAATGGCCACACTGCAATCCTTTCTCCTCCGTTTATGTGCATATGTGTGCATGCCCCGTTCTTTCAGGATTGGGGGCATGCACACATATGCACCCAGCGTGATTTTCAAACCACCAGCTCTGGGATTCAAACCACACAGTCAGCCATGTGGCATCCAGCTCCCTTAATCAGCATGCCACCTGCTGGCCTATCTGATGCTTTCTTTTCTTTTCTTTTCTTTTCTTTCTTTCTTTTTTTTTTTTTTTTTTTGGCACATGTTTAGGTGGTCATAACATATTTTTTCCCCTTCTTCAACTAATGCAGTATATTGGTTGAATTTTGAATATCAAACCAACCCTAAATTCCTATAATAAATCCAAATTAATTGTGATTTATTAGCCTTCTATATATTGCTGAATTTTTTTTGTTGGTGTTTTATTTTATTTTGTTTATTCATTCAATTATTTTAATTTGACCAGAGAGAGAGAATGGGAAAGTGAGAAAGTAAGCCACCAGGTCCAGGATTCAAACTGTGGTTGGCGAAGTGGGAGTGTCCAGCACCTTGGCCACTGTCACCTGCTGGCCTCTGATGGTTTTTTATTTATAATTATAATGAGGTGGAATAACAAGTGCCGTAGGATTTTCAAGGCAGGAGGGTTTAGTGAAAGTCTAATGGGTGGAGAGGACTTCATCTATATTCATAAGAGAGATTGGTATCTAATTTTCTTTTCTTAAATGGTTCTCCCCATGTTTTGGTATTAGGACTATGCTGGCTCATAAATCAAATAAAGTGAAGCTCCTGCTTTTTCTATTTTCTGAAAGAATTTTCAGAAACTGGCATTATTTCTTCTTTAATGATAGAATTTGATAGGAAAGTCATGTAGGTATAGATTTTCTTTTTTCAAAGGTTTTTACTACAGATTAAATTTCTGTAATAATTAACCGAATATTCACATTTTATCTTTCTACTATTATCCATTTTGAGAAGTTGCATTTTTCAGGGAATTTGACTATTTCATCTAAATTTTTATTTTATTCACATAACTGGTTATTCATTCTACCTTGCACTAAATCTTTTACTGTGTGTAGTGTTTGTAATTAAGTCCTTAATTTGTGACAATTGTTATTTATGTTTTCTACTGTCTTTCTTTTTTCCTTTTTCTCCTATTTTTCTCTTTTCTATGAGGAATTTATTAATTATATTAGCTTTTTCAAATAAACTTCTGGATTTGTTGAGCTTTTCTATGTTGTTTCATCTACTTCATTTTTTCTACATTTTCCTTTGTTATTTTCTGCCTTCTGTTTTATTTGAGTTTAATTTGCAGCTCTGTCTCTAAATTCTTGAAAAATAATCAACACATTGCCTTTCAGACTTTCTGTTTTTGAGAGAGAGATTTTTGTTATAAGGCACGTGCTCTAGCCAGAAAGACAGAGAGATAGAAATGCAGAAAGCAAGAAATCACTCCCCAGAGGGGATGGCCAGGCTGCAATCCCTTCTCCATTCTCCTCTTGGGATTTTGGGCACACATGCCATGCATCTAGTGTGAGTTTTAAGCTTCTGGGTCTGAGACTTGAACCACAGTTGACTACGTGGGAGTCCAGCAACATAATCATTTTGCCATCTGCTGGTTGTAGACTTTTTTTTTTTAATATAGGTATGTGAGGTCACAGATTTGCCTCTAAGCATGGCTTAAGCTGTATCACATAAGTTTTGTATCATATTTTTTATTATTTTCAATTCAAATTATTTTCTCATTTACCATTGTCATTTCTTTTTTGAACTAAGACTATAGAACTATATTTATCAATTTCTTGATATTCAGGGATTTCCTTTTTTCCTTTGGGGATTTGGGGTATAGATTTTTACTTTAATTGCTTGGAGGAAAATTTTTTGAAACCTTTTAGAGACTTTCGTTATAGTCTAATTTCTTTTACATGTGCTTAGGTAAAACTGTATTTCACTTTTACTAGGTGTCTTGTTCTGCATATCATCCTTAATGCAAATACGCTTATAATGTTGATCAAAATTCCCTGTATATCACATCTTTGCAGTGCAAAATGTCTCTCTTCACCTCTAGTAATGCTGTGCAGTGCATACAGCTCTAGCAGGTTTGTTTTGACTAGTCCTTCTATTATATCTTTTTTTTTTCCACTTTTCTTTCCTTCACTGTGTCTGTATTTTTAGGCCTTAGGCATGTCTCATAGAAACTTTGGTAACATAGTAATTTCAAAGATTCGTTCTTTGATTTTAAAGTTTGGTACTCTGCTTTCTATATCAGGAATCCCCAAGGGTCATATTTTTTCAACATTTTTCCCATTGCCTATTGGTTTTGCCAGTTTTCATTCCTATCATCTTGTCTCCTCATATGCCTAGTTATTTTATTTTCTGATTACATGATAGTCAATGTATTTAAAAATTTGTCCTAGAATTAATTTGCAGGCTAGGATGACATTATCTTCTCCAGAGAGGATTCATATTTGTCTCTGCCCTCAAGCCATAATCAGTTCAATTCAATTTAAAGATGATCAAAATAAATCTTAGTCTCTATGGGCCTCTATGTTTCTGGTATGCCCATACTCCCAGGGTTCAGAGCTTCCCTGGGCAGCAACCTGTAGCTCTCAACCTGGCTGATCCTGATCTCTTATTGCTGCTTCCAGCCCGACCCTTATACACACTCTTCAGAAAGGGCAAATACCCCTAACGGCAAGTAAGTCCCAATGCTGTCATTACCTCCTCAACGTCACTTTCCTCTAGATCCTAGCCAGACAACTCTTCCTATCTTGCTAGTTCTTCGATGCCTTAAGTTGGATATTTTCATATTTTAACTAGCTTTTCTCATTGTTCTCAGTCAGATAACCCACTCAAATTACCTTGTCCTTCATTACCAAACTGATAAATCTGTTTAGATCATTTCATTTTTTAGTATAAATAATAATTTGCATTATTCTTATTCTTTCATTATGATGAACGGCTTCTTACTATGAAAGTTAGATATTTCCACTTTCAAAATGTAGAACATAAGAACATGAAAGAGAAGACAATAAAAATCTCTTATGATTTCATCATTCAAAAATGGTTTTTTTGCTTATCTTTTTTCTTTGCATATATACAAACTTTTTTATAAGTGAGATCATGCTGTACTTTTTTAGACAGGCTTTCACTATGTTCCTGCCTCCCCTTCTCAAGTAGCTGGACTATCTCAAGTGTACCCCACTTTAACCAGCTTTTAGAATGGGCCAGAATCAAACCCAGTCCTCCCATGTGCATCAACCAGTGCATACAACCACAGCAGGGAGTGTCCTTTTATGCACTTTTACTAGGTGTCTTGTTCTGCATATCATCCTTAATGCAAATACGCTTATAATGTTGATCAAAATTCCCTGTATATCACATCTTTGCAGTGCAAAATGTCTCTCTTCACCTCTAGTAATGCTGTGCAGTGCATACAGCTCTAGCAGGTTTGTTTTGACTAGTCCTTCTATTATATCTTTTTTTTTTCCACTTTTCTTTCCTTCACTGTGTCTGTATTTTTAGGCCTTAGGCATGTCTCATAGAAACTTTGGTAACATAGTAATTTCAAAGATTCGTTCTTTGATTTTAAAGTTTGGTACTCTGCTTTCTATATCAGGAATCCCCAAGGGTCATATTTTTTCAACATTTTTCCCATTGCCTATTGGTTTTGCCAGTTTTCATTCCTATCATCTTGTCTCCTCATATGCCTAGTTATTTTATTTTCTGATTACATGATAGTCAATGTATTTAAAAATTTGTCCTAGAATTAATTTGCAGGCTAGGATGACATTATCTTCTCCAGAGAGGATTCATATTTGTCTCTGCCCTCAAGCCATAATCACTTCAATTCAATTTAAAGATGATCAAAATAAATCTTAGTCTCTATGGGCCTCTATGTTTCTGGTATGCCCATACTCCCAGGGTTCAGAGCTTCCCTGGGCAGCAACCTGTAGCTCTCAACCTGGCTGATCCTGATCTCTTATTGCTGCTTCCAGCCCGACCCTTATACACACTCTTCAGAAAGGGCAAATACCCCTAACGGCAAGTAAGTCCCAATGCTGTCATTACCTCCTCAACGTCACTTTCCTCTAGATCCTAGCCAGACAACTCTTCCTATCTTGCTAGTTCTTCGATGCCTTAAGTTGGATATTTTCATATTTTAACTAGCTTTTCTCATTGTTCTCAGTCAGATAACCCACTCAAATTACCTTGTCCTTCATTACCAAACTGATAAATCTGTTTAGATCATTTCATTTTTTAGTATAAATAATAATTTGCATTATTCTTATTCTTTCATTATGATGAACGGCTTCTTACTATGAAAGTTAGATATTTCCACTTTCAAAATGTAGAACATAAGAACATGAAAGAGAAGACAATAAAAATCTCTTATGATTTCATCATTCAAAAATGGTTTTTTTGCTTATCTTTTTTCTTTGCATATATACAAACTTTTTTATAAGTGAGATCATGCTGTACTTTTTTAGACAGGCTTTCACTATGTTCCTGCCTCCCCTTCTCAAGTAGCTGGACTATCTCAAGTGTACCCCACTTTAACCAGCTTTTAGAATGGGCCAGAATCAAACCCAGTCCTCCCATGTGCATCAACCAGTGCATACAACCACAGCAGGGAGTGTCCTTTTATGTTTTTTAAGAATTATTTACTTAATGTTATTTATTCGTTCATTTATTTTAATAAATTTGTCCAGAGAGTGACACAAAGAGAAAGAGGAAATTGACAAAGTAAGCCAGGACTTGATCCATAGTTGGCTATGTGGGAGTGTCCAGCACCTTAACCACCATGCTACCCACTGGCCTCTGTTCTTTTAATTTCATAAGAGAATGTATTCATCTAACTTATCACAATATCTTGATAACTGCATGGTAAATTAGTGTACATATATACCACAATTCATTTAAACAATTCTATACAGCTGCATATCAAAACTTTTCCAATTAGAAAACCATTGTTCACAAACATTCTTTGGCCAAATATTTAAGCAGTTCATGGTACTTCCTTAGGATAAATTCTTAGAAATGAAATTGTTGGTCAGAAGGTTGAAGGCATTATACATATTGCCCAGTTGTCGTCCAGAAGAGTACTATCAATAAGCATTTTTACTAATAGTGGGGTGGGGGGGAGCATTACATTATTCAGTTCAGAGCAATTAGTTCCACACCAATATAAGTGAGGTTTACCATTTTAAAACAAGTTAAGAAGCATTCTAAAAGTTTTCTCTTCTTCCTTCTGCCATGATTGTAACTTTGGCTTCTCTCTTGATACGTAAAATCATTCACCAATATAAAGCCTAGAGGGATTTAGGAGTTTAGCAATTGTAGACCAATCACTTCCTCTACTGGGATGAGAGGTAGGGGGGAATTACTATATAAAAGCTGGTTTACTGAGGATCACCAAGGTCGATGACTAACTTCCAGCTCTCCAGAATCCAAAGTTGGCTCCTCCTTCTGGTGGAGTAGCTGCATACCTTCTAATAAGAAAACAGACAGGCCCAGCCACAGTTGCATGCATTGCTCAGACATTATTCTGTAGGCTAGGACCATATATGAAGCCTGGGTTCAATTCCTACTCCAACCTAAAGGGTAGCCATACCTGTAATCCCAGCAACTCAGAAGTAGTTACTGAAGCAGAAGTAATGGAAGTTTGAGTTTGACCTGGGCAACATAGTAAGACCTTATCTAAAAATAGAGTAAGTTTGATGGTACACTCCTACTGTAGTCCCAGCTGGAAAGCTGAGGTAAGAAAATCACAACAGCAAAACCCTGTCTTAAAAAAAAAAAAAAAAAAAAAAAAAAAAACATGAACCAGCTGGTGGCACGGTGCAGTCCAAGTCTAGAATCCAGTGGTTTGAAAAATAAGCTGGGTGCATGTGTGAGCATGCCCAAACAGTGGTTCGAATTCCCCATTACTTTCAGAGTAAAGTCCAAACTCTTTAGCAAGACTGTTTAAACCTCACCTGTGCCTATCATTGGCCAGGCTTCCTCCTACTGCACCTTATGCTCTAATAGCCAACAATACCGATCTCCTTCCTCTTAATTCTGCCCTGTATCATGGAGGGGGAGGCGCAGTGTCCTTTACATTTAATGCCTGTCTTCTGTTCACTACCAACTCCCATTGATCCTTCGAAAATCCAGTTTATGTCACCTCTGTTAGGAAAGTCTCATGAGTCCCACAACCTGGCAGAGGAATAACTCCTATCCTGTAGCACTGTGTTAGTTTAGATCACAGCCCCTATCACTCTGCACTGCTCTGCTCTGCTTCTCACTTGCTCCTTTTAGAACTCGAGGGCCAGCCCACAGTGTGGTGGTTAGGGTGGCTGTATCCCACATAGTTGATCACATGGTTCTAGTTCAGACCTGAAGGCTTAAAAAACATGCTGGGCATGTGTGTTCATGTCCAAAATCCCACAAGGAGAGAGAAATGGAAAAGAAGGGATTACAGCATGACCAATCTTCATGGGGGTACTTTCTTACCCTCTCCCTGCCCCAGCCAAGTGCATATGCCTTCTGGCAAATTTAAAAGAGAAAAGTCAGGGGAACCAGCAGTTACCGTAATGGCTATGTCGCTGGACTCCCACGTAGTCGACCGTGGTTCGCATCCCGGATCCGGTGGCTTAAAACTCGCACCAGGCGCGTGTGCGTGCGTGCCCAAGATCCCAAGAGGAGAATGGAGGAGAAGGGATTGCGGTGTGACCATCCCCCCTGGTGGGTGATTTCTCCTTTTCTGTCTCTATGTCTCTCTCTGTCTGTCTGGCGAGTGCACGTGCCCTATAGCAAAAACCTCTTCAAAAAAAAAAGAAAGAAAGAAAGAAAGAAAGAAAGAAAGAAAGAAAGAAAGAAAGAAAGAAAGAAAGAAAGAAAGAAAGAAAGAAAAAGAAAGAAAGGAAGGAAGGAAGGAAGGAAGGAAGAAAGAAAGAAAGAAAAAAAGAAAATTCAGGACTGGTAGGTGGCATGGTGGTTAAGGCACTCCCACATGGCCAACCATGGTTTGAGTCTTGGACCTGGAGGCTTGCTCTTTCTCACTTTCTCTCTCTCTCTCTCTCTCTCTCTCTCTCTCTCTCTCTCTCTCTCTCTAAATATTCAAAATAATAAATTTTTCAGTTAAATAAAATAATTCTTTTTAAAAAAGAAAAAAGAAAATTCATGATGTCAGGGACTATGTCATATTCTTCCTTATACCCTGAGCATTGCTCCTAGAAAATAACAAGTACTTGAAAAGTGCTCTTTAAACTAAATCTCTTCCCCTAAAGACCATCTCTCATGCCTACCAAGCTAGGACTTTATTTTTATTAATGAAAATGCAAACTAGAAATAGAATTTTTAAAAACTTAGAGGACTGTAAGTAATCCAAGCCACATCCTCTATTTTTAAGGTAAAGAAACTGAACATCAGGAAGATGAAATGAATTATCCATGGTTATACTTCAAGTTCATAGCCAAACTAGAATGAAAATGCAGGACTTCTGATCTCTAAGCCAATATGCTTCCCACTAAATTAAAGATCTTAGGAGCAGCTTCCTGGAGGAGATGACACTTAACTCACAGAAAAGAATCTCCAATGGAGGTGTTTCAGAGGTTATATCTCCCCTCCCCTGCTAAGGAGATAGCTGGCACTTCTCTCTCTCTCTCTCTCTCTCTCTTCTTTCTTTCTTTTTTCTTTCTTTAAGAGATGTTTGCCTTAAGGCACATGTATTCACCTGAGAGACAGATAAGGAGAAAGTGAGAAATCACTCCCCAGGGATGATAGCCATGCCACAATCCCTTCTCCTCCATTCTCCTCCAAGGATCTTGGGTACCCATGCACTCATGCGCAGCATGATTTTCAAGCTACCAGGTCCAGGACTCAAAGCGCAGTCGGCCATGTAGAAGTCCAGCAATATAACCGCTGCGCCATCTGCTGGTCCTGTGACAACAGGCATTTCTGATCTTACGCCACATACATCTATCAAAACTGAGGAAAGAGGGGCCAGCAGGTGGCACAGTGGTTAAAGGCACTGGATTGCCACATGGCCAACTGTGGTTCAGGTAAAAAAAAAAAAGAAAAAAACCACAGTAATAAGAAATGGAATTAAATAAATAAATAATTCTTTACAAGGAAAAAAAAAAACAAAGGTTTTTTTTTTTTTGAGAAGTTTTTGCTATAAGGTGCATGCACTTGCCAAAAAGACAGAGAGAGACAGAGAGACAGAAAGCAAGAAATCACCCCCCAGGGGGGTGGCCACACTGCAATCCCTTCTCCTCCATTCTCCTCTCGGGATCTTGGGTACACACACACACGCACCCAGCCTGAGTTTAAGATACCAGGTCCAGGATTCAAACTGCAGTCGCCTACATGGGAGCCCAACAACATAGCCGTTATGCCAACTGCTGGTCCCATCCTATAGCAATTTTAAGAAAGATAATAACAATAAATTAAATAAAATAAATAATTCTTTAAAAATTGAAAAAAAAAAAAAAAAAACAAGAGAGATACCTCCCACATGGCTGACTGGTTCAAGTCCCAGCCTTGGTGGCTTGATAAATATGCCTAGCATATGTGTATGCATGACCAAAACTCTGACCGGAAGGAGAAATGGAGGGAATAGAACTACCATATGATCACACCCCATTGGGGATTATCTCTCACTCTCACTCTCATGCTCATGGGCCCTCTGGTATAAATAAATAAGTAAACACACTAGGTACAGATTAAATCAAAACTCAGTTTCTTTGTCTTGGCTTATTTACTGTTTACTATTGTAGAGCGACCCTGTGGAAACAGCAAAAGCTGTTTCTGGAATGTATCATGACCTAAACTGATAAATTAATTTCAACAAAGATAACAACCCGCCATTTGACCTTTTTTTTTCTTTTTTTGGAGAGATTTTCGCTATAGGGCGCGTGCGCTCGCCAGACAGACAGCGACATAGAGACAGAAAGCGAGAAATCATCCCCCAGGGGGGATGGTCACGCCGCAATCCCTTCTCCTCCATTCTCCTCTTGGGATCCTGGGCACGCATGCACACGCGCCCGGCGTGAGTTTTTAAGCCACCGGGTCCGGGATGCGAATCACGGTCAACTACATGGGAATCCAGCGACATAGCCATTACGCTAACTGCTGGTTCCCCCGCCATTTGACTTTACAACTCCAATTATGTCATTTTAGTTGTAGCACTACTATTACAAAATAAAATAATTAGAAATATTACGTTATTAAGGCTTGGGACCTGCAGTTAGCACAATGGTGATATTGCTGGGCTCCCAAGTAGTCAACCGTGGTTCAAGTCCTGGACCCAGTAGCTTAAACTCATGCTGGGTGCATGTGCATGCATGTCCAAGACCCCTGAGAGGAGAATGGAGAAGGGATTGCGGCATGGCCATCCCCCCGGGATGTCTCTCTGTCTCTTTCTAGGGACTGCACATGCCCTATAGCAAAAACATCTCAAAAAAAAAAAAATGATTAAGGCTCTGGCTTTACCCAGCGCATAGCACAGTCTAGTGGCAAACTGCATGGCTCTGGGTCCTACTGTGTGAGTTTGGATCAGTGACTTCTAACCAACTTTAAGCAAAGTGTCTTAGTATCTCCGTGTCTGGGCTCTCTCATCTGGGGAATGAGGAACATAACAGTACTGGTTACATGTATGTTTTGAAGATTAAATGAGATAATACTTGCAAATTGCTTAGAACAATGCCAAGGACTGTTGTGACGATTACAATTAATTATTGGAGTATGGACTCTATAAATAAGGTGTAAATTGAAAATAATCAACAGGTCTATCTGGGGGTGGGAGTTAACCACTCCTACACCAAAATGCAAGCCCCCTGTTCCTGGAATAATTTTAGAGAACAGAATATATCCTCATTGACCCCCTCCCCCATAATATTATACCACATGAGACCTATGAAAGAAAACTTGATGAAATCCAGGCATTAAATGTTATCTTGCAACCATCCATAAATTCTGGGTTTCTACAAAGCAGTTCTTCCGAATCCTAATTAAGGGTTTGAAAGTCAAATGATTTAAGTGCTAGTTTTAATTACCGCTTGGTGAACTTTAGTGTGTTCGAATTGTCACAACTTTCCTTAAGGATTACTCTGAAGCTAGGCAATACAGTGGGAAATTATTAACTCCTACTTTGGTACAGCAATTATCTGCATTACAAGGTTTATGCAATTAGCTGTTTAAGATGTCATTATATTTTGCCATCTGGTACACAGGAGTTTATGCATATGAACAGGCACGTGTTGAAGTGATTTTCACTATATGACTTGTTCTCAACCCAAGTCATCTCTCTAATGAGGGGAAGTTACCGTGCACCGTACGTTAGTGGCAGGTGCACGCTATCAAGCTTCATTTTCATCGAAGACCTTCGTTTTTCCATTTTAAAGTATTCTGCACAAGTGCTGGAAAATTAATTAGTTGTTCGCAATTGAACAGCGCCTGTAGACATGTTCCTTCGCAGTTAGAACCGGCCTGCAGCCGTTAGGGACCTGCTCCTTCTCACCCGGCGCCTGCAAGGGACCCTCGCGCCTAGGAGACAGGGCGCGATCCACCGCCGGAAACCTCCTCTCGCAGAAAGAGAAAGGAGAACCCGGTTGCCCCCAGCAGCGCCACCGCCCCGCCCCTCTCCATACGCAGGGTCGAGCGTGACCAGGAAGAGGGTGCTGGCGTCCTCCCGAGATTCCCGCGTGGCCTCGACGCCGCCTCTCTCCCGGAGCGCGGGTCCCCGAGTGAAGCGCATTAAAACGGCGCCCTCTGGTGTCCGCTCGCGGCCGCTGGGTAACAGCAGAGGCACTGGGGGCCGGGTTAAACTTTTTCACCCGGGTCACAAACTGCAAGACTCCCCAACTCTGCAAAATGGCTTGTCACGCTGCGCCCCAGCTGCCCAGCAGGGCGGGGGTTCGGATAAGCAGAGCGGAAAAGAAAGAGACCCTACATCCCGGAGGCCGCGGCGCCACCGCAGCCCAACCTGGGCCCGGCACCTGCTGCGCCGCGGGCCGCAAGGGGAGGCAGAGGCACAGAGCGCCTACGGTTGGGGCTGTGTGAGTCGGGTCTCGGTCCGAAACGCTGAAAGGCCGAGTCGTCCCGAAAGGCGCCCCGCGAGGCCACTGAAATGTGACACTGACGAACGAGCTAGGCCGCCGCTTTCTTCGGAGAGCTGGGAGTCACCAGTTGCCGAACTGGAGCGCTCAGGTTCCCCGGGAAACGTTCTCCCCCCACTCCACCCTGCGCCCCTTGGCACAACTGCTACCCGCTCCCGTCTGCGCGCGCGCACGTACAGCCCGTACGTGTTTCCCCTGGTCCCGACCGACTGCCAGTCTGAGAGTCCATGTCTGGCTTCTGGACGGTCGAGGTGTGCCGGCGACGCGCAAGCTGACCATGGGAGAGTCTGAACTTGAGGATGTTCAGCCTTTTATTTAAGTTCTGATGGCAGCGGTGCCTTTCAGCTTTTATATGCGGGGCATGGGGGCGACAGCGAGGGGACCGCGCATTTCGGTCAGGTTTCTGGCCCAGTAACCCTAGTTGGGGGAGGGGAGGCGGGGAGAAAGGAGGCGGGAAAGACTAAGTGCCAGACGACAACCAGCAAATATTTCCGGAGCGACCACAGTGTGTGGGGCACTGAGCCGGGGCCTATGAGTAGTTACTGAGAACAAAAATAAGAACTAGCAAGGTGACTAGAGGGGGGAAACATACGAAAACGAACACGTTGTTCTGAGGACGTCCTAACGAATGCAGCCAGGCTTGGTGTACAAATAAAGGGGCTTTGGGAAGGAGCCTCTGGGGTGTTCAAAGCCTGTACGGGGCATCTCTGCCAGCCGACTGCAGTTCAGAGGAGGATCTGTGCAGGCTCAACCCAGGAAATAGATACTTAATAAACTGAGATGAGGGTGCCAAGAAAAAGAGCCACTCACTGGAGCTGCACGAGAACGCTGGACAAGTACATCAAGCCAAGGTTGAGAAGGCTGAGGGGGTCTGGAATCCAGTGGGTAAGAGAAAGACCATGTGCTTTGGGCCAGTCTGGCCTACGTCTAAGTCCCATTTATGCCTCTCACAGATTTTAAGTAGGAGTCTCTGATTTCCTCTGTGAAATGGCCTTGATGATGTGAAAATTACACAGGGTTAAATAAGACAATGTCTTTGGCAATACACACACGCGCGCACACACACACACACATATAGTCAATATGCATATTCAGTTTTCATATAACCCCTTCTTCCCTTTCTAAGTAATTCAAAGTTGTTCCCATGATCACCAGGGGTTTCGTTTTGTTTTTTGTTTGTTTGTTTTAGGTTTTTGTCATAGGCCACTGTGTGCTTGCTGGCAAGAGACAGAGAGAGGGAAAGTGAGAAATTACCCCCCAGGGGGGTTGGCCATGCAACATTCCCCTCTCTTCCATTGTCCCCTCAGGACTTTGGACATGCACACATGTATACAAGCCCAGCATGACTTTCAAGCTACTGGGTCCAGACTCAAACCACAGTCAGCCATGTGGGAATCCAGCACCCCAACCACCACACTGCCTGCTGGCCGCTCACACGGCCTCCTTAAGAGCATCCTTAGATTTCCTCAAGTAAACCATGGGATTGTATTCATCTTGGTTACGTACAGATTCTGTTTGCCTCAGACACTCAGGAGTCTCCGTTACTCTGGTAGATTTTGTGGCATCTAAATTATCTGAAAACACTGTTTTTACTACCAATACCTAGTAATTGACCTTTTTAAAAGATTTTTGTCACAGGGCTTAGGTGCTCACCAGAAACAGAGAGAGGGAAAGAAATAAATCACCCCCAGGGAGGTGGTCATGCCCCATTCCCTTCTCCTCCAATCTCCTCTTGGGATTTGGAGCACACATGCACATGCACCTGGCGTGATTTTCAAGCTGCCGGGTTCAGGACTCAAATCGCAGTCAGCCATGTGGGAGTCCAGTGTCTTAACCGCCACTCCACCTGCTGGCCCCAGTAGGATTTTAAGCAACTCTCCCATCAGACTGGTCCATCCAATGACAATAGTATGAAACAGGGGCCAGCAGGTAGAATGGTAAAGTGCTAAACTCCCATATGACCTGCGAGTCAAGTCCCAGAACTAGTGGCTTGCTTTCTCTCTCTCTATTCTCTGGTGAGTATGTGTGCCCTCTCGCAAATTTTAAAAATAATAATGATAAATAAAATTAAATAAAAACTTTTTAAAAATATATGTATCATCGGACTCTCACCAATGGCTTTGACTGAAATCTCCATGTCCCACACCAGGAGCAGTAGTTCAGCTTCCCAAACAAATGCCACACCTATGCAGTGTAAAAAGGCATTTCACTTGGGGACCAGCAGGTGGCATGGTGGTTAAGGTGCTGGACACTCCCACATGGCTGACCACAGTTCAAGTCCCAGACCTGGCAGCTTGCTTTCCCTCTTTCTCTCTCTCTCTCTCTCTCTCTCTCTCTCTCTCTGTGTGTGTGTGTGTGTTCAAATTAAAATAAATGAATGAATAAATAAATTTAATAACTTTTTTAAAAAGGCATTTCACTTCAATACACATCTGTCTCCAAGAGCTGAGGCTACACAGAGCCACCTCATGCCTGTGGCTGACTTGGGGAAATACCACTTTGAGAAGTCCTGAGACTGGAGCTGAGGAAGGTTGAGGCTCCAATTCAGCAATTCAGCACAGATGACAGGGAGAATACCAATGAGTTCTAAAGGAAGGATCCATAGAGCGGGTCCCAGTTCTGCCCTTTCTTTTTCTTTTCTTTTTTTTTTTTTTTTTTTTTTGGGGGGGTTTTGTTTTTTGTTTGTGTTTTTT
>NW_006159690.1:386823-395841 GCF_000334495.1 Tupaia belangeri chinensis
GGCCACACTGTAATCCCTTCTCCTCCATTCTCCTCTCGGGATCTTGGGCATGCACACACACGCACCCAGTGTGAGTTTAAGCCGCCAGGTCTGGGACTCGAACCATGGTCAACTACATGGGAATCCAGTGACATAGCCATTACGCCATCTGCTGGTCCCTACGCCCTTTCTTGACTGAAAAGAGACATGGATTGTTCACTGTTAGGGAAAGGTACCAAAAAGAAGTGGCTATGATTTCCAGATATACAAGGGGACTTCAACAAGGATGTGTGTGTGTGTGTGTGTGTGTGTGTGTGTGTGTGTGGTGGGGGGGAAAAATAAGTTCATTTTGATGCAAAAAATTTTGTTTTTTGTTGTTGTTTGTTTGTTTATTTATTTTGCTATAGGGCACATATGCTTGCCAGAAAGACAGACAGAGACAGAGACAGAAAGTGAGAAATCACCTCCCAGGGAGGACGGCCACACTGTAATCCCTTCTCCTCCATTCTCCTCTCGGGATCTTGGGCATGCACACACACGCACCCAGTGTGAGTTTAAGCCGCCAGGTCTGGGACTCGAACCATGGTCAACTACATGGGAATCCAGTGACATAGCCATTACGCCATCTGCTGGTCCCTACGCCCTTTCTTGACTGAAAAGAGACATGGATTGTTCACTGTTAGGGAAAGGTACCAAAAAGAAGTGGCTATGATTTCCAGATATACAAGGGGACTTCAACAAGGATGTGTGTGTGTGTGTGTGTGTGTGTGTGTGTGTGTGTGTGTCGGGGGGGTAGAATTTAAATATAAGTTCATTTTGATGCAAAAAATTTTTATGAAATACACATTTTCCCTGGGCTTTTTGAAGATTCCCTTGTATACACATACATACACTTTTCCTGGCCAATATATGTTTCCATGATGTAGACGCACAATTACAAAAGAGGAAATAAAGTGAATGTCACCAAAGTACAATGATGTCTCTTATAAATGTGTATGATGAGACTGTGTGAATAATACAGCTATACAAGGTAGCTTTCATTTTTCCTGAATTCTTTTCTCCATTCCTTCATTTGTATAATTATACCTGAAGATGATGAAATGAGTGGCATTAAAATTCTAGGATATAGCCAACCCATGGTCTGGTCGTTAGGGTGGCTGGATCCCATGTGGCCAACCATACAGTTCAAATCCCAGACCTAGTGCCCTGAAAAAAAAAAATTCTGGGCACGTGTACCCAAAATCCCAAGAGGAAAGAGAAATGAGGAAAAGAGATTATATGAGCATTCCTAATGGGGGGAAGGGAGTGATTTCTCACTTTCCCTCTCTCCCTCTCTCTCTCTGGTGAGTACACTTACTCTCTGACCAAAAAACAAAACAAAACAAAATATTAGAGATGGAATTAAAATATAAGTTTATTTTGATTTAAAAAATGTTTAAAGTCCATGCATAATTTTGTCATAATATGCCTTTTCAACAAACTTTTTGAAGGCTCCCTAGTATATTCTTTGAACACTGACCCCAACATTTTATTATAATAAAATAAGGCATGGACCTGGGGGTTAGAGAAAGGGAGATACTTCTATCCTCAAGATTAGAATATAAACATCAGGGTCCGGCAGGTGGCATGGTGGTCAAGGGTGCTGAACTCCCACATGGCTAACCATGGTTCGAGTCCTGGATCTGGTGGCTTGCTTTATCACTCTCTCTCTCTATCTCTCTCTCTGGTCAAAATAAAATAAATAAAGTTAAATAAAATAATTCTTTAAAAAAAAAAGAATATAAACTCCAGTAAAAATACTCTTGAATTTCCCCATATTTTAGCCAACTCCTAGAACAATGTAGAAAGCATAAAACACAGGAATCAGCAGGTGGCAAAATAGTTATGTCACTGGACTCCCATGTTAACTACTGCCATTTGAGTCCCAGATGTGGCTGCTTAAAAATCAAACACTGGGTGCATCTGTGTGCATGCCCAAAATCCTAGAGGAGAATGGAGGAGAAGGGATTATAGCATGCCATCCTCCCGAGCGCTGGGGTGATTTCTCACTTTCTGTCCCTATGTCTCTGTCTCTCTGGCAAATACAAGCACCCTATAGCAAAAAATCTCTCTAAAAATAAAAATAAAAAAAGAAAACATAAAACACATTCAATAAATATGTATTAGGTTCAACTGGTTTTCCTCCATAAAGCGCTCATATAATTACCAACTGGTCCCCAAAAGCTACCAATTCAGCCACCTGAACTTAAAAGTGTTAAATGTACAGTGTTAATTACATAGTGGACTTTTCTTACTAACAAATTTCTGGTGATGTCTTTTAAAAGTGAAAATCTAGGGGACCAGCACATGGCCAGCTATGCAATTCAAGTTCCAGACCTGCAGCTTGAAAACCCTCCAGATGTGTATGCAGACATGCCCCAAATCCCAGGAGGAGAATGGAGGAATGGTGGCATGGCATCCTCCCGGGGAGGGAGTGCTCACTTTTTGTCTCTCTCTCTCTTTTTCTCTCTCTGTCACATGCATGTGCCTTATAGCAAAAACTTATTTTTTAAAAAAGTGAAAATGTACACTAGTCATATAATAATTGTTAGAAGCGGGACCAGCAGATGGCAAAATGGTTACATAACTGGACTCCCATATGCACAACTAGTCAGCCACAGTTCGAGTCCCGAAACCAGCAGCTTAAAACTCATGTCAGGAGCATATGCATGCATGCCCAGGATCCTGAAAAGAGAATAGAGGAGATGGGATTACAACGTGGTCATCCCTGCCCCCAGGGGGGTGATTTCTCGCTTTCTGTCTCTCTGGAGAACACATGCACCCTATAGCAAAAATCTCTAAAATAAATAAATAAATGTGTGTTAGAAGCACTCTCCGTGTATAGCAGCTGGAGACAAATTGCCAAAGCCTGAGTGCTCAATAACTGGTTGGCAAGCAAAAGCGTCATGGCTGAACCAGAGACAGTAGAAGGGATCCACATATCTGTATCCAAAGCCCCAATTCAACCCATCTTTGTTTAACTTCTAGGCTCCCCATGTGGTTAGTTCTCAGGTCCAAAAGGGAAGTGTTCTGGGGCCTGACAGTGACACAGAAGTAACTTAATGCTCTGCGTTGGTGACCCACAAGTGAGGTTCCAGGTTCACATCAGAAGACATTCCTGGGCATGCAGGTACCTGTGATCAGGGCTGGCCAAGACTGGAGGTTGATTGCAGCATGAGGAGTCTGTTGGCAGTGCCTGTCTATCTGTTTCTGTCTCTTTCTGTCTCTGTCTGTCTCTCTCTCCCTCCCTTATGGAAGAAAGAAATAAACCTGGGGCCAGTAGGTGGTGCGGAGGTTAAAGGCACTGGACTCCCACATAGCTAACAGTGGTTCAAGTCCCAGATCTGGTGGCTTGCTTTCTCACTTTCCCTTTCTCTCTCTCTCTCTCTGGTCAAATTAAAAAATAATAATAACAAATGGAATTAAATAAATAAATAATTCTTTTAAAAAAAGAAACTTAATTTTTTTTTCAAAGAAAGGAAGATGTTCTGAGTTGGGGTGATGGTTTGGTTTGATACTGATTTAGGTAAGAAAAAGAGCTGCTAATGAGTATAGTAGTGCCCACCGTATCTGCAGCTACACTTTCTTCTCTTTGGAGAGGTTTTCGCTATAGGGTGCGTGCGCTTGCCAGACAGACAGAGAGAGACAGAGAGACAGAGAGACAGAAAGCGAGAAATCACCCCCCAGGGGGGATGGTCACGCCACAATCCCTTCTCCTCCATTCTCCTCTCGGGACCTTGGGCACGCGCACACACACGTGCCCGGCATGAGTTTTAAGCCACTGGGTCCGGGACGCGAACCGTGGTCGACTACGTGGGAGTCCAGCGACATAGCCATTACACTAACTGCTGGTTCCCCTGCAGCTACACTTTCTATTATCTTAGTTATCCCATGGTCTACCCCAGTTCAACAATATTAAATGGAAAGTTCCAGAAATAAACAACTCATATGTTTTAAATTAGCTGCCCTACTGAGTAGTGCGATGAAATCTCTCACTGTTCCACTCTGACCCACCCAAGATGTGAATCATCCATTTGTCCAGTATGTCCACACTCTATGTACTGCCCACCCATTAGTCATTCAGTAGTCATTATGTTATCAGTACAAGAAAACTTAGCACATACAGAGTTCAGGACTATCCATGGTTCTCCACATCTACTGGGGGTCCTGGAATATATCTCCCACAGATAAGCAGCACTCCTGCTGGGTTATCAGAAAAGTCATGATGTATTTTTTCTATGCAAAATGCATCATGACTCTTCCAACACCCTGATATAATCTCTGTACAATGGCAGAACAAAAGCTCTGAAAGAGTATACTGTCTCCCCCAAATGATCCAGTCCTTTCATCATAAAATGTTGGTATTATACACCAGCAAAACTATTGATGCACAAAAACATCATTATATTGTGTAAATAATTTTCACAACCAGATCAGCAAAGCACAGTGGCTTGGTTCACTCGCTATTGCTATATTTCAGAATCAGGCAATGGCTATATTATATTATATGGCTATATTATACTAAACTTTTCATTGTAGTGATATTTTTTATAATGTAATTTGGTGGTTGGTCTATAAGTTATTCATATTTATAAAAGTATAAATCAACTTGCTCTTTGCCTGTTCCCTTCTTTCCATGATCAGTATTTCTTTAGCAAACACTGTCGCAATCTACCATCGCTTGAGGCTGCAAACACCAACCTTAGCCACACCTTTGGCATAGGTTGAACCACCATAGTAGTCACTTTTGCTGCCTGACCTTTGTCATAACTTTAAAAAGTGCCCCATGGGAGGCCAGCAGATGTCATGGTGGTTAAGGTGCTGGACTTTCACATGGCTGACCACAGTCTGAGTCCTGGACCAGGCAGCTTGCTTTCTCACTATCCCTCTCTCTCTCTGTCTCTTTGGTCAAATTAAAAAATAAATGATAACAACAAATAAAAGTAAATAAAGAAATATATTTTTTAAAGCACCCCATAGGGGTTGCTTTCTCTATTTCTCTGTCTCTCTTTCTCCTCCCTCACTCCATCTCTCTCCACTCTCTCCAGCAAACACACACACACTCTGGCAAAATTTTTAAAAGGAAGGGAGAGGGCGTTGGTAGATAGTATAGTGGTTAAGGCACTAGACTCCCACATGGTCAACCATGGTTTGAGCCCCGGACCTGCCAGCTTGCTTTCTCTCTTCTTCTCTCTCTCTGGTTATTTATTTATCATTATTACATAATAATGATTTATCATTATTACATAATAATAATGATAAATAAAATAATTTTTTAAAAAACAAAATAAAATAAAAATTAATTAAAATGGGGGGAGGGACCCAAAGCCTGTTGGTACCATACACATTGCAATGCAGTGGAAGGCATGTAGATGTATGGGCGGAAGACTTGAGCTCTCCATGACCTGGAACTGCCACTTTTCTGCAGGATTTAAGTAATTCCCTTGATCTCCCTGAATCTCTGTTTCCTTTTCTGTGAAAAGAGAATTTTAAACCCTACTTTACAGAGGCATTGTGAGAATTGCAGTAGATCTCCTATGTAAATTTCTTAATCTAGTAACCTAGCACATGGTAGGAGTTTAACAAATTTGTGTTAAATGTAGATTCTAGGGGCCAGCCCGAAGCTTAGTGGTTAAGGCAACTGGATCCCACATGGCTACCATACAGTGAAGAGTCCCAAATCTTGCAGCTTGAAAAACACACCAGGCATATGTGTGTGAGTGCCCAAAATCCCAACAGGAGGGAGAAATGGTGGCGAGGGGATTGTGGCATGCTCATGCCCTATGAGGGAAGGGAGGAATGTCATGATTTCTTCCTCCTCTCTTTCTCCAGTGATTACACATGCCCTCTCCAATTTTAAAAAGAAAAAGAAGTAGATTCTGAAATGCAGATCTGAGGCTGCTGGAGTAGCATTTTTTTTTGTAAAGCAGGAAAAGTTATATAACAACTATGGCTGGCATGCCTGCATCTTTATGTGTTCATCTTTAAAATGGGAATATTGCAATCTATAGAAGGTTGTGAAATATTAAGCAATAATTACAAAATCATTTAATAAAATTACATGATTGAGCAGCCCCCAACACAGTGGTTAAGTGCTATGTAAAGGGAGCTAGATACCATGTGGCTAACTGTAATTCAATTCTGGCCCCAGGAGCTCGAAAGACATGCCAGACACATGTGCATCCAGGCCCCAAATCCTGACAGGATGGAAAAATGGAGGCAGAAGGGATTGTGGTATGACCATGACCCATTGTGGGGTGCTTGCACTCTCACCAGCACATGCACTCACTAGAAATTTAAAAAAAAAAAAAAAGTTTTTCAAGAAATATGAGACTTCTCATAGCCCAGTGGTTAAGGAAGCTGGATTTCACATGAATGACCACAATTCAAATCTTGTCCAAGGTAGATTGAAAAATACATGGAGCACGCATGTATGCATGCCTCAAATCTAGACAAGATAGAGAAATTAAGGAGAAGAGATTGAAGTGTGACCATGTCCCATGAAGGGGGAGTGTTTTCTCCTTCTCTCTCTTTCTCTCTCTCTCTCTCTTATGAGTGCTCACACCTTCTGTCAATTAAGTAAATACTTTTTCTTAAGAATTATTTTATTTAACTTTATTTATTTATTTATTTTTGACCAGAGAGGGACAGAGTGAGAGAGTAAGAGAGAGAGAAAAAGTGAGAAAGCAAGCCACCAGGTCCAGGACTCAAATCACAGTTGGCCATGTGGAGTCTAGCACCCTTAACCACCACATCACCTGCCAGCCCTAAATAAGTAAATATTTTAAAATTATAATGAACATAAAATGTAATAAAAACAAGTGATAAATAGTAGTCATTCACAATAAAAGATTATGATTAAGATGTTATTTGTCTATGAAAAGTACATTAGCTAGCTAGAGTAGTTATCAAAACTTACACAAAGGTCAGCAAGTGGCATGGTGGTTAAGGCGCTGGACTCCCACATGGTTAATCACGCTCAGGCCCTGGGCCTCATGGCTTGCTTTCTCACTTTCTTTTTTTTTTTTTTCTTTTTTGGAAAGGTTTTTGCTATAGGGCATGTGCACTCGCCAAACAGACAGAGAGAGACAGAGAGACAGAAAGTGAGAAATCAAGCCCCAGGGGAGAGGGCAACACCACAATCCCTTCGCCTCCATTCTCCTCTCGGGATCTTGGGCACGCACACACAAGCACCAGGCATGAGTTTAAGCCACCGGGTCCGGGACTCAAACCGCGGTCGACTACGTGGGAGTCCAGCGACATAGCCATTACGCTAACTGCTGGTCCCCTCGCTTTTTTTTCACTCTCTCTCTCTCTCTCTGGTCAAATTTAAAGTGATAATAAATAGAATTAAATAAATAACTCATTAAGAGAAAAGGGAAGGGAAGGGAAGGGAAGGGAAGGGAAGGGAAGGGAAGGGAAGGGAAGGGAAGGGAAGGGAGGGGAAGGGAAGGGAAGGGAGGGGAAGGGAAGAGAAGAAAGTAAATGAAGGTGAGCTATGGTGGGGCAAACAGGAGGCACTGCTGCACAGTAGCTGAGGCCACCCTGGAGACCTGGCTTCATTTCCAGTCCATAAAACAGGCCTTGGTGCCAAGCACAAGCCTGTGGGCCCAGCTAACTGGAGAACTGCAACAGGAAGAATGAGAAATGACAAAACTGTCAAAAAATACCTTTCAGTGGGTCCTGGACTAGTGATTAAGGTGCTAGGTCACACATGACCAACTGTAGGTCTAATTCCAACCCAGCAGCTTCAGAAACACGCCATGAATGTGTGTCTACCCAACAGGGTAGAGAAATGAAAAAGGGGTTGTGAGGTGACCACGTCCCACTGGGGGATGCTTTCTCTCTCTTTCTGGTGAGCACACACACACTTATTTCATGTAATTCTCACAAGGATCCTCTCAAACAGGTACCACTATTTCTCTTTTAAAGAATGAGAAAATGGGGCCAGCAGATGGTGTAATGGTTATGTCGCTGGACTCCACAGAGGTGACCGTGGTTCAAGTCCCAGACCTGACTGCTTGAAACTCAAGCCAGGCATATGTGCAAGCATACCCAAAACCCTGAGAGGAGAAGAGGGCAGAGGAGACTGTGGTATGATCATCTCCCCTGGGAGGTGACTTCTCACTTCTGTCTCTCTCTGCCTGTCTCTTGCACAGATGCACATACTCTATAGCAAAAATCTCTCTTAATAATGAGGAAATGAGGACTCAGAAATTAAGTAATTTGTCCAATGTCACACAGATTCCCTTCTCAATGAAGCATCCCATGAAAAACCCTGGCCTGGGGTGGCCCATGGCTAGTAGTTAAGGGAGGTAAATCCCACATGGCTGATCTCCCAGTTTCAATTCTTGACCTACAAGTCTTCCCGATGCCCAAATTCCTGACAAGAGGAGAAACAGGGAAGGGATTGCTGTGTGACCACAGTCCACTGGGGGTTGCTTTCTCCCCTCTCTCCCTTTCACTCTCCTTCTCTCTGTCTCTCTCTAATGAGTCCGTGCACCCTCTGGCAAAATATTATAAAAAACGAAAATAGCCTGGAGAAGATTCAAAAGTCAAAGTCCAGCGAAAACCCTCAGGGTGTAAATCCTGTTGGGTTAAGCAGAGCTGCTAATCTGGGGGGCGGGAATCCCGCTCCCTCACCCCCGCCGCCATGCCTGTACTTACGCCTCAGTTCCCCACTCCCCAAGAGCACATTCTCTGTGCCCTCTGGATTTGTGGTGCTACTGACAGACCCATAACCCTGAACAGACTCGGAAGCCAAGAGACTGCCTTGGACAAATGTTCGGACAGGGCCACATTAACCTGGCCAGCCTGTGTCCCTTTCTCCCGCCTGCCATCTGGAACTTGCCTGTAGGTGGCGCCCTGCTTCGCTCAGGGGAACTTGGAGGGCGAGAAGTCGGGTCACCAGCTGCCTCCCCTAAAGGCCAATTTAAATAGTCCCTTGGCTGGAGCTCAGCATAGGAACCTCGGTGATATGGCTGTAACCCTCGCCCCCCC
>NW_006159690.1:395984-402731 GCF_000334495.1 Tupaia belangeri chinensis
GGGGCTGGGGAGCGGTTAGCCTGCGCTTCCTCCGAGGTAGGACTCAGGAGCGAGATCTCCAAGCGCTCAAAGCCAAGCCGGGAGCTCCTGGGCGGCGCTTGGACCCTGTGCCTCGGGCCTGCCCCTCACTCCACCCGGCTCCCTCCAGGAACCCCCTTTTGCAGGCAGCTGTAGCGGGGGTGGAGGGATGGGGGGAGTGTGACCCCGTGAGTCCTAGGCGGGGCGGGGCAGCTTTAAAAACTTCTGAAAGGCCTCGTTCAAAGCCTCAAAGGACAGAACTTGGGCCCGCGAGCGCCGAAGCCCCCGCCCCGCACTCGCCTCTCCTCGGGGGAGCTGGCGGCCGGGTCCCGGACCCTTGGCTTTCATCCTCCCCACGGGACGGCAGCCGGGCCGGGTGGGGGCTGCTCGGGCCTGCGCGATCCCCGCAGGGTCTTCCTTCCCTCCGGCCCCTCCCTACGAACCCGAGATTTCGCAGCCAAGTTGAATTCCCGGATTTTAACCCCAACCCAGCCGGGCGAGAGTCCGCCCACGAAACCGGCCACGCGATGGAGGATGTTCCCATTTCACATCCTAGCCCCGCATTCAAAAACAAAAACAAAAACAAGCGCCACCCCCCAGGGAGGGTGAGAAGGAAGGGGAAGCGAGAGGAGGGACCCGCGAGTGGGGAAGGAGAAGTGGCGAGGGTGCTCGGCGGCTGATCGCCCAGTGGCCCCGGCGGGAGTAGCGCGGTTGCTGCGCGTCCAGGGTGGCACCGCGGGGCAGGTGGTAGGAGCCGCGCGGCCGCCCCCAGCTAGGGCTGCGGTCGCGAGAGACCGACGAAGGCGATTTTTATTAGTACCGCTTCATGAGGGTGATCATCCTCCGGAGTCCTTCCCACGGAGGCTCTCGAGTGAATTAGGTAAATGATTTGCGGCACTTGTAGTTTCTGGTGAAGATATTTTCTCCTGTCTTCTGAAACTGAGTGTGTTAGCTAGGGAACAAAAATGGAAACGTGTTAGCCAAGAAACAAATATACATGGGGCCTCCTCTCGGCTACCTGCGGCCTCAGAGTCACTGAATGGGTCAGTGAAGACTCGGAGGGAGAAGTAAAACTGGAAATGAAGAAAGCTGCATAAGTTAAAGGAGAAAAATAACTACAGATAATAGAGGACGTTGTTTAAAATAAACTACATAAAGGCTTTGCTTGAAGTCCTTCTCCCTGATCTAAGAAAGTAAAACACATGAGATTTGGGTTTTTTTTTAATTAGTCTTTATTACACTTTCGGAAGTCCTTGAAAGAATTATTTTAGTGACATTTAAGAAGCGATTAGAGGTTGACATTGTCTGCAGCAAGCTTACAGAGACCGGGAGGGTAGACTTCTGAAGAGTTTAATTGTAACATGAGCTTTCAAATATAGTGTCAACTTTTATCTTAAAAAGTAAAATAAGGTGGTGTGTTCATTATACTTCAGGAGGTAGGGGAAATCGAAAAGGATAGAGTCAGAAGGGAAAATAGAGCGAAGGAAACAAAAGGAAAGGGGAGAAATTAACTAACATTCTGATCTTCCATGGTGGCCTGAGTTCAATTTGCAGCTTTAAAATCGGCAGGTGTGCTCAGCATTCCTGGCTCCACAGCCCCCATGTGATGGTGTAGAGAAACAGAGAACCCGACAGCAATGTGTCCGGGGTACTTTACCCTGACATTTAAGCACAGGAAGACTGGCAGGTTGAAACTTTTCTCCCAGTGTTAGCAAAGCCAAGACACATTTCCGGCAAACTTGCCTACTTTGCACCCAGCACCTTCATATACAGGATAAAAGCAGCATTTTTATTCCTTAAGATTAACAGGTAGTCTTTAAAATACTCCACTCAGGAGTTAAAAGCTGTCAGGACCTCAAAGGCAAGCTTGTATTGCACCTGGGCCAATGTAACTTACAAGGGAGTAAAAGAGCAAGACATTTTGTAAAAGTTAGAATCACCATTCAAATAAATGGTTTAAGGAGGCACTACAAACTGGAAACCACCAGAGGCTCCTAAATAGTTGGGCTGCGTTTGTGTTTGTGAAGAGGAGTTGTGGGTGGAGGCTTGGTGCATTGTGGTTGTAATGTTTGAAGGTTTAGGGAAAGCAGCCTTATCCCCCAGAAGCTGACAGGATAGACTTTCTCAGTTAAGAACTCTTCATAATCACACCCACTCCCATCCCCCAGTTACATGGTCTGAGACCTTTATAAGCTCTCTTGGCCTGAAAACTCAAAAAACTTGCAAACTCTGCAACATTTCTCTTGAGTCCATTATGCAAAACACAACAGCCTTGACTGCAAAATAATTAAGGTGTCATTTCCCCCCAAAACAAGGTACAAACACACCTCTGTCTACACTGGAAACCCCCCCCCTTTCCACTCTGGATTTGCACACTGTCAGCTAAAGTGCAAGACCTTATTCGTGTGCAGTGTGTGAGGAGCAAAGCTAGAGCCAGGGTCCAAACACTCACCCACATAATCCAAAAAATGGGGACTTAACTCTGTGTGTGGGAGTGAAGAGTTACTCCAAAAGAAGTGTGGGGATTCCCAAAAAGCAGTGAAAAATGGCCCTCTATCTGCCACCTGTGAGCCCCAGAGCAGTCACTTCATCCCACAGCCCCACAATATGGAATCCTGTGGTTCAAAAGTTGGAAACTGTGGTTTTTAATTGGGACTGGGTCTTGCCTTTTTCCCTTCCTCTTCAGCAGGCCCTCTCTGTAAGCAGATTTGCTTTTCCAGGCATCGCTGGCAAGTAGCTTTTAGGAAATCTTACCTCTGCAAAATGTTTGAAACATGGTAATATAGTGTAGTCGTATTAAGTCTCCCTCCACAAGTGCGTGAAAGGGGCTCTGTTTTCCTGAAAGAGTAGAAACTCTGCTATCTGAGCAAGACTGGCCCAAGGAAGGCTTGGGTTGACTCCACTACCACTTAAGTGATTACAGCATTTTTTTCTTTTGTTTTCTTTTGTTTTCTTTTGTCGGGGGGAGTTGGTGTGTGTGTGTGTGTGTGTGTGTGTGTTCTTTGATTGGTTTTGGTTTTTAACGCCTAGGAAAGTTTAAATTCCCTCCTAAAGGAGAGGGGATTTGACCTTGCTCCCTTCATCATAAGATACCCTACAACAAACAGGCTGAGGGGAAGGGCTGCAGAGTTGGTGGACCCGCAAATTAACGTCGAGAATGGGGCGCTCTCGGTCAGGTTCTTGGGGTTCGAAGACGCAGAGGGGAGGAGACAAAGGTTTCTCACAGGTTGCTATTTGGGAGAGGGGACAGTGCAGGGAGACCCTCGTAAAGTTCAATCGTGTTGCGCGCCTGATCTTCCAGGACAACTCACCAGGAGCCCTGCAGGCTTCAGCTTCCCTCGTGAACGTAAGGGTCGGTTCTACCGCGTCGCCTACTCCTTCCCCTCGGGATACGCCCGGCGGGGAGGCCGAGACCCGGGTTTGGCCGCGGGGTCATCTCCGGGACCAGAGGGCGGCGCCCGGTCGCTGCGCTCCGGGGCCTCCTCCAGCAGCCTCGCGGTCGTGACCTTGTCCGGCAGCTCTCGCGTCTAGTTCCGTGCCTCCACTCATCCTCGCCCCAGCCCCCCTCAGGGCTTGAAGCGGGAGATCTCCGCGGTCTGGGTGAGTGGCGATGGAGCGCAGGATTGAATTTATTTGCGCTCAACTTTCCGCAGAAGCTCTGAAACTGGAAAAGTCGGCGGGCCGCCAGGGACGATGACCACTAAGTTCCCACCGGGACTCGAGGTCTCGGGACGCTCTCGGAGGCCAAGGGCCCGCAGCTTTTAGTTGCCAGGTGACTGCGGACCGCAAGGAATGAAACTCGCCAGGTTTCCCACGCTGGGCTCCCGAAATTGTCTAAAATAGAAGTGCCTTGGATTTCGGTTCTACCACAACGCCTCCTGGGTGGGAGTGGGAGTGGGGGACGCGCTCTTGATGGTGATAGTAGGGAAGGGGGTCCCCGCCTGCGGAAATCTCTTTGGGCCCCATAAAGGAGGAAGAAGGCAAGCTGGTGGAGTAGAAGGCAGTGGTGTATCCTCTTCTATTTATTTATTTAGGAAATTCTGTTAATCAGATTGACAAAGTGGAGTCCTGTTCTCACGCTAGCCCTTGGAACGTCTGAACTTTTCTCGGCGCTCTCTCCAAGACGTTTCTGGCTAATGAGAACTTAACCCCGGAGTTTACAACTACCCAAACTTGGCGCCCCGACGCCCCCGCGGGCGTTCCAGGCCTGCTGGTACTCTGTAAAGCAATCCCTACACCCGCCCGGGGTAAAACAGCGCACCTGGGGCTTCTCCAAAGCAGGGGGTGGGTAACTTTCCAACAAGCAGTGACCTAAGCCTGCCAGCGCCTACCTTGTTCTGGAAACACCTAATCTCCACTTCCTCTATAAAGCTTAACTGCACCTCGCCTCCAATCCCAAATTGCAAACACTAGCAAAATTGCTCCCTGAAGCATTCCATTTCTGCGACCCTTCCTAAAGCCTCGCTTGGGTCTGCATTCTGGGGGGCCTTAAGAAAGGAGAGATGTTCGGGAGGTCGCTGTCTTTAAACTAATAATGACACCAGGAGGGGAACACGTCAGGGATTTGGGATTGTTTTGATTTCATACTTCAACGACAGAGACTAGGCCTGAGGTAACAACTTGTGTAAAAAAGTATCACGACAGGAACAGACAGGAACTGATACCTTGGAAACTTCTCTCCAAGGAAAGCCTTGGCTTCCTCCCACCTGGATAGTAAGACATGCATTAATAAGTATGCACTCAATAGAACCGATATTACCTATTTTCATTGATCTGCTCAGGCGAAGAGTCCTCCAATTTCTTAACTATTGCATATAAGGGAACAGAGTTTTTTTAGGAAATGTTCCAGCCTATTCTTAATAACAATAAAGACAGCCAAATTCCATGCTTCACACTGACATCATAAAAGCCAGGTAAATCAAACTGCTTAGAGGCCTGAGTTAAAATCCAAGAGCAGTTCAAAGATCCCTCCCTGACACCTGACCTTGCTATCCCTGTGCTTACATTAGGGTAATACTAATCACTAACATCCATTGAGTTGTTTCTTACATGTACCATGCTCTGTCCTCAGTACTTTAACATGGTAACTCATTTAATCCTGACACAGCCCTATAATTACTGTGATAATCCTCATTGCATAAACGCAGGAAACTGAGGCACATCTAAACTAAGTAACTTGCTTACAGTTCCTCCACTCGTGCATGTCTACACTAGCTAGTGGTTTGACTCTAGCTCCTGCTCTGGACTACTCCACAGGGCCAAAAGGAATATCCAACAAGTGGTCTCTGCTTGCAATCCTCCTTGGAGTTGTTTTTGGAAAAAGTAGTAATCGAGTAATAAACCCCATTCATTTGGTCAATCTAGACCATCAGTCTGGCACAGAAGAATGCTTACCCACCAAAAAGTTATTTTCTTTGAATTATCTAAGTGAGTCAGGACGTTCCATATACAGATGAGAAATAAACAAGAACAATGAAAATTGTTGCAGCCCCCAAATCCTTTTTAGCTGATCCGTGAAGATAGTCTTTTCCCACTTCACCCCTCCCCCCAAAAGTGAGATTACATTGTCATTCTCAAAGAGCACTTATACACTGTATATACTTCAGAGCTAGGACAGCAACAGCTCTTAATATAAACACAATCTTATTGTTAAGAACTCAGGCATATTGTACTCATCACTTTCATCATGATCTGGTTAAAAAAGATGCCACCCAAAGAACGGGGTGGCATCTACGTTCTCTCTACATCAAGTCCCCCACCCCATCATCATTTCCTCTTAGAATCATGGAGTGTCACTACAAATAATAATGATGATGATGATAAACTCAGAAAGCACACTGTGTACACTCTATGACTTCGCAGACAGGAGAAATAGAATCACAGGAAAAAAGGAGGCCACCCAAGCTTAACAGGAATCCAGGATTCCTATTTCCAATTCACTTAGTTCTGTCCTTGTCCTTCAAACCAGATTGCCTCTCAGAGTTGATAAAAAGTATTTAGACTAAGAGCACAGTTTTTTTGTTTTTGTTTTAAGTGTAACAACCTTTTTTGGCCCAATGTTCATAAAGAAGGGGCTGTCTTACTCTTTTCCTTTCAGATGTGTTCCTGGAATGTCTTCACCAGATGTTTACCCAAGAATCGCAGTCTTCCACTTCTGCGTGCATTTTAAAAGCAGCCTTTTAGATCTAAACCCAATTAATGATTTTCTTTCTTTTTGGAAAAGGGAAATTTAGTTTTGCCTGCAAATGATCCGACTCTTTACAGTCTGCGTGTGCGTCAGTCAGTTTCACTCTGGGACGTGCTAGTCTCACAGTCTAGTTTTGTTCAGACTTTATTTTGCTACAAGCTGCCTCACAAGCCACTTGTCCATCCTGCAAAAGATGGGAGTAGGGAATGGGGTGCCGGGTTCTCTTGCTCCCTCCCCACACACGCACTTCATACACACGAAGCAATCTGGAAGCATTCCATTTGCCTCTGGCACGCGCGCGCGCACACACGCACACATGCACACACTCGCACACACACGTGTACCGTGCATGTGTGGGCGCCTATGGATCTGTGTATGCGCGCGTTTGTGATTTAAAGTGACAGCACCAAGAGCTGGACTGAAGAAGTGAATTATTTTGCGTGATAAATCAACTTGATTGTCTCCACACTGTACTTCCATTATTCACCCGAGCGCTCGGTGGTTACGGCGGACGTGCACTGCGGCAAAAATGTGCTCCGAAG
>NW_006159690.1:402892-411598 GCF_000334495.1 Tupaia belangeri chinensis
GGGCGGCCGTCCACGGCGGAAAAAAGTTCCGCGGAGCCGCTAATTTTGTGGCCACTGCGGCGGCTGCGGCGGCGGTGGCGCGGGGGCGCGAGCACGGATTGATTTTTCGAAATCGCATCTCCTTCAGTGCAACTCGCCAAACGGAATCGAGTTGACTGCAGAAGCCTCAAAGGATGCATGTGGATTGGGTTTTGTACCTGCTATTTAATTTTTTTTTTCCTTTGGGGGGAGGAGCCGAGCTGTTGGTGCAGGAAGAGACATCCCTTATGTTTTCTTTTCCTTTTATTCCCCTTAAAAAAAAAAAATGAAAATGGCCACTGGCCTTTCTTGAGCTCTGGAGAGGCTACACCTTTGCAGATAGGAAGATGACGCTTTTAATTCTGTTTCTTTCCTCTGTGTCTCCCTTCCTTGTCCCTCCCCCCTCCTTGTCAGCTCTGCGACAGCCACGGGAGAGAAATGGTCATAGGCACTTGTGCGGGTCGTTTGTCCTCACTCAGGTTTTCCTTCTGACATATGGTTATTAATTTCTTCTTTTAAAATTGACCCTTTTTGTCTGCTTACCAAATTTTTAATTAAAATGTGTCCAGCATATGGTTGTCCTCTGCTTAAACACTAAGCCGTGCCTGGGTTGAACAGGGGGTTGAACCTCTTCACCAAATCTGGTAGAGATCACCTGGACAGACACAATTCAGTGGTTACCGACACTTTTTTTTTTGGGGGGGGGTGCAGGGGAGGGGGAAGAAGCTGATTCACAAAGTAATCGCAAAAGTGTTTTGGTGCCTGCAAGATTTTAAAAAGCACATTCAGAATTTTTACTTTTACATGCTTATTATTGTGCCACTCTTCTCTATGGCTGAGCATATGGATCACACCAGACTGATCATTTACATTTAAAAAGTGGAATTCCAAAGACTTGGGGGACAGCTTTGCCATCCCACTTTGTTTGTAGGACAAAACCTAAGGGTTTTTTCAAGGGGGTCAAAACCATTCCATTCATAAAGATGGCATTGACATATTTATCCTAGATTCTTACTTCTCCTGAAGCTGCTTACAAAGCCTAAAAAGCTATAGTGGTATTTGTCAAATTGGGAAGATAATTGCAGTGTCGATGTGTGAGTAATGACACTGTGTTGCATAATAATAATTTAAGCAACTCTCTTTGTTGATTGTATTGTAACTTTCCCAAAGTTTGTTTGTAGCTTTCAAGCATTAAAGGTATAGAACAGATTGCAAATGAGCTTGCTAAGAAAAATTAGAGTATGATCCAGCCAGCTCTGCTCTGCAGTCCTCATCTCTGTGCAATCTCAACCTGTAAGGACCAAAGGCAAGGAAGGAAGGGAGACTGGGAAGGACGAGGCCAAACCAATGATTCTAGTAACTTAACAAAGTCAGCCTGGATCAGCTTGATGTGAAAGACTGCTTCTGTTTAAGGGAAATTAACCAACAAAAGCCCAATGTAACTGCACAGTGAAAATCCATCTTAGTTAAATGTGACTGTAATCGAGTGGAGTAAACTTTTCCAATGTAGTTGAAGTATGGCATCTATTTTATTTTATTTTATCTTATCTTATTTTATCTTATTTTATTTTATTTCATTTTATTTTATTTTTTAGAGCTTTTGCCTTAGGGTTCATGTGTGGTTATCAGTGAGAAAGACAAGACAGTGAGAGGGAAAGTGAGAAATCACTTCCCAGGGGGCATGACCATGCTGCAGTCCTTTCTCCTCCATTCTCCTCCTGGGATCTTGGGCACACATGTACACACACTCCACAGTGAGTTTCGGGTCACCAGGTCCAGGACTTGAACTGCCGTCGGCCATGTGAGAATCCAGCAACATAACGGCTATGCCATCTGATGAAGTGTGGCTTTTTGATGATATGTGTTTTGTTTTGTCTTGGTTTGTTTGTTTATTTGTTTTTAGAGATTATTGTCATAGGGCTCATATGCTCACTGGAGAAAGAGAGACAGAGATGGTGAGAGAGGAAGTGAAAAATCACCCCTCTGTTGCAATCCCTGCTCCTCCTGAGACCTTGGGTACACATGCCCAGTATGACTTTCAAGCCACTGGGTCTCTAACTCCAAACACAGTCAGCCATGGGGGAGTCAGTGACATAACCAGTACGCCATCTGCTGGCCCCTTAATATGTGTTTTTAAAACAGTGAAAATGAGGAACCAGCAGATGACATAAGGGTTATGAAGCTGGACTCCCACGTAGTCAACTGTGGTTTGAGTCCTGCACCCAGCTGCTTAAAATTCATGCTGGGTGCATGTACATGCGTGACTAAGGAGAAGGGATTACAGAACTGCCATTCCCTTGGGGGATAATTTTTTTTTTTGAGAGGTTTTTGCTACAGGGTGCGTGTGCTCGCCAGAAAGACAGAGAGAGACAGAGAGACAGAAAGTGAGAAATCACCCCCCCGGGGGGGATGGCCACACCACAATCCCTTTTCCTCCATTCTCCTCTCATGATTTTGGACACACACGCACATGTGCCTGGCGTGAGTTTAAGCTGCTGGGTCTGGGACTCGAACCGTGGTCGACTACATGGGAGTCCAGCGAAATAGCCATTATGCTAACTGCTGGACCCATGGAGGGTAATTTCTCACTTTCTGTCACTCTTGTCGCTCTCTGTCTCTCCCTGTATCTCTGGCGAGCACACGTGTCCTATA
Source organism: Tupaia belangeri chinensis (assembly GCF_000334495.1). Lineage (NCBI taxonomy): Eukaryota > Metazoa > Chordata > Mammalia > Scandentia > Tupaiidae > Tupaia > Tupaia belangeri. Next base: position 405,563 of record NW_006159690.1, read on the forward strand.
GAAAAAAATAGTGAAAATGAGTTCAAATGAATTCACAATCAACAACCCCATTTGCTCTAACATTCAATGTATACAAAGTTGGCCATGTGTTTGAGACTCTGTATAACGACCCAGAATATAGACAGTGCACAACTGCCACATTATCAAGACTTGGAGATAGATGGGCATTTTAGTTTATTCAGTAGAGAAGAGACAAAGGGCAGTAGGTTAACATCTAGATCCAGGAAAATGTGGCCCATCAGGTCAGAGGAAACTCAGTCTCCCAGGCAGAAACACGTTCATTATCCTTTTGTCTTAAAGATCCAGGTTTCACAGCCTCTGAATTGGACATGAATCTGATTTATAGCTATAAAAGTGGTATATCAGGGCCAGTCGGTGGCATGGTGGTTAAGGCCCTGGACTCTCACACAGTCAAACACGGTTTGAGTCCTGGATCTGGTGGCTTGAAAATCACTCCAGGCATGTGTGCACATGCCCAAAATCCCAGGAGGAGAATGAAGCATAAGGGATTGTGGTGTGGCCATCCTCCGTGAGTTGGGGGGGGATGGGGCATGGTTTCTCAATCTCCCTCTCTCTTTCTGCAGTAAGTGTAAGCACCCTACAACAAATACCTAAAAAGAAACAAGTATACATTCAAAATGTATAAATTCATATATGAATAAATGAAAACTAACAAAGAAGGTTTTTTTGGCTATTAGTCAGGGCCCTAAACTTACAATTTGCTCCCCTAAAGTTTATCTGAATTGATACTTTTTTTAAAAAGAATTATTTTATTTATTCATTCATTTATTTTAATTTGACCACAGAGAGACACAGAGAGAGAGAGGGAAAGTGCGAACAAGCCACCAGGTCTAGGACTCGAACCACGGTCGGTCATGTGGGAGTGTCCAGTGCCTTAACCATCATGCCACCCACTGGTCCCAGAATTGATACTTTTTGTAATATCTTCCATATAACCATGATTTACCATAGCAGAGACCCTAACCATGCAGCAAAGTTAACTTTTTTTTTTTTTTTTTTTTAAGATTTTTGCTATAGGGTGCATGTGCTCCCCAGAGAAAGAATCATTCCCCCTAGGAGGGATCGACACACTGCAATCCCTTCTCCATTCTCCTCTCAGGATTTTGGGTACACACACACACACACACAAACACACTGAGCATGAGCTTCAAGCCACTGTATCCAGGACTTGGATACAATCATGTGGGAGTCCAGTGTCTTTTTTTGTTTTGTTTTGTTTTTGAGAGAAATTTTTGCTACAGGGCACATATGCTTGCCAGAGAGCGACACAGAGACAGAAAGCGAAAAATCACTCCCCAGGAGGAATGGCCACTCTGCAATTCCCTCTCCTCCATTCTCCTCTTGGGATCTTGGGTGAGAACTCACGTATGCACACGCACCTAATGTGAGTTTCAAGTCACAAGGTCTGGGACCTGAACCGTAGTTGACTACATGGGAGCCCAGTGACAACCATTATGCCACCTGCTAGTCCCAGGAATACAGTGTTTAATAACTATGCCACCTACTGGCCTCCAGCAGAGTTAACTTTTAAAAACTTTCTTGGTGGGGACCAGCAGATGGCATAATGGTCGGGGATGCTGGACTTCCATGTGGCTGAGTGTAGTTTGAGTCCCAGACCTAGCAGCTTGCTTTCTCACTTTCCCTTTCTCTCTCACTGGTCAAGTAAAATAATAATTATAAATTAAAAATAAATATTTATTTTCTAAAAACAACTTTCTTAGTATGAATGTCTTTTTTTTTTTTTGAGAGATTTTCACTATACAGCATGTGCGTTCACCAGACAGACAGAGAGAGACAGAGAGACAGAAAGCAAGAAATCACCCCCCCCAGGGGGGATGGCCACATCACAATCCATTCTCCTCCATTCTCCTCTAGGGATCTTAGGTACATATGCACATACGCCCAGCGTGAGTTTAAGCCACCGGGTCCAGGACTCAAACTGGGGTTGACTAAAAGGGAGTCCAGTGACATAGCCATTACGCTAACTGCTGGTCCAGTATGAATGTCTTTTAAAGGGAAAAAAAAAAAATCACAAAATAAACTTTCTCATTACTATCCAAAAAGTTTAGTAATATCGGTAATGTGTTGTTGCTTTAGAAAGTGATTTGTTAAAGTGATAGATATTTCATTTGATATTAATAAACCTCTGCATACTATAACCATTAATTATGATATTTTCTTGTTTAATTTATGATGTTTTTACATTTAAAGTAATAAAATACCATAGTAAAAACTTCAGATTTTCTCATACTGGAATTGGGCTAACAATGAAGTGCTTTTTAATTTTCAATTTAGGATTTGTGTGTTAAAGTTTCATAATACCAACTGTAAAAACTGAAGGTTTGGGGGCCAGCAGATGGCAAGGAGGTAGGAGCAGCTACATCCCCACCCCCCACCCCCGGCCGAATACACAGTTCGAGTCCCTGACCCAGCAGCTTGAAAATCACACCGGGTGCTTGGGCATGTGTGTGGAAAGTCCCTAGAGGAGAATGGAGGAAAAGGGTTTCAGTGTGGTCATTTCCCCCCAGGGGTGATTTCTCTCTCTCTCTCTCTCTCTCTCTCGCTCTCTCTCTCTCTCTCGCTCTCTCTCTCTCTCTCGCTCTCTCTCTCTCTCTCGCTCTCTCTCTCTCTCTCGCTCTCTCTCTCTCTCTCGCTCTCTCTCTCTCTCTCGCTCTCTCTCTCTCTCTCGCTCTCTCTCTCTCTCTCGCTCTCTCTCTCTCTCTCGCTCTCTCTCTCTCTCTCGCTCTCTCTCTCTCTCTCGCTCTCTCTCTCTCTCTCGCTCTCTCTCTCTCTCTCGCTCTCTCTCTCTCTCTCGCTCTCTCTCTCTCTCTCGCTCTCTCTCTCTCTCTCGCTCTCTCTCTCTCTCTCGCTCTCTCTCTCTCTCTCGCTCTCTCTCTCTCTCTCGCTCTCTCTCTCTCTCTCGCTCTCTCTCTCTCTCTCGCTCTCTCTCTCTCTCTCGCTCTCTCTCTCTCTCTCGCTCTCTCTCTCTCTCTCGCTCTCTCTCTCTCTCTCGCTCTCTCTCTCTCTCTCGCTCTCTCTCTCTCTCTCGCTCTCTCTCTCTCTCTCGCTCTCTCTCTCTCTCTCGCTCTCTCTCTCTCTCTCGCTCTCTCTCTCTCTCTCGCTCTCTCTCTCTCTCTCGCTCTCTCTCTCTCTCTCGCTCTCTCTCTCTCTCTCGCTCTCTCTCTCTCTCTCGCTCTCTCTCTCTCTCTCGCTCTCTCTCTCTCTCTCGCTCTCTCTCTCTCTCTCGCTCTCTCTCTCTCTCTCGCTCTCTCTCTCTCTCTCGCTCTCTCTCTCTCTCTCGCTCTCTCTCTCTCTCTCGCTCTCTCTCTCTCTCTCGCTCTCTCTCTCTCTCTCGCTCTCTCTCTCTCTCTCGCTCTCTCTCTCTCTCTCGCTCTCTCTCTCTCTCTCGCTCTCTCTCTCTCTCTCGCTCTCTCTCTCTCTCTCGCTCTCTCTCTCTCTCTCGCTCTCTCTCTCTCTCTCGCTCTCTCTCTCTCTCTCGCTCTCTCTCTCTCTCTCGCTCTCTCTCTCTCTCTCGCTCTCTCTCTCTCTCTCGCTCTCTCTCTCTCTCTCGCTCTCTCTCTCTCTCTCGCTCTCTCTCTCTCTCTCGCTCTCTCTCTCTCTCTCGCTCTCTCTCTCTCTCTCGCTCTCTCTCTCTCTCTCTGTCGTCTCCCTCTCCTTTTGCCTTTCCTTCTCTCCAGTAAGCACTGGGGCTCTATTGCAAAAAAAAAAAAAAAAAAAGAGAGTTTTTTTGTTTCTTTGTTTTTGTTTTTGTTTTCAGTAGGGGTACTTCCAAGTTAATGTACTTATTTATCAATAGACAATGAAAGTCTGTTACTATTGCACTTAACAAACACACTAAGACAATAACTTACAATAGTCACATTATTCAATGTTACATTTAAAAAAAATAAAACACAGGCTCTGAGTGGATCGAAACAATAGAAGTAATCAGGTAACAATGTTCGCACAATGTAGACATTTGTAAGGGTTTGAGGCATCCTTCACATGCAAATTTACAAAGAAAAAGAAAAAAAGGACGAGTTTTCACAAACCTTTTCACCTTCCTATTTAAAAACATTTGACTTCAGACAAAACACTGTCTATGTACATGTTATTATCTACTAAGAAAGCCCCTCCAGACTATGCTACAAAACAAACAAGCAAACAAAATCTAAACAATCACAGTATTTTAAATAGCACTTGATATTGCAATGGATTTTTCAATGATCTGTAATGTAAAATTTAATTGTTTGAGCTAGCCAGATGGTGTGGTGGTTAAAGTGGCTGGATTCCACATGGCCAACCACACAATTGGAGTTACAGACTCAGATGCTTAAAAAACACTCCATGCTGCTGCCAGCAGGTGGCATGGTGGTTAAGGCACAGGATTTCCACATGGTTGACCATGGTTCAGGTCCTGAACCCAGTGGCTTGAAACTCACAGTAGGCATGGATACACAAAATCTCAATAGGAGAATGGAGGAAAAGGGACTGTGTTGTGACCATCCTCTCTGGCAGCTTACTTTCTCACTTTCCCTCTCTCTCCCTCTTTGTCTCTCTCTGGTCAACATTTTTAAAAAATAATAATTTTTAAAATTAAATCAGATAAATTTTTTTAGAGATTATTGTTAAAAGGCTAGTGCACTTGCCAAAAAGACACAGAGAGAGAAAGTAAAAAATCACTCCCAGGGGGATGGCCATTCTACAATCCCCTCTCCTCCATTCTTCTTTCAAGATTGTGGGCATGCACACACTTGCACCCAGCATGAATTTCAAGCTGCCAGATGCAGGATTTGAACTGCTCTTGGCCATGTGGGAGTCCAGCACCTTAACTACCATGCCACCTTCCATCCTTGCATAAATCTTATCTGCCATAAACCAAGGTATTATTTTAGCTTATTAAAACCCAGAGATTTTCCCAAACAACCTATTTCTTCCTCCATGTTATCTAAGATAGAAACCAATTTCTTGGGGTCAACGGGTGATGTGGAGGTGAAGGTGCTGGATCCCACATGGCCAGCTGTGAGGTTCTAGTTCCAGCAACTTGAGAATCACATCAGGTGCATGTGTGTATGTGTGCCCAAAATCCCAAGAGGAGATTAAGGAAAGGGATTGTGGCATGGTATCCCCCCTGTGTGTGAAGGGTGACTCTTACTTTCCCTCTTTCTCTCTGACAAGTGCAGGTACCCTATTGCAATAAAATAAAAGAAAAAAACAAATTTCTTGGTCCACTAAACATAATGTCCTTCAGAGATCATTCACTGTTATCATAGGTATATAATTCTGCTGATGCAGCACAACTAATAATTTTCATAGTTAAAAAAAAGTATATAAGAAAGGAAAACATTACTATGTAATTTTATGATTTTTTAAAATTCTACATTATTAATATGAAGAATAATCTGTAAGGGCAGAATTAGATTTTCTGCATCTGAATTGAGGGAAATTGGTATTTTCTAAAGTTTTTTCATAAAATATAATGTTGTCATATTTCTATATGATATTTTATTTTATTTTGAGAGAGATTTTTGTTATAGAACACGTGTGCTCACCAAAGAGACAGAGAAATCACCCCCCAGGGAGACAGCCACACCACAATCCTTTCTCCTCCATTTTCCTCTCGTGATTTTGGGCATGCATGCACACACACCTGCCATGACTTTCAAGCCACCAGTACAGGACTCAAACAGTGAAGTTGAGCATGGCGGAGTCCAGCACCTTAATCACTATGCCACCTGCTGACCCCTAATATTTATTTTTTAAAATTATTTTATTTATTCATTAATTTATTTTAATTTGACACAGAGAGAGGGGGAAAGTGAGAAAGCAAGCCGTCACGTCCAGGACTATAACTATGGTTGGCCATGTGGGAGTGTCCAATGCCTTACCCACTATGTCACCTGCTGGTCCCACCAATATTTAACTTTTTTTTTTTTTTTGGAGAGATTTTTCACTGTAGGGCGCGTGCACTCGCCAGACAGACAGAGAGAGACATAGAGACAGAAAGCGAGAAAT
>NW_006159690.1:411952-431817 GCF_000334495.1 Tupaia belangeri chinensis
ACCGGGTCCGGGACACGAACCGCGGTCGACTACGTGGGAGTCCAGCGACATAGCCATTACGCTAACTGCTGGTTCCCCAATATTTAACTTTTAATGTTACAAAGGAACAATAATTTTCTACCAGAACTTGTTTCTAAATTGCTCTATTTTTATAGTCCTAAAATATTAATTGACAAACTAAGGACCTAAAGATGTTAATACATTACCAGCCATAATGAGTAGTTCAGCTGAGTAGTTACCAGAGTTTAACTAAAATGATGACCAAACACTTCTCATCGCAAGAAGTATAGTACAGAGTCCAGCAAGTGGCGTGGTGGTTAGGGGCGCTGGACTCCCACATGTCCAACCAAGGTTTGAGTCCTGGACATGGTAGCTCACTTTCTCACTTTCCTCTCTCTTACTCTGTCCCTCTCTGGTCAAATAAAATGAATAAATAAATCTAAATAAAATAAAAAAGTATAGTACATAGAAGCATAGTACATAGTACTTATTTATCAAGATGAAATAAGTATGAGCTCAATATCTTTTTGTAATAGTTTTTTAAAGAATTATTTTATTAATTTTATTTTTTATTATTATAATTTTTTTTGGAGAGCATTTTGCTGTAGGGCATGTGTGTTCGCCAGAAAGACAGACAGAGAGACAGAAAGCAAGAAATCACCTCCCAGGGGTAGGCCACGCTGCAATCCCTTCTCCTCCATTCTCCTTTCGGGATCTTGGTCATTCACATACATGTGCCTGGCATGAGTTTAAGCCACCAGGTCCGGGACTTGAACTGCAGTCGACTACATGGTAGTCCAGTGGCATAGCCATTATGCCATCTGCTGGTCCCTTATTATAATTTTTTAATTTGACCAGAGAGAAACTGACAGAGAAATGGAAAGTTAGAAAGTAAGCCACCAAGCTCAGGATTTGAACCGTGGTTGGCAATGAGGGAATCCAGCACCTTCACAACCATGCCACCTGCTGGTCCCAAGCTCAATGTCTTTCGTTCCATGTTAGGCTCTGGAATATCTTGACTAACTTTTCCACTTTCAAAAGAAAAAGAAAAACAATGAGATAATGGAAGAAAGGATAGGCACCTTGTTTTGAATCCCATAATCCATTCTCCACTCTACTGACAGTGTCTTTTCTTCTAAGATTTGTTTTTCTTTGATTCATGATAGTACGCTTGCATGTGAGAGAGAGAGAGAGACAGACAGACAGACAGAAAAATGGGCACACTCCACTGCATCTGGTCATGCTGCCATCCCCTTCTTTCAGGCCTTCAGGCCATGGGATCATGACACTCAGGTATGTGCCTTGCATGTTTTCAGGCCAACTAAGCTGGGGGATTAGAACCATGGTCACCCTGTAGGATTCATCTTCTTTTGAGCAGTGCATTAGTGTTACACCATGGAGCTGGCTCTGGCAGACCGATTTTTCTAAACAAAAACTCATCTAATTGCCACTTTCTTTAAATCTTTCCATGACTTCCCTTGCTATCAAGATATAGTTATTTTTTGGGACCAGCAGTTAGCATAATGGCTATGTCGCTGGACTCCCATGTAGTCTACTGTGGTTCTAGTACTGGACCTAGTGGCTTAAACTCACACCGGGCGCATGTGCGTGTGTGCCCAAGATCCTGAGAGAATAATGGAGGAGAAGGGATTGAGGTGTGGCCATACACCCCTGGGGGGTGATTTCTCATTTTCTGTCTCTCTGTCTCTCTCTCTGTCTTTCTGGTGAATGCATATACCCTACAGCAAAAACCTCTCCAAAAAAGAAAAAGGAAAAGAAAAAAAAAAGATAATAGTTATTTTTTAAGAACTATTTTATTGAATTTTATTCATCATTATTATTATTGTTCATTTGACTTAGACAGAAACAGGAGAGGAGAGTGAGAAAGCAGGCCTCCAGGTACGAGACAAGAACCACGGTCAGCCATATGGGAGTCCAGCACCCTGATCACCAAACCACCTGCTGGTCTTAATAGCGTCTATAGCTTTAAAAGTTGGTCACTAAGGTCAGAATGTTCTGGTCCTTATTTACCTTTTCAGCCTCACTTTGCTACCTGCTCTCTCACCAGCTTATGGTTCATTTCATTTCTTCTTGCAACTGTCACCCAGCCTTCCTCTTCTCAATTTCCAGACTCACTGGAAAACTCTTACTCATTGCTGGGAAAAAATCCTGCTCCAGTATTCAACAAATATTTTTGAAATGAATAAAGAAATGAATGGATGAACCCAGACACCATATAGCCCTGTCATGCACAACTATAGGTCTTTAGAATCTCACAACCTTTGGATATCAACTTGCTCAAACATATTTTTCAGATGAGGAAACAGAAGGTCCTAATAATTTAAATGGCTTTCATAGATGACACAGTTAATGGGAATACTGGGAGGCTGGGAGTAGAATCCAAGATTTCTGTTGTGTATGAAATCAACTCTGTAAGTGAAACAAGTCATTAGAGCATCAGAGTTAAATGATTTTCTCCAAAGAGAAGTGAAGATTGCTGTTTCCTTCTGAAAAAATGAAAATTAGTGGGACCAGCAGATGATGTAATTGGTTATGTTGCTGGACTCCTGCATAGTTGACCACAGTTTGAGACCCAGACCTGGAAGCTTAAAACTCACTCCGGGCATGTATGCTTGTGTGCTCAAGATCCCAAGAGGAGAAAGAAGGAGAAGGGATTGAGGCATGGCCATTTTCCTTGGAGGGTGATTTCTTGCTTTCTGTCTCTCTGTCTTTCTGTCTTGCTGGTGAGCACACCTGCCCTATAGGGAATAAAAACAAAACAAAAACCATATATATATGTATGTGTGTGTGTATAGCATTAACATGTGATCCATAGATTCCTCTTCTGAGTATATACACAAAGACACTGAATTCAGGGACCTCACTGGATACTTGTACCCCCACATTCACAGTAGCATTATTCACAATAGCCAAAAGTCCTGGAAACGACCCCAGTGTCCTTTGACAGAAGAAAGCAGAAACAAAATGTGATGCATCCACATGCATGCATGAGCACACATATTGGAGTATTATTGACCTTAAAGAGAGAAAGGAAGGGATCAGCAGGTGGCACAGTGGTTGAGGCACTGGACTCCCATATGGTAGATTGTGGTTATAGTCCTGGACCTGATGGCTTCAAACTCATGCTGGTTGCCTGTGTGTACATACCCAAAATCCCAAGAGGAGAATGGAGGAGAAGAGATTGCAGTGTGGCTATCCCCCAGGTGTGCGTGGAGGGGGTGGTGGTGGTGATTTCTTGCTTTCTGTCTCTCTGTCTCTCTCTGTCTCTCTGGCAAGTGCACACGCTCTATAGCAAAAAATACCTCTCTAAAAAGAAAAAGAAAGAAAGAAAGAAAGAAAATAAATAAATAAATAAATAAATTCTGGCATATGCTACAACATACCAGAACATTAAAGAGATTGTATTGATTGAAATAAGTCAGTCACAAAAGGAAAACATCACAGAGTGCACTCACACGAGATACCCAAATCTGTCACATTCACAGAGAAAGAATGAATGGTGGTTTCCAGGAGCTGGGAGTGCAGGGAATGCAGAATTATTGCTCAGCAGTTACAGAGTTCCAGTGGAGAAGATTAAACAGTTCTGGAGATGGATGGTAGGGATGGTTGCATAACCATGTGAGTCTACTGAAGCCACGAAACTGTACTCTGAAAAATGGTTAAAATGGCATATGTTATGTGTATTTTCCCACAATAAAGAAAAAAAAATGATCATTTTGCTAAAGAATCACCAATACAATATTAGATTGGGCCTTATCTCTCTATCACAGGCTTTTTTTTTTTCTGTAATGCTTTTGGTTGACCTGTAATATCCTAGTTCTTAGCCTATTACCTGGGCTTTGAGGCAAGACATCTACTTACTATTGTTTTGTTGTATTAAACAGCAACCACCACAATTCTACAACTTCCTTTAAGAGTTCCCTGAGACCAGCAGTTGGCTTAATGGCTATGTCACTGGACTCCCATGAAAGCCAATCGCGATTTGAGTCCCAGACCAGGTGGCTTAAACTCACGTGGGCACATGTGTGTGGTTGCCCAAGATCCCGAGAGGAGAATGGAGGAGAAGGGATTACGGTGTGGCCATCCCCCCTGGAGGGTGATTTCTCACTTTCTGTCTCTCAGTCTTTCCCTGTCTTTCCGGTGAGTGCACACACTCTATAGCAAAAACCTCTCAAAAAAAAAATAATAATAAAATAAAAAAAATAGTTTCCTGGCTGGGGCCAGCAGGTGGCATGGTGGTTAAAGGTACTGGACTCCCCCACAGCCAACTGCAGCTCCAGTCCCAGACCTGGTGGCTTGCTTTCTCACTTTCCCTCTCTCTGTCTCTCTCTCTCTAATCAAATTGAAGATGATGATCATCATCATAAAGTTAAATAAACTAATTCTTTGTCAAAAAAACCTAAAAGAGTTCCCTTGGCTGGCCCCATTTGAGTCACTGAAGGAAAAGGAGAAGATGGAAGAGACAGGAGGGCTGGGGAGAGAGATCAGAAGTGTCCGAAGCCACAGTGCTCACAGCAAGTGAGTTGGCCAGATCCCATTCCCTGTCTTCATGTTATTTTGGGAGGTGTAATGTGATGTTAGAAATATCCAAATGAGTGTGAAAAACCAGAGGGCCAGGGGTTTTGGTCTTAACAAGTTCTCTCCCCTCTTCGTGGCTAATTTCTAGGCTTACAGATGCAGACGTCAACCTAGGTAAATTGTGATGGATCATATTGGGGACCCTCGCATCAGCGAGCGAGGGCACACAAGCGATAGCTGAGGCGTTCGTAAACTAGACGTTTGAGAAGACCCGTCTCTCCACTCCTTCTGTCCTAATGCTGGCTGGACTCACACGCAGAGGCTGAGGATGTAGCTCATATCACAGTGAAGACGTCCCTCCTCATAACAATTCGGGTCTTTCTCCAGCAGTGGTGGTAAACATGGTAGTGGGAATTTACGAGTTATGTTTTTCAGCATTTGTGTTTGTGTGTGGGTGTGATTTTTAGTTTCTTTCATTCTTGTGTGAGTGAGAGACACAGCGAAAGAAAAAGAAAGACACTGAGCCTGGCCCCCCCAGCTGGGTCTTTTGTGCCATGATCCCCAGCTTCTGCCAACTCTGGATCGTGGTCATGTGGGTGTTCATGGGTGCAGCAAGTTCAAGGAGTCTCCGGACATGAACTCACAGCCTTCTCATGTGGGCCAGCCCTGCAGAGCATTGTGTTACCTCTACACCATCATCCAGCCCCCTCTGTATTGCTTCCAAGTAATCCTTCTTGAATTTTATAAACGTACAGAAAGTATATATTTCTTTTTTTAGGAAGATTTTCTTTTATAATTACTTATTTATTAATTTAATTTGTTATAATCATTTTTTAATTTGACCAGAGAGAGACAGAGAGAGAGAAAGGGAAAGCGAGAAAGCAAGCCGCCAGGTCTGGGACTCAAACTGTGGTCAGCCATGTGGGAATCCAGAGCCTTTAACCACCATGCCAACTATGGCCCTGTTTATTTCTTTTTATTAACAAATTATTTTATTTAGTATTATTATTATTTTAATTTGGTAAAGGACACAAGCACTCACCAGAGACAGACAGAGGGAGAGAGAGAGAGAAAGCTGCCAAGTCTGGAACTCGAACTGTGATCGACCATGTGGGAGTCTAACACTTTAACACCGTGCCACCTGCTGACCCCGAAAGTGTATATTTAATTTTTTTAAAGTGTATATTTCTTAACTTTTTACTTCTTTCTCTTTAAATTAATAATTAGGAAACTTAAAGTCAAAATTTTAAGTCAGTGCTATCAAAGTATATTTAATAGAATCATATTTTTATGTATTTTGGATTTTGCACCTGATTTCACCTTATTTTATCTTACGTGCATGTGCACACACACACATGTGTATGTGTTTGTGTGTACCCCCACTCTAAAACCTACACAATGCAGGCAGGATAAACATGACTGATTAAATATCCACTTTTTTGTTCTATATAGGCCTCTATTAATAACTATTGTTCCTATAGGCTTTTGAGAATACAAATTAAAGTTTTGTGAAGTGACTTTAGATTGATGATTTCTTGTCTTTCTCTCTCTCTTTTTAAATTTGTCATAGGATGCATTTATTTCCCCAGAGAGTAAAAGAGAGAAAGAGAGAGAGAGAAAGAAAAAGAGAGGGAAAGTGAGACAGCACCTCGTCCCCCATGGCCCTGCTGCAGTTCCTTCTCCTCCATATCTCTCAGGATTTTGAGCATGCAGGGACCAGCAGTTAGCGTAATGGCGATGTCGCTGGACTTCCATGTAGTTAGTTGCCCGCGGTTCGAGTTCCAGATGCAGCGGCTTAAACGCAGGCCGGGCGCATGTGCGTGTGTGCCCAAGATCCCGAGAGGAGAATGGAGGAGAAGGGATTGTGGTGTGGCCATCCCCCCTGGGGGGTGAGGGATTTCTCGCTTTCTGTCTCTCTGTCTCTCTCTGTCTTTCTGGCGAGTACATGCACCCTATAGCAAAAACCTCTCAAAACAAAAAAAGAAAGAAAGAAAAAGAAAAAGATATTGAGCATGCACACATATGCACCTGTAATGTTTTTCCAACTCCCCTGGATAGGTACAGTTGGCCACATGGAATCCAGCTGCCTCTACCACCATGCCACCAGCTGGCCCTTACATTCAGGAGTTCATTGACTTCTCACAAAACCTCCTGGCGTCAGCAGTGCTCGTGACACTTACACTTTTCATAAAAAGAAACGGGGGTGGGGTGTTGAAAGAAACAAAACTGCTCGAGTCACCAAAAGTAGGGAAGAGGGTATCAGATCAGCCCACAGCTCTCAAAACAGGTCACTACTCTCCAAGTTAAGTTCTAGACTGTTACCCTCACCCCTACCCTCATTTATTTTTCCTTAAAATTATCCTTTAACTGTCTAACCAGGTTCGGGTAAATCTTGAAGTACTAGCCAGGATTTTGTAGCCATTCTTTCAGTTTCGGCAATTTACCATTTCTTTCTCCTATCAGATTCACCAAAAAAGAAAAAAAAAAAAGTATTTCTTCACTTTCTCAGGCCTCTTTTCTCCTGTGATGCCAGAAATAGTTATTTGCTCCTTTGCCACTCCTGCAGAAAACTCTTTCATGATGTAATGAAACTGGCGCTGGCTGGGGATTAATTCCTTACCAGCTGTGTGGCCATGAGCTGGCTACTTAACGCGACTTTCAGTTTTATCATCTGTAAAATGTGGTGGTTGGAGACTTCTGCATTCCCTTCCAGGCCTCTCCTCTGTGACTGTCAACTCCTACTTTGCTACCTCTGCTTTAGTCAAGATGTCCTCGCTGGTCTCCGGAGCAGCTCCGTTGCATGACATCATTGTTGGTCTTCTGCAGTTTATTGTGGTGTGTCCAAGATAAGAAGGATGGGACCATGTGTTTACCTTTGATTATGATTAGAGTCAGCTAACCATCAAACTTGTACTTTAAAACATTTGAAGCCTGAATTCTTTCCTAAGCCAGACATCACAGTTACGGCTTTGGGGTTGGAATTCTAAATGAATGGACTATTCCATTCAACTATCACTAAATGAGTGACCTTGAATAATTCCCTACAATTCCTGAGTCTTCGTTCCCTCATTTGTGTGATAGGAATAAGAATGCCTGACCCACATACTCAGTAGGAAGGTTAAAAGTTTATGAATTTGGGGCCAGTAAGTGGCATAGCGGTCAAAGGCATTGGACTCCCATATGGTTAATGGCGGCTCAAGTCCCAGACCTGGCAGCTTGCTTTCTCTTTTTGTCTCACTGTCTCTTTCTCTCTCTGGTGAGTGTACATGCCCTCTAGCAAATTTAAAAGTAATAATAATAATAATAATAAATAAAATTAAATAAATAATTACTGAAAAAACAAAATAGGTTTATGGGACCAGCAAGTGGTGTAGTGGTTAAGATGCTAGAATCCCACATGGCCAACTCTAATTTGAGTCTTGGACCCACAGGCTTGAAAATAATGCTGAAAATCCCAAGAGGAGAATAGAGAAGGGATTGTGGCATGGCCACCCCATCTCCGGGGAGTGATTTCTCACTTTTCCTCTCTCTGTCTCTCTTGGACAAGTGCATGTGTCCTTATGGCAAAAACCTAAAAACAAGAACACAAAAGGTTTGACACGTATGGAAGGCCTATGAAAGTCAAATTCATTGTCTTCCTATTTCTATTTAAAACCCCTCCTTTTGGTAATGCCTTGTCTTACCTCAGACATTCTCCCAATTCTATTTTCCATCAGAGGACTAGGCTGGAAAAGCTATGTATCCGTGCACCTATTCATCTATACATTATTTCAGCACAAATTCATTGAGGGCTTACTATGGCACTTGTTGGTGTGCAATAATGAATAAAATAATCTCATTTTAAAGAAGCCTGGAATCAGGACCAGCAGATGGTGTAATGGCTACGTCACTGGACTCCCATGTAGTCAACCGCAGTTCGAGTCCCGGACCGGTGACTTGAACTCACGCCAGGTGCGTGTGCGTGTGCGTGCCCAAGATCCAAGATCCTGAGAGGAGAATGGATGGAAGGGATTGCAATGTGGCCATCCCCCCTGGGGTGTGATTTCTTGCTTTCTGTCTCAAGCTCCCTGGAGCAAAACCCCCTAAAAAAAAAAAAAAAAAAAAAAGAAAGTTGGAGTCTAGTAGACAGACAAATAAATAACTGATATGTAATGTGAAGAGAGCTCTTAGATGACTGTCAGATATTAGAGAGCACAGAGGAAGGACTGGCTAATTCTGCCTAGGGGGAGCTGGGAAGTAGCATTAAGTTGGTTTCTTAAAATAATGAGTGGAATGGGGAGAAAACCTAAGGGACTTCTGGACAGAAAGAAAAATACAAATAATAATTAAAAAATGAACATGGAACCAGCACTGCAATGTAGTGGTTAAAGAAACCAGATCCTATATGGCCAACTTAGTTTGAATCCTGGCCCCGGCTGTTTGAAAAGCACAGTGGGCGTGTGTGCATGTGTGCCCCAAATCCCAAATGAATGCAGCATGACCATGCTCCATTGTGGAGTGCCTTCTCTCTCGTTCTCTCTCTCTGGTGAGCACACACACTCTCTGGCAATAAAGAGAGAGAGAAGTGAAGTATTGATTGTGGCTGAGATGAGACAACAGGAAGAAGAGACTGAACAAGACAGGAATCCAGGAAAAGAGGCTGATGATAAATGAAATGTATTATGTACCAAACTGGGGTAAGGCCGTACGATTTAAAAGAGAAAACAATCCAAAAGTACCATGAGATTGTTTCATAATCTTGATGATGAATTTTAGTAATGGCTAGGCTGCTATATCAGAGGCCCCTGAACCCAGTAGTTTAAACATGATTTAGGCTAGACCAGCAGCTTTGCCTCATGAGGCTACTGAGGGACCCAGGCTCCTCCCATCTTGTCTCTCTTGTTTTCTAGTGTATTGTCCTGGTGTTTGTAGTAGAAGTTGGGTCTCTAACATGACCTCATTGCCATAATAAAGGGCTCCAAGTTCAGGACACTTTCTTTTAAGTAAATGTCATGGAAGTTGCACTCAGCAATTCTGCTCACATTCCATTGAGAAGGATTTAATCATGTGGTTTTCACATTTTAAAATCTTTATTATTATTATTTTAGTTTTGCTGTAGGGTGCATGCACCCACCAGGGAGAGAGAGAGAAATCGAGAAATCACCCCCTCCCCCAGGGGGATGGTCATGCCACAATCCCTTCTCCATTTACCTCTTGGGATTTTTTGGGGGGCACACATACACACATACACCTATGTACCTGGCATGTTTCTCAAGCTGTCAGGCCTGGGACTCAAATGGCAAAGTAAGCCATGTGGGATCCAGCCTCCTTAACCACCATGTCACTGTGTTATATCTGGTTAGTCACTGCTGGACCCTAATTACATGTCATACTTAGCTGCAGGAATGGCTGAGAAATATTGACTGAAGCTGTTTGTCTATATACCTAAGAATTAAACAACAGATTTGAAGGGGAGGTGAACAATAGTCTTGTCACAACTTGCTTATTTGGGAACCTGGTCAGTTCCTGGATTTCACTTTGCTCCTAGCACTTATCATTTACATTGCAATGGTAGTCCTTTGAATGCGTGTGCTGATTACTTTGTCTAAAAAGTACTTTGGCTAATCTAGGATTTACACAGGCAAATCAAGAAAATCTAAAATCTATCTCAGGGTGTCAACATTTAACTTAGTTCACAAATCAAAGCTTAAATCGATTATTAGGAAAATATTGCAATTTGGAGTTATGTTTCTAATTATGTTAGACTCTGATATTCTAGTTTCCATATCAATGTCTTGCAAGAGGATTAAGTTTTTATTTGGGTCAACAAAGCAGAATTCCTGGAAGAGCCTACTATTTTCGAGGCATAAAGCCAACCTACATGGAAACATGAGGCTCTCAATGGGGTTGGCAACTCAAACCCTATTTAATGTGCACCTGATTTTTAGTGGCATGGTAGAGCTGAGGTTACTGAAACGCAAATTCACAGAGGTAGGAAGAGTCAATATAGTCTAAATACTCAATCCACGTTGAGCTATTGTGACTAATATTATTTTAATGTTTCAAAATACTGATAGGTTTAAGAATATAGAAGTGACAGTTTTTGTCTCCACTCAATATATACGAATATCTACACTCTACGGCAGAATCTGAAAGACGGGAAGATGGAAAGGCCTAGAGAACAACTGTGGATACTGTGAGGCAGTGGGGGGAGGAGGGTGGGAGCTGGGGGAGGGTGAAGAGAAGGAATCAAGGGGAAAATGAAAGAAACAAAACATTCAAGGGACACGAAAATGGAAAATTGTTTTTTAGGTTGATGATAATGTGTATGGTAATATCGTTGACTGAACCAATGAACAGTGTATTCATGATGGGAAAGTTCATTTGGTACTTTGTAATGATACACAGGGACTGAATAAAAATAATAATAACATAAAGAAAAATAAATAAATAGATGCTTTTTGAAAAATGAAAAAAGAAAAAAAAAAAAAAAGAAGTGGCCATTGTAGAGTAAGGACTATCTCTGTCACTAGTAGGTCTTATCATACATCTTCTAGGTATTTGGACCTGGGGGAGAGGGAAAAGTTTTCACTGCTAAGTTGTCTCTGTTAATTAAAGTGCCTGAGAACTAACAACAAGGGTGAATCTTTGTGACTTACTCGCCTCTCTCCTCACTACTCTTCCCTCCCTTTTCACTCTCACTGATTCCAGCTGTGCTATAGCTCAGGCCATCATCTTTGCTCATCTCTTTCTGATCCGTTTCTTCCCCTCCCCCCCTTACTAGAATGGTATTTCTTATTTGCATACGTTAACTTGTGTATCTCTTGATTAAATAGCTTTGATGTTGCTCCAATTTCTTAAGAGAAAATTCAAAAGACTCGCAAGGTTCTACACCATCTTGTCTCAGCCCGCCTTTCTAATTTTACCTCTTGTTCCTGTAACTCAAGCTAATTCTAGCTAGGCAACTAGTGACTCCCAAATACACACTCATTCTTTGGCCCATTACATACACTGACATCACAGTGCTTTCCTGGAGAGGAAGGCCCTGCCTCTCCCTTGTCTAAGGGGCACATGCATACTCTGCCCCAACACAAATATTTAAATGAGGCTCTAATTCTGCAGGCTGATTTTTTTTAGCTTTCCTGGCAATCCCTATCTACACACAAAAGCTGAATCAGTCATTCTATGACCATTGCCTTTTATGTATACCTAAATTTGGATATAACTTCTATCACATCACATCATTATTTATCATTGCATCTTGTCTCCCTCACTGGACTGAAAACTTTTGAAAATAATTATTTAATTTCATTTATTATGATTATCTTTTAAATTTGACTAGAGAGATGGGGGTGAAGGGGGTTAGTGAGAAAGCAAGCTACCAGGTCCAGGACTCGAACCATGGTTGGGCATGTGAGAGTTCAGCACCACACCACCTGCTGGCCCCTATACTGAATACTTTTTGGAAGCAGGGATAATGCCTATTCTCTGTGTACCTAGTTCTCAGCACATACAGTGTGCTAGGATGTTATAAATATCAAACAGTACTAGTATTATTATAACTGCCATATATTGAACATACATATTATACTAGGGAATTTATATATGTTCTGACTTTCTCTGATTTTCCAGGTGAGTAATCCAACGTTTTCAGAGGTTAAATAATTTGCCTAAAGTCACACAGTAGGACCAACCTTGAAACCTAAGTTGGACTCCAAATTCTATGCTATGTGGTTATTGACTAGGTAGAGACCATACACGATCATGTTGTAAGTGGTGCCAACCTAGCACATTAAGCTGAGTTAATGAATTATAGACAAGGCACACAAAATTCACTGTACCAACCACCTATAAGGCCAGGTGTGTGTAACTTTGGGAATTACTCAGAATGTGGCATCTACAGAGTCATGCAACACAAGGCAATACCTCTTATACAGTTAAAGGTTCTTAGCATTTGACAAAACAGCCCTCTGCTTTCATGCCAGGTTGATGTCCTTTTTTGACAGGCATCTTGGAACCATCTCATGGTCATAGTCTACACCAGCTGAACTAGGCCTATAACTTCTTGTGGTTACCTAAAATTATATGTTGTTGTCAGGAAAGTCATGATGCATTTGTCTATGTTTTTCTGTGCAAAAAAATGCATCATGACATTTCTGACAACCCAATGTATATGTTTTCCTTTTTACTTAGGCCACTGTATCCCATCAAGTGTATCTTTAGGTGAAAGTGATATGCCAAGTGGAGATGGATGCTCAGTGGAGAAGGCCAGGACTGAATGCAGTCTCTTTTTCTTTTTTTTTTTTTTAAGAATTATTTCATTTAACTTTATTTATTTATTTGTTTGTTTTATTTATATTTGACCAGAGAGGAATAGAGTGAGAGAGAGACACAGGGAGGGAGAGAGAGAGGTAAATTGAGAAAGCAAGCCGCCAGGTCTGGGACTTGAACCATGCTTGACCATGTGGGAATCCAGTGCCCTTAACCACCAGGCCACCTGCTGGCCCCTAAATGCAAAGTCTTCTTAGAGCAGGAGCAGATCTGAATCTAAAAGGGGCCAACCAGGACAACAAAGCTTATCTAATGTCAAGGGCAGCCACAGCGTGGTACTTCCCAGTTATGCTGCATCCATTGACTAGTTGAAAAGTGCAAGACTGAAGCCAAATATGTGATTCAAAATAAAATATGAGGTTTCTCCAACCTCTAATTTAACTGTACAAGGCCCTGTTATGGATTAGTTACCATCGCCAAGGCCAGTTAAGAAGATAAGACAACTGCCAGTTGCTTCCTAGTCTTCCTTACTTCTTCTGGGGTAATTTTTATTACATGAGCTATGCACACCTATAAGTTGGTTATTCAGCAAAATGTCCTAAGCTACTTAACTGACAACGTTTTTTAAAACAACAGCAACAAACATCGCAATAGCCTCCCGTGACTTTCCATTTAAAGAGATACTCCCTCCTGTAGAGCTGGCCTCCACCTCCAGTCCCCATTCCTCCTCCACCTCCCACCCCTTCCTCTGTCCTCCTCCCCCACCCCCAGTTCTGCAGCAATGGCTAGTTGAAAGCAAACACATAAAATGTTGACGTTGAAATATCCAGATTACATGGTCTTAAAGAAAAAGCCTGGGTTAATGAAATACAATGAGTCAGTGAAATGAAGGACTCACCGTTCCAATAATTCCTTTTTACACCCCTCCCTCCTTTCAAATGTCAAAACGCTTATAGTTCTCCTCTTGGGTGGATAGTAGAGGGGTCACATTAAACTTTGCAGAACCCAGGCTTTATAAGGATATTGACAGATTACAGGCTTGGCAATTAAATGATAAGTTTACTGTGTTTCCTACTTTAAAGGAAAAGCTTTATTCTTGAGGGAGCCTACCTAACAATTTTACGTTCAGTCTACTGCAGTGAATAGAGCCACTGTCTTTTCCTTCCCGAACCTAGGGTAGAGGCTTTATTTCACTGCAAGTTCTCTGTGACATTTCGCACTCTCTTGATTTAATGCACCAAGGAGGATCTTTAACTCTTGGTCTACACCAGTGCAAATAAAGGTTAAATCTCTCACTAACCATTATGAACTAGCCTAATAACTCACGAGAGAGGCTCTGGAAAAAGAAACCGAGAAAGCAGGTGTGTAGACTTGATTAAAACATGCAAAAACCGCACAACCGAGGCAAAGGTACATCCTCCTTGTACTGACTGCGAGGTCCACACGCAGGGGAACTTCTACTGCGCCAAAAACACGATCCCGCGAGCGGGGCCTAGTAACACAGGGGCTTTTCTTCAGAACGGTGTCCCGACCGGAGCTTGCGCTGAATACAGGGGCTCCTATTGGCCACGCGCCGTGGGGGAGGAGGAGACTGGCTGGTAGAGAGACCGGAGGAGGGGAGAAGGGGGCAAGGCCTTTTCCCTGCCCCCTCCCGGCCCCCTCCGCAGGCAGCAGCCACCACCGCCTCGTGCGTGGTTACTATGCAAATTGCAGCGATTGCGGAAATAAACAAGGGGGTTGGGAGAGGAGAGAGGGACTGCTGAATCGATTGCAACTTCTGCAAAGTCTCGTACAATCCAAAGCACACAAGGCAAAACCAGAGAGAATCTGAGAACCAGCCAGCCCGGGTTGGATCGCTTTCAAAAGAGGAGAGAGAGAGTGAGAGTGGAGAGAGCGCGCATTGCAATTGCAAAAGCCTTCTGATTTGGAGTAAAAAAAAAAAAAATCTCCAAGAAGCCTGCAATTGGCCAACATCGTTTTTAAAAATCTCTTCCGGGTTTCAACGGTTCCAAGTTTATTTAGATTTTTTTTTTTTAATGAAAAAAAAAGGGGACAACAAATGAAGCAAGTCGTCTGAGCATTTTAAAGTTTCTCACGTACTCTTTACATTGCAATGGTACGTGGTACATCTTAAACTTTCTATTTTGCATTTATACGATATGTCTTTTATAAACAGTAATGGTAGAATGATTATGCTTAATGGCTAAGACTTTAAAATATCTCTAGCTCGCATATGCACTTAAGTGATTGCTGGGTAAATGTCTATTGTGATCGTTTTGTTTTAAAGATGTAGCTTTGTGGATGGCGTTTTGGCTATGTGTATCAGAGACAGGGTACTGCCTATGCCGCCGTGCTGGGACCCATGGCGGTTAAAGTGAGGTGTGCCCCTATTTCAGCTTACGAAATTATGTTCTGTGTTGAAATTCTAAAACTATTTTTTTCTGTCAAAGCCAAAAATAAAAACATAAAAGTTAAGGGGAGACCTCTTGAGCCACTCTTTCTCTGCTCAGGCCCGCTCCTACCTCTCAGGAGTGTACTTTTACTTAATAAACTACCTTTTCTTTGCACTATTTGCGTGTTTTGTTTAATTCTCTGTCAGAAACACCAAGAACCTGGACGTCATCACAGAAGCCATCCTGCAACACATCCTTATTAGGAAGACAGAGAATGAACACAGTAAACTGGGGGGGGAGTTCAGGGGGAAAAAGCCAAAAGGAGCAAATAAGCTTTTATTCTTTTTTTAATTTTTAATTTACTCTTTTTTTTTTTTTTTTTTTTTTATTTGAAAAAAATTGCTGAGCTTGACAGATTTTTTTTTTTTTTTCCTCCTAGCGCTTGCTCGGTTCCAGAAAGGGGTGGGGGGAAATCCTGTACGTGCTCTGTTCTGTAAAAGACGTCTGGCCTCAGCAGTCAACCTAACCCGAAAAGAAATGTCTGGACCCAGAGAATAATTGACGATTCGATCCTCTAATCAATGGGACAACATGGGGGATTGACAAACGCTTTATCCAATCATGAGAAAGCTTGGGCGTACAATGGTTCGCAGTAGCCAGAGGGGGCGGGGCAGAGGAGATCTGAAGTTCTCTGCGGCTCTAAGGGGATGGTGTGGTTCAAGCTGTCAAAGCTACAAGCTCTTCCGGATTTAGCAAGCACAATAGGAAAGAGTTTTTGAGTTTAAGGGGGAAAAAAGCTGATTGAAGGACTTTTGCAAGAATCCTAGGCCTTCTTTGTCCTTTGGGAAAAGTTAGAAAAAAAAATCTGGTAGAGAAATACTGAACTTTGCTTTAATTTTTACTTGTAAGGCCAGGGAAGTTGGTAATTGTGGAAGGGGAGGTTTAACTTCTTTAAGAAATGTGTGACTTAAATCTTGCCTGAATTGTAGGACAGTAGTGAGCTTTGGGAAGTAACATATTGCATACTCAGCATTATACAACTTCTCACTCTGTCTTAGAAGCGTTGGTGTTTCGAGTACTTTGATGGAATGGGTGAGCCTCTCTTCTTGAACTCTAAACAGTGTAAAGGGAGAATGTTTCACAGGTGGACTGACAGCTGTTTTATAGATATGAAAGGAGGAGGGGAGGCAAAGGGACTGGTTTATCTTGAATTCTGCTGTTTAAGTGCATGGTCAGTAGCAAATAAGACATTAAAACTGGCCAAGTTCACATTTCTTGTTACCACAACAACCCCTGTGGAGGGTACAAGTGTGGAAGACTCCTGTTAGCTGGAGCCTGGCCTCTTGGATAAGCCCTTGACACCAATCCAGTGGAAACCAATTGCAGCAGCTTGTCTTGGAGACAGTAACTGGCAGCTTCCCACTAAAATATATTTGTCTCATCCTTCTCTCTGAGCAGTGTAGACACCTAATTCTGTTGGGAAGTGAATGGAAAATAATCGGGGCTCTTCCCCTTCTTTGTATTAAACTCCCTTCAAGCTATTTCCCAAGGGCTTAGGCCTTCCAATCAAATCTGGTCTGGAAATTTGACCTAAGAACTCACTTAGATTCTCAGTTCAGCAAGACGATTCAATTTAGGATTATATGCATATAAGAAAAATCTGCACGCAAGTGACCAGCAGGTCAAGAACTAGAGAGGAAAAATGCTAGTTAATAAAGTTAGTCTTGGTAAGAACTAGAGTTAATGGTGTTGTCACTTACGAATCCTAGTCTTAGCCTCACTGCTTTGGCATTAAAAATCTAAATCATATTAATAAGACCTCACAATTAAGTAACCTCTAAAATGAGAAGTATTTGAGATGTACATATAAGTGAAACCTTATTGACGTAATTTATATATCTAAGAGGATTTCACTAAAGCTGGCAAGGTAGCGTTTCTGCAAATAAAACACAGTAAATGCAAGGCTGGGCTCTGTGCCAGGGAGAATATGGATAGCAGAGAGCATGACAGGAGCCTCCTTTGCGCAGAGACAATCCCATTTCAAGGCAGCCTCCTACCACTTGCAGAATAAATGATTGGAGCCTTTATTTCCAATAAGGGGTTTATCCTTTCTAACAATGGGTCATTTATATGATTGCAGTAAACTAGTGTTCCTACTTCACCTGGGTTTCCCAAGCTGCTCTCTCTTGCTTTCTTCCCTCCTTGCCTCCAGACCTGCCTGCTCTCAAGTGTCTTAGTATCTTAGGGAACTCTGGACAAGGCTTTACTTTTGCAACTTGGGAAGCGGGGCAACTTGGGAAGGGGGGAAAGAATTTGAAACTTTTTTTTTTTTTTTTTACCCCCAGTCGGCCCTGGGAGCAACATCTGTTTCTTTGTGTGTGTGTGTGTGTGTGTTTAAATTTATGCCTGTTGGAGAGAAAGTTACCAGAAGCCTTTCTGTAACTGTAACTCTTCTACTGTATTTTTCTCGGTCTTGTTTCCAAAGCGGGGGAGGGAGCGGGAGCTGGCGGAGATAGGAGAGAAAGCAGGAGCGGATGTGAAGGGCTTTGGTGCTGAACTTGGATCCAGCCCTTGCCTAGAGGGCGCAAACAATCGTCCCATATCCAAAAGTCTTACGGAGGGCGCCAAAAGTTACTTAAGATAATATTGCTAACCGCAGAAAGCTGGAAATCGCGGGCACGTCCATTGCTGTAACAAAAGAAGTTTTTAAAGTAAAAATATCAGCATTAAATTACTTTCCCCCATTAAGGAAAAAAACAGGGCGATGTGCCAGTCCTTTAAAAAAAATCTTTTTTTCTTGAGACTCCATCAAAAAGTAAGGATCTTTTCTGTTTTGAAAACAGGCAGATGTGGACTGTATTTTTAAATACACCAAAAGGAAGATTTTAATCTGCCCTGGAAGATAGCGTCCCAAGAGTACACACTCGAAACAATAACTTCTCACTGTGCCTCAGTTACATGTTGGAACCGTCAGCCAGCAACTTCTATCGAGGAAACTTGGATCGCGTTGAAGTTATAGATCCCAGCAAGGTTTCCGTGGCCAGGGATGTTGTCTGTTTAACTCGGTTTAGCTTTTAGGACATTTCTCCCCTGCTGGAGTCCAAGAGGGACCAAGGATAAGCAGCTGTTTAGTTTGGAAAAATGGACTTTCTCATTAGAGGTTGAAGTCATTATTTCCCCCTTACTCCTTGATAAATAATCTGACAGGTTTCCAAGAATGTTCAGGAGGAGGTGGGGGAGAGAATGGTTTCTTGAGCAGTCTTGACTTACTTTAGCAATTAACTGGAGTACAAGCATAAAATAACTTTAGACAGAGTAGAATTATTGTAGGTTTTATTTTATTTACTCTTTGTCCACTAGAATATCTCTTGTCCCTTACTTAAAAGAAAAGAGAAAAGAAAGAAGAGAAAAAGAAAGTGAATGAGAGTGGCCTTAGCACAGAAGTCAGCCTCACTCGCCCAGTGGGCATGCCTACAGGAATTTCCTCTCTTCCGACACTCTCCAGCTATGTCACCTCCGCCGAGGAGCAGATTCCCTTGTCTAGGTGCCAATGTCTTTCAACGTGATACCCTTCTCTTTCCTTTTGGAATTTTGAGAAGGGCTGGCAAATGCAGGAGGTTGCAAACTACAGTCAGGGGGTGGAAGAAGAAAAGATGGGATGGAGGTTTGTAGCAGGCAGGTATACTTTTGTTGGGGGGGAGGAGAAGAGAGTCTAGAGAGAACATGTGAGGTTAAAAAAAAAACTGGAAAAGCAGGCTTATTGGCAACTTGCCAAACCCTAAAAACCACCCCCCTTTTCTGCCAAAACAATACTTTAGCAAACCTAAAATAATTGCAGGAAGCTCTTTTCCACTTTAAAAACTATTACCTGGAGGAGGGAAAAAGGGGATTCTCAAAAAGCACCCTTCCAGAGGTGCCTCTGGGACTAGGACAGTAATGATAGCCTATGTCCAGTTCTGGGCACGCGTTTGTGGAGCAGAATCTCTCTCTTCCCTAAGGGGACATCCCTGCCACATTTTTTTTTTCCTCCTAAAGAGAAAAAGATGTCAGAGCTAAACCACTGTTGTTTCTGAACGTGATAGAACTTTCTGTATGGCGGCTGTGTTCAAACCCACTCGATTCACGTCCTGGGAGGGAGAACGCTCATTAATCTCCGACTTCTTTTCTCAGGACCTCCCCCCCACCCCCAATCCGGTAATTCTTCTGTGTGAAATGATTCCCCACCACCCCCGCTTCGGAATGCCATAGGACTGAAGCTGCACAAAGTTTGCAGGATTTTGTGCATAATTACCTCTGCCGACGAATCTATTCCCACAGAAAGCTTCGCTGGAGAGATTACAATGCATTGAGCCTTACTGCATTTCAGAGGGGGAAAAAAGTTACCTAGGAGGTCTGATTTTGTACAGAAATTTGCATACATGCAAATGTGCCGCCCGGCCTCCTCCTCGGTTCCCTCCGTGCCCACGCAGTGGCCCGGGGGGGTGCAGGGCAACCTGGCAAAGTTGCCCAAGTCCTCCATCGAGGTCCACGAAGGTCTGCGGCGGGGGTGGGGGGATGGGGATGAGGAAAAGTAGTTTTGTTTGCTTAAGCACATCCTGTGGCAGCCTATAGCTGCCCGGGAGTACAGACTGTAACTGCTCCTCACTGCCTTACCCAGTAATGCGCTGAGCGGGGGAGGGGGGC
>NW_006159690.1:432096-432765 GCF_000334495.1 Tupaia belangeri chinensis
GGAGCGGCAATAGCGCTGGCTGGCTGCAGTTGAGCCGAGTTGGAAATGTGAACGCAAGAAGCAGGCTTGATTTTTTTTTTCTCCCCCCTTCTCTCTCTCTCTCTCTCCCTCTCTCCCTCTTTCTCCTCTCTCACCCACACTCACGCACACCTCCAAACCGCACACCCAGACGCACACGCACACCCCACCGCCCGGCAGTTATGTATTCTCCGCTCTGTCTCACCCAGGTAAGCAGCTGTTTGGATGCGGAGGGCTGGGGGCTCAGGGTGGCGCGCGCAGGTCTGGGGCTGGCCGGGGGGGACCCGGCACTGTCGCGCCGGCTGGGCCCGGGGCATGTGTGTCGGTGTGTGCCCGTGTCTGCGCGTGTTTCTGTGTGTGTGCGCGCGTGTGCCCGTGGGGGGGTACAGCTTTAAGAAAGTAACTTTGTTTCCATGAGGGTGCATTCCTCTTGCACGGCCATTTGTGTGGGCACATGGCTAATGGCGCCCTCTTATTAATGCGTTAATTAATATCGGGGCGACCGACTGCGGAACGGCGGTGTTTTCGGACGCCCCGCACGTGTTTCGGCGGGGTTGCAGCCCATGACGTGCTGAAATCTGGACTCAGCGTTTCTGCGGCCGAGAGCAGGGTTCCTGTAGTTCCGCGGCGCCCGGGGAGGCTGGGACAGGA
>NW_006159690.1:433211-439983 GCF_000334495.1 Tupaia belangeri chinensis
GGCCGGACGCGGCTCCCCCTGCCGCCGCCTCCCGCAGCCGCCGCCGCCACAGCGCGACTCCCGTCGCTCCGCGCGCAGGACGGGGGCAACTTTTCCCTCCGACTCAACTCGGAGCGTGGGCTGTGGCGCCCCACCGCCCCCCCTTTCCATGCGGTCCCTGTCCATCCCTCCCTTCTCTGCACCACCTCCGGGCAACGTAGTGCTACTTCGCAGTTCCAAATCTGGTCCCTTTGGAATATTATTTATTTATTTTTTTAACTAAAAATGCATGAAGTCAAAAGTCTTTTGCGCTCACTTTTTTAATAAGTGGGAGTCTTCATACTGCTTTCATACTTTGCGATCTGACCATTACTCACCTACATGAAGTTACATGTTACAAGTCAAACGTTTCTTCACTACTCCCTTCAAAAACCTGCTACCACGTCTTGCCTTCATTGGGCAGGAGATAACGGTTTAGCCGGAATACTTTCTGGAAAGCTAAAAAGTATCAGTAGTTTTCTCCCTTCTCCATGGATTCTGGATTTATTTCCCACATGACATCCGTTCTTGCAATATCTAGCAGTAATAATAATGGCTACTTGATCTCAGAAGACTCTTAAATGCATCTTTTATGTTGAAATGGCCTGTTTGGGATTTAGGCCTCGCATTAATAATGGATAGCAGTTGCTTTTAGTTATTGTAAAGCCCCCCCCCACCCCCCAACAAACTTCCAAAGTTCCTATTTTAGGAACTTGTGGAAGTATGGAATGAAACTTTTCTAGCCATTTCTGGCAAGGTTCACAATTGCATATGGATCAGATGCAAAGTGTAAGATAATTTGAATGAATTACGGACTGCAGTGAAAATGCTGAGATTCAGAGGCTGAAGTTCTAGCTGGCAAAAGTTTGCAACACAGAGCACTTGTAGATAATTCCAGTGTGCTACCACAGAGGGAAAGCACTCTAACAGATAGATTAATACCTTCTCAAGTGAGCCCTTCAAATTTGTATTTTGGAATTGTGCAGAGATGAGGACACCTGTGTGTCCACGCAGGCCCAGGGCATAGTCAGGTGTGTAAAAAAGTTAGCTTGGTTCATGAGCTACTAGCACATTCAAGTTTTTTTTTTTCTTTTTACATATTTGGCAAGGTTGATTGATGCATTCACTAGGCCTTCGGTGGAAACACTACTAAGAGAAATGCTTATTTAGTGTAACAGTTGGCGATGAAAATGTACAATAAATAGTGAATGACCGCTCATGTATTTTATGGGTTCTTCTTTTAAAAATTGATTTACAACTTATTTAACTTGTTGGAATATTTATAATGCTTTAGAGCTAGTTTTAAAAAGAAAGACTTAGGTAGTTTATTGCTCATTAAAAAAAAAAAAATTCCCCGAATATAGTGATACAAGTGCTCTAAATGAAGGAATCTACTTCAATGCAATTAAAAAAAAATTTACTAGGAAAATACCAGGTATTTTATTTTAATCCAGGATGGGCCTATCATATTGACATCATGTACCTGGCCATATATTGATAACACAGCAGAAATGAATAGGTAAACCTTTAAAATAAGTAGTTTTCAGAAATACCAGCATTCGGTGGGTCTTACACTTGGCTTACTTTCAAACAGACCAGCATTTAAGATGCTGGTTAAAAGTAATACCGCTTCTGAAACAGGTTTTCAAGTTTGTTTTTATTGGTGGTCTGTAACTTTCTTCCTGAGTACATATGTAACATATTCTTTGTTTTTCTTTTGAATATTTTCACATAGTACATAGCTTATGATATTACATTCAGCAGCATGATTTATAAGGGCCTTCTATCTTTTTTTTTTTTTAAATTATTTTTAAATACCAGCATTCGGTGGGTCTTACACTTGGCTTACTTTCAAACAGACCAGCATTTAAGATGCTGGTTAAAAGTAATACCGCTTCTGAAACAGGTTTTCAAGTTTGTTTTTATTGGTGGTCTGTAACTTTCTTCCTGAGTACATATGTAACATATTCTTTGTTTTTCTTTTGAATATTTTCACATAGTGCATAGCTTATGATATTACATTCAGCAGCATGATTTATAAGGGCCTTCTATCTTTTTTTTTTTTTAAACTGATTTTTGTTATCCCTGGATATTTTCTACAAGTTAATGCTATCATTTAGTGTAGATGTTCTGGAATATTTCTAATCATGAGTTCAGAAAGCGGCATTAAAAAAAATTAACTGGCATTTTAATTGTACTTTTATAAAAGTTATACACCATATTGTGTACTTTTATTGGCACATGCTTAAAACGTTTGGGGAGTAATATGTTGTAAATACCTTTGATGCAGAATTGGTGACTTAGATTATTCTTAATGACTAGTTGACATAGTTGGCCTCATTTAAGGATTTTTATGATGAGATATATGGGCATTTGGTTGGCAGGTAAACAAAATCCTTCTGAACACAAATGGACGCAGTTCGCAGTTTTTGAGAAGCATATTGGGAGTGTCTTTGAACACTTAAAAAGTCATATTAGACTGTTTACTTAAAATATATATTTTTTAAAATCATGAATAAGGCTTTTAAATAAGGTAATGTTTTA
This sequence comes from Tupaia belangeri chinensis, assembly GCF_000334495.1. NCBI lineage: Eukaryota > Metazoa > Chordata > Mammalia > Scandentia > Tupaiidae > Tupaia > Tupaia belangeri. The sequence continues at coordinate 435,774 of NW_006159690.1, forward strand.
CCATAGACATGAACTGATTGGTGCTACATTATTCTTTGCATTATAAAATGGGGCTGAGACTTTAACATGAAATCCTTTTGCTGAAAGCTCAATTTGTAGCTTATGATAGACTCCAAGAGTCTTTGCATAATACTACAGGGCCTTGGTTCCTAGCATGTCTTGTGTATAAAATAAAATCAGGCAATGGGAAGAACTATTTCAGAACTAAAACATATGGATTTTAGAGCATTGCAGGGATGAGCTCAGAATTTAGTGATGTTTAATGCCTTATGGTTTGGCGTACACCTTAACAGATAAACTGTGACTTGCCTCCATTTCTCTCTTCTAAAGTATGTGAATAAGAAAGATTCTGAAACATTAGAAATTTTTAAAATGCTAATGGTTTATGGTAAAGCATAAAAGAATTATTTTTATTTTTTTTCTCTAGTTCCCCTCCACTTAAAAAAATGCACACATGCTATAAAAGCTGACCACTTCTCTTTTGGATTCTTTTATTGAAAGAGAGCAGTTTTCAAAGTTAAACTTGAAACACAGAGCCTGAAATTTGTGCAAAGAGGAAAAGAATAAATGTCAACTACTGAAGTGATTTATATTACATTAATATATACGTAGTAGTAAAAAAAATCAGTCATATGCAGTGTTTGGATGACTGATTATAATTTGCAAAATTTTAGGGGGCTGGACTATTAAAATATTTTACTATTTTTGCTTTCTCAGCTTATATTTTAACATTGAAAAATTTAATAATTGCTTTAAAAGTAATATTTGGGATATTCCAGTTATTCGTGGCCCAAAGTATGTATTTACATAAATGTGATAAAATGAAAAGGAATACATTTTATATTTGTCCTCTATCCTTTTTTTTAAAAAAAAGTATCAGCAATTATGTCTTAAGCATAGATCTTTGGTTTTCTTCTCCTCATGTATTTGAAAGTAAATAATTTATCTTTTGGAGGGGTGATGTGGCAGAGAGAAGTTATGTAAGATTAGTGAGGATTAGTTAATAAAAGTTAGATGTACTCCGAAAACCTTGTATTGGTTACCGCTTAGTTTTTTTCTTTATTTTTATTTTTTGGTTTTTAAGAAAATGTCACATATATGAATCAAACATTTTGAGTAAAACAAGAAGACATTAATTGTTTTAAAATCAACTTTATTTTTAAATTTCCTCAATTTTAAGAGGCAACCATGAGGCTTTTCCTGGAGTCTTGTAAACATTGAATATACCGAAATCTCTTTTTCCTTGTGAGAAAACTGAAATTTTATTTTCAAAAATTAAATGATCTATTTTTTAGGGATGATTACTACTGAAATCATTCTACCATCATAGCAGTAAATTCAACATATTTGGTTGCAACACTGTCACAATGGCACATTCTATTTACAATCAGGGATGATTACTACTGAAATCATTCTACCATCATAGCAGTAAATTCAACATATTTGGTTGCAACACTGTTGTCACAATGGCACATTCTGTTTACAATCTGGCATGACGCATTTCATTTTTTCCCCTTTTTATTTTATTCCCATAATATCAGCAATTGCATCTTGAGCATCAAAATTTTTCTAAGTCTTTGACTAAAATAAATTACATGCAAATGCAATATTTAAAAGAGAAATTAAGATAAGAGCGAAATGAGTAAGAAACAGATCAGAGCCCACATTCAGCATGGTTAGAGGGAAAGCCTTTGTTTTCATTGATTGTGGACATGATTTTTGCTCCTAGACTTCCATAAACATTGACTGGCATCTAAATGTTTAGGATTTGCCAACCTGGCGGCCAGGCCCTGGCTGTACTACAAGTGGTGAGGTCAAGGCTGGGACAAAATTAGATATGCCTTTCTTGAAATAGGTTAAGATTATATACTGTTATAAGCATTTAGATAAACTTCACTCACTGTCTAAAAGATTTGGGAACTAGGCCGGACAACAGAAGCTGGTGCACTTTGGTGAATGCATCAAAGCATTTAATTTTAAAAAAAAATTTTGTTAGCAGTTTTCTTTTTTCAGGTTGTGGGAAATGAGAGTTTGCTGCTCTTTCTGCCCCCTCCCACTTCCATAGGGGTCCTATTCTGATTTTGATAATGTCATCGTGGTAAAGGGAAATGAGAAATTTGTTTAAAGGTGGGATTAGAAGAAAGTTATTTTCCTTTGGTTTACCTGCTAGTCATAGTTTTGTTTTTATTCATTTACCTAGGATGAATTTCATCCTTTCATCGAAGCACTTCTGCCCCATGTCCGAGCCTTCGCCTACACATGGTTCAACCTGCAGGCCCGAAAACGAAAATACTTCAAAAAACATGAAAAGCGTATGTCAAAAGAAGAAGAGAGAGCCGTGAAGGATGAATTGCTAAGTGAAAAACCAGAGGTCAAGCAGAAGTGGGCATCTCGACTTCTGGCCAAGTTACGGAAAGATATCCGGCCTGAGTATCGGGAGGATTTTGTTCTTACAGTGACAGGGAAAAAACCTCCATGTTGTGTTCTTTCCAACCCAGACCAGAAAGGCAAGATGCGAAGAATTGACTGCCTCCGCCAGGCAGATAAAGTCTGGAGGTTGGACCTTGTCATGGTGATTTTGTTTAAAGGAATTCCGCTGGAAAGTACTGATGGCGAGCGCCTGGTGAAGTCGCCACAGTGCTCTAACCCAGGGCTCTGTGTGCAGCCCCATCACATAGGGGTTTCTGTTAAGGAACTCGATTTATATTTGGCATACTTTGTGCATGCAGCAGGTAAGTGTGGTGGTGAGAATTCCTTGCATTTTCTTGTGTGTTTCTTTCCCGATGACTTCCGTGGGTGCCGGACCCTCGCTGAACTCCCCATGTTGTAGGCCACGTACATGAGCCGTGTGGTTTCAAAGATAGACCAAGGGCAGGACAGCTCGAGATCCCTGGTCAAAAGTGCCGTCTGCATGCAGGTGGAAAAGCATAGCTTTGAGAGAATGCTAAGTTCAGTTCTTTGGTAAGTAGTGTTACAAAGGTGTTGGTCATCAGGCAATATGTTTAAATCACATTTTTTGATGAGGGCTGAGGAGAGCCTCATGAAAAACCCTTGGAATAAAGAGTATGTTTTAACTGGCAAGTGATCTAGTTAAAAAGCATTCAGTTTGGTAGCGAGGCAGTATTTTCAGTTGCTTTTCTGCTGGGAGTGTTTTGAACCCACCGGGGCCTCTTGAACCCCTTGCCAATTAAGAAGGTGGAGGTAAGATTACTATCGAATTGCTGATCATTTATGAAGGAAAAATAATGACATTAATACACAAATTTAGTAGCTTTGTATTTAGGAATTTTTACTGTTGTGTTAGCTAAGAAAAACAAACCAACCAACTCTTGAAGTAATTGATGGAGAGGTTAATATTAAAAATAACCAGTCTATGGAGGTCATGATACATTGAAAAATTGCTGTTGACTATTGATGCAGTGAATTGCTTTGATTTATTATAAAATTCTTTATTGTTTTTTTCCAAGGCATGTTTTACCTGTGTATGTTTCAGCATTTAGAATAGCATTCAGGGTAAAAACTACTGAGGGCTGGATAAAATAATGCATTTTTACTTGTTCCTTTCGTCTTGTTTTAGACAAAAGGCTCATTGTGTCATGTGAAAGCCCAAGTCTTGTGTAACTTGTTGACTTTTTATATGTACGTTTCGGTCTTGCTAGATTACCTTCATGGCAGTTACTTGGGCCAGAAAAAGAAGGTTGTAGAAACCTACCAGTTGTTTTGGGGGTTGTGTATTTCTGTATTTTTTCCACAAAGGAGAGAAGAGAAATTGCCTGTAAGATTAATGTTGGACTGTTTTGGAAAACATTTTTAATTCTAAAAAAGTTAGCTTTTTTTCCCCTAAAAGTCAGTTGATATCCTAGTCTCTATTGTTTTCCCCAATATATGCTTAAGAAAGAGAACTTTTGTTATCCATCTGTCCTTACATAAGAAATTGGAGAAATTAACTTTGCAAGCATGTCTCATCATCATTTGCATTCTGTTGGCAGGGGATAGATGAGTATTTTAGAGGATGAGATCTGCAAGTGTTTCAAATATTTGGGTTTTTGCAAATGTATACTTAATTATAAGAAGAGCCTGTTGCTTTAGCCTGTCCTGGGTAGCACAAAACGAAAAGACACCACCTCTCAAATGGCCACGTATCAGGAATAAATGGCACTTCCTTAACCCCCCCCCCTTTAGCCCTGTTGTGGTTAGTTTTTTTTTTCTT
>NW_006159690.1:440275-443857 GCF_000334495.1 Tupaia belangeri chinensis
TATCAGAAATAAATGGCCCTCCTACCCCCCCCCCCCCCTTTAGCCCTGTTGTGGTTAGTTTGTTTTGTCTGTTAAAAAGGCAAAGTTAAATTTTTTTAAAATGTATTTGCATATGTACATGAAGTCATGTGTGAAAAAAGTATGAATGCAAGTGCTTTCAAGGAGCATGCTTTAAAATCTTGTGTTTATCTTTCAGATATTTATAATTTATAAATTATAATGAATGCTTTAATTGACCAACACAGAAATTTGGGGTGCCAGCAGGTGATGTAGATCGTGGGGTGTGCTTCCTTGTGAGATAACATTAAAATGAAATAGGGAGGAAGTTTGTATTAGTGTTAACAGTATCCATTCTAAGTCTTCAACTTAAGCATTGCCTTTAGATTTAAAGAAATGTAACCTTTCTAGCTATTCCCATTGCATGTATTCTCTTTTGTTGTTGTAGTTTGTATCATGCCATTGCTCCAAATCCTTAAGGTAACACAGTTGCTAGTTGTTGCAGGACCTGAAGGGGTTCTGTTGGTAAAATAACATTTAGAAGGTTGCTTAGGAGAGTTAGCATCCTTATTGCTTATGAAAGATTTATTGACAGCAACATGGATCAGACTACCTTTCGGTTTGGTTTTCCTGACGTGTATCCCAGAATCCCTTGTTATGCCTGAACGCCAGCCAAGTGTTTGGCCATTGGTTTTCACAGGCCCACAGTAATGGCTGCTTCTCTGTGCGCACAACAGGAAGATTGCAAAAGAAAATATTAAGGGCCTTTTGTCTGAAAATACTTCCAATTTGATTTAAGAGCTGTAGAGACCTGTTATTTGTGGAAAGGAAGTTGCCAATACAAATATGAGGTAGATCGGTCAACTTACATACAACTGATTTGACAAGCATCTGTTATAATACTGAAGATTTGTAAACACTAAACAATGTTTTTACCTCCTTAAAAGTTTTGAGAACTTGCCAGTGTTGGCAGGAGGCAGAGACTCTGAAACGTGCTTCAAGATACATGCCAAAACCATTGTGGCCTTTTCACCTATAGCGCGTCCTCCCCTCCCCCCCTGTAAAATGTTGTATTTATTTCTTTCCAAAATGCTTTTTTTAAAAAAAATTCCTAGATAGCCACAGAAATAAGATCTTCTTTTCCTTCTGAAAATGCGTACAATAATGATTGCTTAATGCATCAGTCTCTTCTTTGGTAGGAAGTTGAAATCTTAGAAAGAACATACATGTAAATAAAAACTGGAAGCAAATGTAGAATCAATCATTTTTTAAAAAGCAGGTGTGATTTATTCTAAGACTCTGAGATGCTAAAATACAATACATAAACTACATTGCGATTTTTTCCCCCTCTAAATCCAGTGGTATTAGAACTATGTGCATTTTGTGGCTGATAAACAGTAACAAGTGTAATGAAATCGGAGTGATTCCATAAGCCTGAGAATTTCATCTCGTTAAAAGTGTAAAAGAACAAAACTGCTTTGTGCCCTTAATTTGGTCTCTATTTGCGTTGTTTTTCCCGTGTATCATATGACAACTTGGAGATATTATGGTATTGTGGCAAATGGTTTTCTTTGTGGGTGTGTAACAGTAAAGCTAATTTATGACCAGTCTTTACCAGATGATCTGTATCAGAATCTACAATATACCCGGCACGTGGCAAGGTCACAATTTAAGTTGTTAAGGTCATAACCTTAGCCACCAGGCATTTGACCTTTTAGATAAAGTTAACCTTTGTTCATTAGTAGGCACTCAACCGAGAACTTTCTGGAGAGTTTTTTTTTTTTTTTTTTCAACTGCTTCTGTATAACTTCTGGTAATGTAATCAGATTCTAGAAAGATTCTTAGCTGGGTTAAATTTTTTAAGAGGTTAGACTTTTTTAAGGACTTGTCTCTTAGGTTGGTGTACAGAAGTTGTAGAATGACAGTGTCACAATTTATGTTTGATAGTTATTACCTGCTGTGGGGTAGAATGAACGCTCTGAGGCAGCTGTGTGGAGACATTTAAAAACTAAAATTAAACAGAATTATGTTTAATTCAACTCAGGCCTTTGCAAATTTTCAAGTGGCATTAGGCCCAAAAGCTAAATCACAATAAGCCATCTTCACTTTTTGCAGATGAGGAATTTGCTAAAATTGGAAGTATTTTTAGCAGAATTTTAAATTCAGTTTGGAGGACTAGTAGGTACCCCAATTTATCAGGTAATTGGTGTAATTAGCCAATGACAAAGCAAACTGATCTTGTCCTAGTGGCAGTCCGAGTACTTGTTTGTTTTAAGGTAGGAAGTGAACATTTTTGCACAGTAGTATTTTAGGCCACTGGTTACTGATCACTTCTATGTCACCAGCACTACCCAGTACCACCAGCTTTACCTAATATTCCCAGGACCAGTGGTGCCTTCACTCGCTAAAAGAGCTGTGGCAGTGTCTCAGAAGCTGGGAACCTGTCCTATAAACCCGTACAACAGTATTACTGGTTACACATTGCCTGTTCCATATTGTTCACTTAATTATGCTGTCGTGAATGTGTGTTTTAAATTATTTAGATCACTGCTGGTTTTGTTCTGATATGCCACATATTGTTCCATTTCAACCCAAAGAGAGCTACTCCCATTCAGGTGCATTTTAGTTTTATTTGGGCTTCGTGATTGCCATTCCTTCATATAGTAATAGAGAAAGCCGTGATATGCAGATAGACCAGATGGTCATGTTGACAGATTGAGAATTCACTTCCTACTGCCTCTGAGCAGGTGTAAGATGAGCGTCGGTGTATGGGTGTGTGTATGCTTCGTGTGCATGTGCATGTGCATGCACATCCAGGCAGCACAGAGTTCTGTGTGAGCAGTGGGAGTGATTTCTTTTTTAAAATGCTAGTTCTTTAAACACCGTCTTAACTGTATATATAAGGTTATCGGAGCGTGTAGAATAATTCCGATAAAAGTTTTCAAGTGAATCATGTTAGATTGTTACAGTTTATAATTTGGTACCAAATTCATTATGATAATTTCTTCATTTTTAGGTAACGTACCACATTAGGTTGAGACAGTATTGCATATCTAAAACATGTTTAAAATATTCTGCTAGCAGATGTGTGTGTCATGTGTGTGTTTATGCTCAAGTCTAGGATTCTATGTAATTAAACTTCTTCATTCCCTTAATAAACTGCCTCGTAGAAAGTTAGGCAGTTAGTTTCTGTGATTGGTAATAAGAAAGCGTGTTTCGGAAAAGGACTAAGACTAATATACAGCGAAATTAAAAGTAAGAGTGCAGATACCACTCTCAAATTTTAGCTCTAACTCTAAACTAAACTCAAGGTGGATTTTGTGGCTGATTGATCTACAGTAAATTCCTGGTATGTATACCCATTTATAGACATTTTTATGTATCGTTGAATTCTTCCAAGGAGAGAGCACTCGCGATCAAAAAACTTGAGATGAATGTGGCTTTTACATCCTCGAATGTTTTCTGCATCATTTGAGAATAGTAACAATATCCTTTATCTGGTATGTAGTAACAAAGTCCTTTCTGTAGAATGTCGTGAAAGAGATGGAAGTTCAAAGACAGAGTGTATAAGAATGGCGGGCAAGT
>NW_006159690.1:444103-447512 GCF_000334495.1 Tupaia belangeri chinensis
CAGGAGTAAAACCTTTGAATGAAGGTCAGTTTATTTATGGCTAAGAAGTTTGACAGTGTTGGAAAAAAAAAAATTCCTCATGCTGCTGGCTTGGATTTGCCTTGTCTTCTTTCCACCCAGTGATGAATAGCATTAATTTAAACCTATTTAAGGCTAGTGTGGGCGAGACCACAGCCTTTGTTGTGGTCATTGCTGTACACAGTAGGGCTGGGTGTTTCACTTGGTGAAGGCCTCAAGCTGCTTCCAGAAGGATGCAGAGCAGCCTGGCGGCTTTTTAAAATCTTGCACAGAAGTAGCAACAATTCTAATTGCTTACAAATGTTAATATAGATTATTGAAAACAATTTGGAAGATTAGAATTAAAAAAAAAAAAACCCAGAAAGTACAGATTTAGTTCAGCGAATGTGCTTAACACTGGTTTATTACCATTTCAGCCATAATTTTCCAGTGGTTATTTCAAGGTTAGAATTTGCTTTTGAATATATTATAAATTGCCAATCCTTAGCGGGTGGGAACGGGCAGGAAGAAATCAAGTGGAAGAGGAAGAGAATGAATGAACCTGGTATGCTTTGTTAAGAGAAATATAAACCCATGAACTGCATTGCAAATGGAGATGCTCTGAAAATGTTTGGGTTTAAGTAGTGACTGTAAAGCGATCTCGGGTAGTTAAGATATTAAGTAGAGAATTTTATAATCCATCTTCCCACAATTTTTTGCATAGCTTCTTTCTGACTAAGATACTATTTGGGGTTTCTGTTCAAATCTTTAGAAAGAAAAGTTGCGCAAACATTCTTTTTAGAGCTTAGGAATCCGGTTGGCGACACTGCACAGGAGCTTGGAGAAGGGGCTATGAAAATGTCGATTGTGTTTACTGTTTTGCTTCTTAAGGTGACAGCTCACCATGTTGTCACCTTTTTGGCTATCTCCCACAAAGGCAACTGTAAGATGCACATTATTGATCCAAACTTTTGGTGTTCTTGCACTTAACAGAATTCTCTATCTGCTGCGTCCATGGAAGTGCTCCCCCCCCCCGAAAATATTAGAAAACAATTCTTCATATTTTGTTATGATAATACGAGGGTATAAAAGCACATTTTATCTAATGGAATTAATCCTCCCATTAATGTTCCAGTTAAATAAACATGGCTCACGAGGCAAAGAAGTGATAAGTCCAACAAATGACAAATTGCAGCAACTTGTAGCAGAGGACATTTTTTTTTTTTTTTTTTTTGCTGCTCTGTTTGTAAAACAAGCTAAATAAGATAAAATAGAGAGAAAGAAGTTCATTTGGGTTATGTAGTTTGGCAAGTCTTGGTCTTTTTAAAAATGTGCTATGTTGCTAATCCCAAGCCCAGAACTGCTTAGGATAATCATAATAACTGTAGACCGAAGTGGAATAGCTTTAATGTTCTTTATCTGAGAACTATACGTTTATTTTTCTTCATACCTTTCGAGTACTTTCTTACTGGTAGATTTAAGACTTAGATCATTTGAGAGTCAAGAAGGGGAGATGGGAAGAAAGGAGGGAAATCACTTCCGAGCGTCTATTCGAAGTAGCTCATTGCTTGCTTACTCTATTTTCCCTCCTCCATCTCCCCCTTCCTTTCCTTTTCTTTCTTCATTCAGTATTGTGAATAAATCATGCACTCTTCATATAAAACCAATATCACAGAGTGGCCAGGTTACTTGTTCAGGGCAAGATTCAAACCCAGATCTTCTTATTCCAAATTCTATTTTCTTAATAACATCCAAGTCCATTTAATATCCTCCTTTTCTATCCTATTGTCTAGGACTGGATGTCGTTTAGATGGTATCCCACCTACCTTGAATCAAGGGGAAGTAAAAAGTCAAACTTTAAACACTTCCTGCAGAGAGATTTTAATGTCAAGTTCAGATCTTAGCCTCAGAATGAAGTCACTCTTAGTTAGGAGAGAGAGAAATAGTCTTATGCTTGTTGGTGTTGGGGTCAAAAATCTGGAATGGGGAACCAGCAGTTAGCGTAATGGCTATGTCGCTGGACTCCCACGTAGTCGACCGCGGTTTGCGTCTCGGACCTGGTGGCTTAAATCTCACGCGGGGCGCGTGTGCGTGCGTGCCCAAGATCCCGAGAGGAGAATGGAGGAGAAGGGATTGCGGCATGACCATCCCCCCTGGGGGGTGATTTCTCGCTTTCTGTCTCTATGTCTCTGTCTGTCTGGCGAGTGCACGTGCCCTATAGCGAAAACCTCTCAAAAAAAAAAAAAATCTGGAATGACCTGTTCTTTCTTGTGTTTAGAATTTTGAAGTTTAGTGAATAGAAACATTTTGACACAAGTTTAATTTGTTTTTGGAGGGGGTAAGGTAAAGTTAGATGAATTGGTTTTAAATGTTTTGAAGGAAACTAAGTATCAGTTTAAACAATCAGAATTTCATATATTTTTTTACTGTTTTTTATATGCACAAGAAATATATATTTCTAATTTCTTTAATTATTACATTTTAAGTTTTAAAATTTACTTTGCTCTGAAAAGTTCCTTTGGTTGTGACCCTGCATTAAAAAGAAAGCAAAAATCGTGCTTCAGAAAAGAATGGGATATTATTAATTAAAAATAATTTAAATAGGAATAAATTGGAAATGAAAACAAGTTTCATCTTCAAGTCCTTAAATGATAAAGCCTTATTTTCAGTTTTTTAAACTTAGACAACGTTAGTTCTTACTGATGATGGTGCAAAATCTTGAAGTTTCACTCAACATGAATTTTATAATTTAAATAGAAAAAAATGACCAATGAATAAGATTCATACCACATTCCCTCATTGCACATATTAATTTTTCTAAGTTCATTTAAAAAATAAGGTGTTGAACTGAGCTTACACTTGAATAGAAGTATAACTTTTTGTTAGTAAATCTTCAGTTTATAGTTGTAAATTATCATTTATGCTGGAAAGGAAAAACTGAGACATTTGAGTAAACATGATTAAGTTGGGAACAAAAGAGGATTAGTATTAAAATAAAAAAAAAAATACTCATAGTCCATTGTCCATGGCATCTAGTTTAATACCGCGTACTTTTCATGTCTCTGGCCAGTCATTATGGTGGTCCCAAATAACCTCTGAGTTTCCAGACACAGTCAGTTTTCAGAGCATACATATTTCTATAAAATTGCAATGGCTATTTTTGAAATGCTCTATGGAATGAAAAAGTGGTGAAATGAAAGCATATTTTAAAAATGAATACTGTTTAAAAATTGGTACGAATATCTGTGTAGCATCTGCCATTGTCAGGCTGTTGTCTTTGTTGCTATGGTTTGGGTGATTTTCTTTCCTTTTGTAATTTTGCCAGTCCAGGACTGGGTAGTGCATTGCATTCATGCTGCTGGAGGAGATGTATCTGTGGTGAGTCACATGGTTTGATCCGAGTGGTAATTTT
>NW_006159690.1:448053-474589 GCF_000334495.1 Tupaia belangeri chinensis
AGGTATTTGTTAATGGGTAATAGGAACTGTTACAATATCCATCGTCATCTAAATTTGAAAATTAGCGACATATGACTTAGTATAGAAATTCAGAACCATTTCTTCTGTGTCGCTATGTGCTTGCCTCTTCCTTTCCCCTTTGCCTGTCAGGAGCATTTACAATTCTGTGTATCTTAATCTTAAAGGGATTAGTTATTTAATTTTTAAGCTCCTACATAAAATGAATATTGTACATACAGGCTTCCATCATTGTCACTTTTAAATATTCTATTGCCTTTCAAAGGAGCTGACATTACAAGTCCTTAGGTTGACAAATTCTCATCAACTTTTATGAAAATGTTGGCTACAGAAGGAGTAAAGTCAAAGGAGGGCCATAGACAGATGGATTTCAGTGTTGAGATGACATCAAGCCCTTCTTGGTGGCATTTTTTAACATTCCAAATGAATGAGAGATGGAGATGCTTAAAGAGCTTACTATGGAATGAGTAATTAAGATATGGCATATCTGCATGTAGACCTCTGTAGTATACTATTAACTGAGTTGTGCAGGCTCAGATACAGTAACAGATTAGCAATGAAAACTGCAAATATCTTTTATGCTGAATGCAATTCATAAATAATACTATGTATTAAAAGTGTTGTTGATGGAAATTGTGTACCTGAGAATATATTTTCAACATTAAGTCATTAGAAAAAGTTAACAGGTTACAAATGTTTAAGACGGAAGAAGGATTCTAGAAAAGAATTTAGCAAAAGGCTATTTGCATAAGCAACATTTTCATGTTTGTATGATCATGAGAAGATTTTTGCATGGATGCATATCACATAAAAATTACAAAGTTACTAAAATTTCTGCTGGACTCCCTTAGTTGCCCCTCCCCACCACCTCTTCTCAATGGTTGAGGTTCTCTTTGGAGAGTAGTTTCAAGTAACTTCTGAGAATGAAGTCTTTGTGAAGATGCTGTTTAACAGCGTAACTATTGTTGTAGTTCCTGTCAGGGAAAGATAGTTGTTGCAATACTTTTATTGTATGGCCCCTTAATATGCAACAAGGACTTTTATTAAGAATTGTTTTTCTAACGTACTTTTGGAAATCTCTTCCTTCTAAGTGTCCAATCAAGAATTACTGTTTTTGTTTATAATATTTAAATGAACTTTATGATTTTCTTAACTTACTCATGGGATAGACAAAAATCTTATTTTTAGAAATGATTTTGGAATTCATGTGTTTTAGAGTTTGAGTAAAATGAAATGATAATAAAAAGTTAACAAAAAAAATGCCATCTCATTGGGCCCAGGATATATATACACAGTTCTTCAAAGAATGAGGATATGGCAGTCTGAAATGTTAGGGTTGAAAAAGTAATTGTTCTAAAGATATTTGCCCCTAGACTCAGAAAAGATGACAAACATGCAAAATGGATAAATGTAACCCTTTGTACTTTTACCACCTACATTTTTTAACTACAGTGACTCTGATTTCTCTAGAAAGGTCAGAGGTTTCAGACAGAAAGCTTTGTAATTCTTCAAAGAGAGACATTTCCAGTTTGCTATCTCCAGCGTGATTATGCATAGCTTTTTTTACTTTACTTGCAGTTGAGCCTTTGGAAGTGCCAGGGTGGAGGGCAATGATGAATACGTGAAGCCATGACGTGGCACAGCAGGATTAGAGGGAGACAGATTGGAGAAGAACAGAATTCCATGTTTTTAGCTGTTTTCTCCCAAAGCACCTAGTTTAAAATAATGAGGGCAAAGCAGCTCTAACAGTGCACTTTGCTTGGCAGGAGAGCATTCTGTGACAAACCTTTAAACACTTTGGGCAATTCAAGGAGTTTGCATATCTGGGTACCATGTCTCACGACTGGCTTTGCTGGGTTTTCTAAATTGTGGATATGGTTTTCATGGGCATTGTGTGGTGGTGTTTGTTTGTGTTTTGTTTTCCTTTTGGACTTCTCCAAGTTTTGGAGAGTCTTTCATCTTGGGTGGTGGGTGGATAGATCACTTTAGTTGTGGGTTACTCCTATTTAGGAAACAGAGATTCAGAGAGCGTTACTCAGTCGAGGTCAAACTCTTAGTGTGTGGTAAAATCAGTGTCCTAGCCAGATCCCTCAGACCTCAGACGCATGCTCTTAAACAACAATATTTAAATTAGGGGGCCTTTAGAAAATTCATGGAAATTGCTTATAATGAAGCCATGCCTGGATTTCCAGGGGGTATTTTTTGCACCAAAATAAACTCCTATTATAGTTCCACTTTTCCACAAACTTTTGAAATTAAATTTAAAAAATTATCTAAGGGTGCATGTGCTTGCCAAAGAGAGATGGAGAAAGAGGGAGAGGGAGAGAAGAAGAGAGAGAGAAATCACCCCCTCCCTAGTGGAGCATGGTCACACTGCGAGTGTTTCTCTTCCACCTCTCTATCCTATTGGGATTTGGGGCATGCAGACACATGTCCCTGGCTTATTTTTCAAGCCTCTGGGCTGGCATCTACATGGCACAGTCAGCCATGTGGGATCTGGGTCCCTTAACCACTAGGCCATGACACTGGTCCTTACGTTTTATTTTATTAGCTCTTTATATAAATCTTAAATTTTAGGTAGGGGAGCTTTTATAATTGTCTTTCTGTAGGTGAGGAAACAGGTTGAGTAACTTGTCCAAAGTTATATGGTTAATAAGTGATTAGGATTAGTAACTAGGTCTGATTGTTTTTGGTTTTGTTTGTTTTTTTGGTATAGTTTGTTTGTTTGTTTTTGGTATAGGTTGTGTGTGCTCACCAGAAAGACAGAGAGAGACAGAGAGGCAGAAAGTGAGAAATCACCCCCCAAGGGGGTGGCCAGGCCGCAATCCCTTCTCCTCCATTCTTCTCTCGGGATCTTGGACATGCACATACACGTGCCCGACGTGAGTTTAAGCCACTGGATCCAGGACTTGAACCATGGTCGACTACATGGGAGTCCAGCAACGTAGCCATTACATCATCTTCTGGTCCCCAGCTGATTCTATGTGACCTGTTTTATTTCTAAGGTATTTCCTCAAGATATCAGACTCCATGCTCTGCTTTTGAATTTATGGATGGGATTAAAAGTATTCCCTGGACATCCATAATAATATTGAAAGCCTATGTTTTCTCCGAAGTTTGAAAAGCAGTGAGAAACTAGAGCCTTTTCTGTTTTGGTATTACATTCAGAGTCTCCTACATTGCAGGAAACTGGGAGGCTCGACCTTCGTTTTATGGCTGAGAGAACTACGTCCCACGTCTCCCATGCTCTGTGGAGAGGAAAGTTCTTGTGTGAAGTGGGAAGCAGTTATCGCCTGCTGCCGTTTGCTTTCAGGTGCTCTTTGGTTGGTCTTGGCGTGGAAAATCTAGTCTGGTTCCCAATATTGACAAATTCTCTTGCGTTACTGGCAGTTTAGCTCAGTAGACCTGTTTAGAGCACTTACTACGTAACCCTTAGTTGGAGCTAGGTCCCAAAGATATAAAACTGAAGAAAATACTATGAGATCAGTTGATAACCATCTTAGATGTAATTTCCTCAGAAATTAAGATTTTAAAACTTGATTTTTTTAAGGCGTTTGCCATGGGGTGCATATACTTGCTGGAGAGAAACAGAGAGAAGGAAAGTGAGAAATTACTCCCCTCCCCCCCCGGGGGGGATGGCAGATCTATTCTCCGTTCTCTTCTGAACTCTGATAGACCATGTGGGAATCCAGGGCCTTAACCACCATGCTACTGCTGGTCCCAGCTTTTGATATTTTAAAATACCCAGTATGGGGACCAGCAGATGGCGTAGTGGTTACATTGGTGTACTTCCACATGCCCAACCTCAGTTTGAGTCCCGAACCTGGACGCTTCAAACTCACTCTGGGCATGTGTGTGTGTGTGTGTGTGTGTACCCAAAATCTCAAGAGGAGAATGGAGGAGAAGGGGTTGTGGCATGGCCTTCCCCCCGGGTGGTGATTTCTCTCCTTTTGTCTCTCTTTGTCTCTCCCGCAAGTGCTCGTGCCCTATAGCAGAAATCTCTCTCTTTAAAAAAAAAAAACGAAGTTGTAAACATTTCAAAACAAACTCTACTAAATTAAAACAACAACAACAACAACCCCCCCAGATGTTTATGTTGCCTTTTTTATAGTACGATTGAGGTACGTTGAAGAATTCTGGTCACTTGACTGTATTCCTATTGTATTATTTTTAAGATTTTTGCTATAGAGCATGTGCACTCACAAAAGACATAGGGAGATAGACAGAGAGAGAAATTGAAAAATGACACCCCCCACCCCGACCTGCTACCACCACAGGAATGGTCATACTGCAGTTCCTTCCAGGACTTCTCTTGGAATTTTGCGCATGCACAGAAACGTGCTCATGTGATTTTCGAAACCACCAGCTCCAGGACTTGAACCACCCAGTTGGCTATGTGGAACCCAGCCAGCTTAACCTCCACACCACCTTTTATTTTCGGATATCAAAATATCAAGAAAATGGAAATGGGTACAGGAGCGGCTGCAGGTGTTTGCTATTATTCAATAATTCACTACGGCACGTTTTCTCTAAGGAAATCTAGTGGTACACAAAACAGTTTTATTTCTTTTTTTAATGGACATCCTTCCAGCACATAGAAAACAGAGTCATAAGAAAACGAAACAGCAGGAGAACGAGAGTGATACCAGAAAGGAAGGGGAGGCCTCGGAGAACAGGCCATATAGTGAATTCATTTGGCACTAAGGAGCGGTTCCTCAAACTGCCCATCTCCGGAGCTTAGGCACCTACACTCTCTATTCGCTCCCTCTCAAGAAAGTCAGCAATCTTGAGACTTTTACACTGAAGTGGATTTTAAGTTGTCAGAGGTCTCAAGCCGTTTTGGCTCTTTTTTTTTTTTTTCCCCTTTCCCCCTCTTGTTAAAAGAAAACAGATACATGTTACATCCAGACAGAAAGCATGTAAGGGGGCCTACGTGTGCCTGCGTGTCTGGGACAGTGCGTATGGATGGTGAGGGGAAAGAGAACTACTGCGTGTCTAATAAATGAAATGGACCACAAAAGGCCGTAACAAAAATCTAGTGGGCCAAACAGTACATGTTGGATTTGTGTGTGTGTGTGTGTGTACACGCACTCTGTTATATCTGCTTGTTGTTTAATCTGAAAGTGAAATTTGTTTCTCTAGCTGTTAATATGTGTGCTTTTCTTTGTATAGAGCATAGAACAAATAATTTGTTCTGTGATTATTTTCAAAAAGCAGAAAATGTGTGTGTAACATGTAAAAAAAATGGCACGGGAT
Organism: Tupaia belangeri chinensis; assembly: GCF_000334495.1. Classification (NCBI taxonomy): domain Eukaryota; kingdom Metazoa; phylum Chordata; class Mammalia; order Scandentia; family Tupaiidae; genus Tupaia; species Tupaia belangeri. The sequence continues at coordinate 453,328 of NW_006159690.1, forward strand.
TGTCATAGAAACTCACTCTGAACACTGTAAATAAAAATGGTTGGAGATTAGTCACAGTAACATGTGGGACCTCATGAAACTCAAGACAGATTTCTTTGTTTAACAGTCACTCAAAGAAGGGAAGCAAACTTGATACAGTTCAGGGGATGTTAGCAGTTCGGTTGCACCAGAGAAAAAGCAAACCTCGTTTTCTTCAGGTTCAACAAGCCATCTGTACACAAGTATCAGAATTTACCTGGTGACTTTAGCTTTATTTGACGTCTTTTAATTTTTTTTTTTTTTAATATTTCTGCCATAGGGCATGTGTGCTTGCACCAGAGACAGAGACAGACAGTGAGAGGAAAAGTGAGAAATCACCCCCTGGGGGGATGGCTATGCTGCAATCCTTTCTTCTCCATTCTCCTCCTGGGATTTTGGGCATGCACACTACATGCACCCTGAATGACCCTCAAGCTTTCAGATCTGGGACTTGAACTCTGGTTGGCCATGTGGGAGTCCAGCATTTTCTTGGACACCACACTACCTTGAACCCTGCTGTTTCCCCTTTTTTAACATGTCTTATACCTAAATAATAAATATTTTAGAAGTTTGAAAATCTCCCTTTTTTTCCTACTAATCTTTAGAATCAAATCTTTCCTCTTCTGCTTCCCCTACCTTGTTTTCTTGTGATCTTGAAGAGCATGTTGACAGTTCTGGCCTTACTCGGTTTTCTTTAGTTTCCCATTTTTTTCATGCAATGTGAGTGAGACAGAACCTGTTAACGATCGATAACCTTCACTAATGCTGTGTATTTTTAAAGTGTATGTCTTTCTTTCTTCTGAGAGGAAGAGAGAAGGAAAGGCAGAGATAGTACCCCCAACAGCGTCTTGGTGTACCAAACAGCCAGCCCAAGAGCATGGGTGCACAAGAGCCCAACATGCTTGGGCAAGTTGCTGGATACGAACTCACAACCTTCCCACGTGGTCAGCTTCACAGAGTGTCCCATTTTACCACTGCAGCACTGTTAGACCCCCCACTAGTGCTGTATGTTTTTAAATATGTATTTTCAGATTAGAATTATGGATCTACAGTAATGTCATTAGCTCTCTTTTAAATTTTTTTTAATACATTATTTAGACGGAAATTGTTTCAGCGTATCCTCACTCTCTAAGTCTGTCCAACATCTGGAAGAAAGATTGCTTGTCTTTAAATTTGGAATTAATCCCGGTTGCATATTTCTACCAGGGTGCTTTTTCAGTGAAGTCTAATGTGTCATCCTTGGATCTTTGATTGAACTTTTGAAGGTAGGAGCTGAAGTCTAAAAGGGAGGATGGTTTCAAGACTCAAGGAACTTTCCATTGTGGAATGACTTGTGCATTTGACCGTCATCCTTTAATAAGGCTATGTGTTGGGGGTCAGCAAGTGGTGTGGTGGTTAAGGTGCTGGATTCTCCCACATGGCCAACCATAGTTCTAGTCCCGGACTTGATGGCTTGCTTTCTCTCTCTCTGTCTCTATCTAGTCAAATTGACATAAATAAATGCATAAATAAAACTAAATAATTATTTTTAAAAAAATATATGTTATATGTTCTCATCAGTAATAAATAATAGATACAATATTTCTTAATTTTCAAATTTAATTTATCATTATTTAAATTTGCTACAGGGCACATGAGGTCATCAGAAGCAGAAAGAGAGGGAAAGTGAGAAAGCAAGCTGCCAGGTCTAGGACTTGAACTGCAGGTGGCCACATGAGTCCAGCAGCTTAAGTACCACACCACCTGCTGGCCCCCATTGATACAATATTTAAACAGGATAAATACATTTAGACAAATGTGGGCTGATTAAAACAGATACATTGTCTTCTTAGGCTGAGTTAGCCAGTAGACAGCACTAACCTTGAAACTGGAGTGAGCACATATAAAGACATAAATGAAAAAAAATGAAGGGGATGCCAGTAGATGGTATAGTGGTTACATCACTGGACTCCCACATGGCCAACTGCAGTTCGAGTCCTGGACTTGGTGGCTTCAAAATCACACTGGGTGCATGTGCATGCATGCCCCAGATCCTGGGAGGAGAATGGAGAAGGAATTGCAACTTGGCCATCCCTCCTGGGAGGTGATTTCTCACTTTTCCTCTCACTGTCTCTGTCTCGCTCTCTCTGTCCCTGGTGGGCACATGTGCCCTAAGGCAAAAACCTTAACAAAAAATTTTTTTTCAAGAATTATTTATGGGCCAGCAGGTGGTATGGTGGTTAAGGGTGCTGGTCTCCCACACAGCCACCCACGGTTTGAGTCCTAGATCTGATGGCTTGCTTTCTCACTTACCCCGCCCCTGACTCTGTCCCTCTCTGATCAAATTAAAATAAATAAAATAAATTAAGTTAAATAAAATAATATTTAAAAAGAGCATGAATACAGTGTATCTTAGTCAAGTCATCACTATTATTATTTTTAATTGACATAATTTTACGTATTTATGGGGTACAGTGGAATTGATACATATATATACATATATCTATATGTATATATATATATACACACACATAATACGTACAATGTGTAATGATCAAATCAGGGTAATTAACATATCCATCACTGCAAACACTTATTCTTTCTTTTTAAAAAAATATTTTAGAGAATGGAGGAGAAGGGATTGCGGCGTGACCATCCCCCCTGGGGGGTGATTTCTCACTTTCTGTCTCTATGTCTCTCTCTGTCTGTCTGGCGAGCGCACGCGCCCTACAGTGAAAATCTCTCCAAAAAAAAAAATATATATATATATTTTATTTAACTTTATTTATTTATTTGCTTATTTTAATTTTGACCAGAGAGGGACAGAGCAAGAGAGAGAGAGAGAGAGAAGGAAAGTGAGAAAGCAAGCTGCCAGGTCCAGGACTTGAACTATGATTGGCCACATGGGAGTCCAGCACCCTTAACCACCACGCTACCTGCTAACCCTACATTTATTATTTCTTTGTGTTGGAAACATTACTAATCCTCTTTTAACTATTTTGAAACATATGATAATAATTTATTATTAACAGTAGTCATGCTACTGTGCTATAGGACACTTGAAGTTATTCTTCCTGACTGTAATTTCATATCTATTAACCAAGCTCTCCCTTTTAACAAATTTTTTAAAATTTTATTATTATTTTTTTAATTTACTGTAGGGCACACGCACTCACCAGGGAGAGAGAGAAGGAAAGTGAAAAAGCAAGCTGCCAGGTCCAGGACTCAAACCACAGTTGGCCATGTAGTAGTACAGTGCCTTAACTACCATGCCACCTGATGACCCCAAGCAATCTCTCCTATCTCCTCCCATTCCCAGCCTCTAATAACCAGTGTTCTACTCTGTACTTCATGAGGTCAACTTTTTTAGCATCCACATTATGAGTGAGATCAAAGATCTACCCCTATTTTCTTTTTTTAAAGAATTATTTATCTATTATTATTACTATTATTATTCAGTTTGACCAGAGAGAAACAGAGAGAGAGAGAGAGAGAGAGAGGGAGAATGAGAAAGCAACCCCTAGGTCTGGGACTCGAACCATGATTGACCATGTGGGAGTTCAGTGCCTTAACCATCACATCACCTTCTGGCCCCTCTATCCATATTTTCTATTGTAATTTATGCATGCATATGTTTGTCCACTTCTTCATATTATTCATTCTAATTGTATTGTCCTCAACCCATCTTTACTTGGCTAATGTTACTTTTACTTTAATTAGCTATGACAATATTTCCTCCAGTAAGCTTTCTTTTCACCCTAACATTGGGCCAAGGACCCCTTTCTGTTGTACACATGGCACCCGTGAGCATGTATTACCACTCACCATTAGCACTTCCTGTATCCTAATAAAAATGTCCTCACTTGTCCTCCAAATTGGGCTGCAATTTCTTTCTGAGCAGAGATTGGGTTGTACTTTGTGTGTATCCCATAAAGGTCCACGGAACCTCCATTTAGTGTGTACTCAGTATCTTTTCTTTTTCAGAGAGGTTTTTGCTATAGGGCATGTGTGCTTGCCAGAAAGAGAGAGAGACAGAGAGACAGAAAGCAAGAAATCATCCCCCAGGGGGGCTGGCCACACCGCAATCCTTTCTCCTCCATTCTCTTTGGGATCTTGGGCACGCACGCACACGTGCCCAGCATGAGTTTAAGCTGCTGGGTCTGGGACTTGAACTGGTCGACTACATGGGAGTCCAGCGACATACATGTTACGCTAACTGCTGGTCCCTGTACTAGGTATCTTTGTTGAACTGGTGACCAGATGGAGAATTGGAGTTGAACAAAAGAAGAACTGGGGAAGCTTATAATGCACATTTTAAAACTAGGTAACATATAAATTCCTTTTTGGGTGTTCACATTGTGCTGAGTTTAAACCTGTATTTCTTTTTTTCAAAATGATTTCCTACCATGTTAAGCGATTGCTTCTTTTTAAAAAAAAAAAAACACACATATACAACATTTCATATTAACCTTATTAAGTTATTGACATGAATAATTCGAATTCTGAAAACAAAGATTTGGTAATGATATATATATTTATAACTATTTGTTTTTCCACCTACGTTTGACTTTTATCTGAATGTTTTATGTGGAAAAGATTTGGAGGCGGTGGAGCGATGTGTGTATTGCTCTAGCGTTACGTGTAAGAAAATCAACTCACCAAGTACCTACTATGTGCTAGGCACCCTGCTAGGAGGAGAAATACAAGATTTCAATTTTATGCTGTTGAATTTTTCAAGAGCATAATTTTGATTAAAAATGGAACCTGTCCCCTCAGGGTGGACACTCATGTTTTTTTGTTGATTTTGAATCACATACTGTCTTGGTCCGCGGGGAAAAGGTCTGTCAATCATATCCTTATCTCTCATGAGCATTTGCAGGTTTGTGTGTCTCTCTTCACTTAACAGGGTATATTTTGGCAGGGTTACTTATCCTACATTGAGAGAGAGAAGCCACAGGCAGTAGTAGTAGAAAACTTAAAGATCAAAATTAAGGTGTTGGGCCCAATTATACAGGGTGAACTTAGAAGTCTGTCTTCTTATCCAATGCTTTACTCTCATTAAAACCGTTAGACCAATTTCATTAGCTCCAAAATGCACCAGCATATGTAAATCTTCTTTGTTTAATTGGAGACCTATTGATTGTAGGTAACATAAGCCTCTCTAAGGGAAACAGAACCCAACTGGAGATAAGACTTCCTTCCCCCCAACACATCCAGCATTCATGATTTTATTTCTCTAGGCATGTTCATTATCAAAACCATTCCACTGCAGAATTTCCCATAAAGTGCTTCTGTCTAGCCCTGTTTTTATATTTTAAAACTCCTACTGGTTTAAGCAAGGGATAATGGAAGTACTTTGACACAATATGTATTTCTTTTTCTTTTTAACTAGAAACTTAAAAATAATGGACAAAAAAGCCTTATAAAATCAAATAAAAATTAGTTTGCTTTAAGGAGACTGAGACTGTCTTTCATAGAACACAAATGAGACCAAATTATGTCCACCTTTTTTGGTGAACCATCACCAAAAATATTACAGTGGGGAATAAAAAATAGAATAGAATTTTTTTTTCACTTATGTTCTGATTGGATCTCCAAGCTGCAGAGAGGATAATATACCAGCTGGCACTTTGCAAAGTGGGATAAGGCATGAGATATTCCCATCGCACTTCCTAGGACTGGGTTATCTTATAACTGTCCAAAGTGATGAAACCTGGGACCATTTATATTTTCTTTCCTTTTTAAAAATTATCTATTTAATTTTTATGAATGATCATTTTTATTATTATTACTGTTTTAATTTGTTATAGGGCATGCACACTCATCAGAGAAAGAGAGAGAGAGAGAAAGAGAGAAAGTGAGAAAGCAAGCCACTAGATCCAGCACTTGAATCACTGTCAGCCATGTGGGAGTCCAGTGCCTTAACCACCATGCCACCTGCTGGCCCGCCCCATTTATATTTTTGAATGTACTGTCTTAAAGTTCCATGTTTCTTTTTCAAGTGTAGGATTTGGATCAGGTCCATGTATGGCTAGTTACTTAAAAGTGAGTAAGAATCTTGAGAAAAATATGTATCTGTTTAAATGTAGATTTGTGTATAATAATTCAAATATTTTCGATGATAAAATGATAGGTGTTGAAGTGATATGATATCTTTCATTTCTTAAAATAATACTCAAAATTATGTTTAACCTTTAGAGTTAGAAGGCACTTAGAAGACATTCTTTTTTTTTTTTTTTAAAGGTTTTTGCCATAGGGCATGTGCACTTGCCAAAGACAGGAAAGATGAAAAATGAACTCCTTCCAGGGAATGGCCACAGCCACAATCCCTTCTCCACTCCCCTTTCTGGATTTTTGGGCACACACACACATGCGCCTGGCATGGTTTTCAAGCCACCAGGTCTAGGATGCGAACCATTGTTGATCATGTGGGAATCCCGCACCTTAACCACCATGCCACCTGCTGGCCCACAAAAGCACACACTATTTTTACAAATTCCATAGAATATTATTGATTTCTAAACAAGGTATTAGTGAAATTATAGCTTCTTAAAAGAAATGGATTATTTTAAACGATAATGTAGTAGATGCTGTAGCAGTGCATTTATGGTCTTCATGTAGTGCGCATTTTTGTTTGCTTGCTGTTGCTGAGGGAACACAACTCAGGCTAGGAGGACTTACATTTAGATCAGCCACTATAATGCTTATCAGCAAAATTCGACCTCATTTAATATTACTTAATTCTCTGACTATATTTTTGTATCTAAGAGATGATCATTTTCATTCTGGCAAATTATGGATGGACAACATTGCTATTTCCATTTCTTGGTTTGGCTCACTTGGGAAATCATTTTGAAGTAGAAGGCCTTTTTAAAGAATTATAGATCTGTGTACCTTCAGAAATGGATGTGATGGAATTCTGGCTGGACTCACAATAAAATAGGGCATTTTCTAATTAAATTAAATTCATCTTTGACTTTTGCATACCACTCATGTTTACTTAACTAAAAAAATTTTGTTGGAGAATATTCATAAAATCTGTTATTTTTTTAAAAGAATTACTTAATTTAACTTTATTTATTTACTTATTTTAAATTTGACCAGAGAAGGAAAAAGAGAGAGTGAGAAAGCAAGCTGTCAGGTCCAGGACTCAAACCACAGGTCGGCCATGTGGGAATCCAGTGCCCTTAACCACCTTGCCAGCAGCTGGTCCCTAGACTCTCAGTTCCATAACCAATATTGAATACTAAATACTATCACAGAGGGAATCTCTGAAATCATCTATCTTCTCTCTTTTGCCAAACCATAAAAATGCTACTTTGTTGATTTCTTTGTATCATATATAATACATTATATATACAACACATGTTATGTATCATGTACATATTTACATTTTTGACTGCCCTGCTTTTTACATCACACATGTATTATTGATTGTTACTCCCTTCTCAAGAACAGAAGTTCATTTGAAACTAAACATAATTAGAACATGAAATGGGATTTTACAAGACTGGGTGAGGGCCCAGCGGTGGTGGCGTATACTGCTAAGAAGCTATACTCCATAGTCTGGGATCTTGTGGGAGGGCCAAGTTTGATGTGAAGTCCACCCTAAAGGTCAGGTGTGATGTCGTGTGCCTGTAGTCTGAGCAACTCAAGGGGGCTGAGGCAGGAGGATAATCAGCTTGAGACTGGCCTGACATAATGAAACCCTGTCTAAAAAAGAACCAGGGGCAAGCCCTGTTGTCAGGTTAGTGGTTAAGAGAGCTGGATTCCACATGGCTCACCATTGTTTGAATCCCAGCCCTGGCAGCTTGAAGAATATACTGTGTGTGTGTGTGTGTGCGTGTTTGTGTGTGTGTGTGTGTGTGTGTGTGCGTGCGTGCATGCCCCAAATCCTAACATGATAGAGAAGTGGAGGAAAACGATTGTGGCATGACTGTGCCTCAGAAGGGGTGTTTGTGTTCATGGTCACTCCCTTTTTGTCTCTGGCAAGTGCACACGTCCTCTAGCAATAAAAAATTTAAATGAAAAAAAAGGTAAAATACAAATGGTTTATGTCATTCAAGCAAAAAAAATGAATGAATAACTTTTTTCTAATTTAGGTATTTATCTTGGGAAGAAAAGAACACCATTTCTAAAATTACTTAACATAGAAATCTACATACTATTTTTTAAAGAATTATTTTATTTAACTTTGCTTATTTATTTATTTATTTATTTATCCATTTTCCAATTTGACCAGAGAAGGACAGAGAAAGAGAGAGACAGAGAGAGAGAGGAAAAAGGGAAAGTGAGAAAGCAAGCTTCCAGGTCCGGGACCTGAACTGCAGTTGGCCATGATGGAGTCCAGCATCCTTAACCACCTGCTGGCCCCTAAATACTATTTTTTAAAATCTTTTCAAGCCTCTTGCTAAAAGGTCCTAGAATATTATGAAAATTTTTTCATTGAAAATTATTTTTTTTATATTATTTATTTTATTTAATTTATTTTTTTAACTTGCTAGAGTCATCAGAGAGAGACTGGACTGAAACTCCATTTGGCTCTGTGGGAGTCTAGAGACCTCACAATCATGCCACCTGCTGACCCCCTTAATAAATATTACTGGTTTGATTTCTTTTTTCTTTTTATTTATGTTTTTAATGTAAAAACATCTGTAAGTTATAATATAAATAGAAGCTCTGGGAACCTATTGCCTTAACTGAGAAAACAAACATAACCAGTACCTTGCATTTACTTCTGTGTTTTTCTCCTCTCCCATCACCCTGAAATTCTCCCATTATCTTAAATTTTGTTTTATAATTTCCCTCCTATAATAAGCATTTCATCACATATATGTAGAATAAATATGTTGTCTAGTTTTGCTTGTTTTTAAGTTTCATATAAAATATATATGTGTATTTATGTATGAATGTATACACATACACATCTGGGAGTTACATTTTTCTTTTTTCTTTTTTTTTAGACGGTTTTGCTATAGGGCACGTGCGCTCGCCAGAAAGACAGAGACAGAGAGACAGAAAGCAAGAAATCACCCCCCCAGGGGGATGACCACACTGCAATCCCTTCTCCTCCATTCTCCTCTCGGGATCTTGGGCATGCATGCACACATGCCCGGCGCGAATTTAAGTCACCAGGTCCGGGACTCGAACCACGGTCGACTACGTGGGAGTCCAGCCACATAGCCATCATGCTAACTGCTGGTCCCTGGGAGTTGCATTTTTCATTCAACATTTTGTGTCTAGTGTTACTGCATGTACTGTGACTTATCGTTGTTTCTTATATAATATTCCATGGGTGATCAGTGGAAGGTTTCCAGATTATTGCTCCAGGAGGTGCAATGCTATAACATGTATTCTACGGCATATATGTAAGAATTTCTTCAGGACATCTGCCTAGGAGTGGAACTGTTGAATCACAGGGCATGTACATGTTAAGTTTTTTTTCTTCCCCCCATAAAGATAGTGATATTTCATCTTACAGTGTAGCTGTACCTACTTATGCTCTCACTAGCAGTAGCAGTGTACAAAAGATTCTGTTGATTTCTTTCCTCTCAAAATTTTGTCATTGCTAGAATTTTTTGCTAATCTGGAGGCTATAAAATATTTTATTGTGGTCTTACTTTGCATTTCTAATTTGATTAGTAATATGATTAAATATATATATTATATATATTTATATATATAAAAGATATATGTATGCCACTTTTATTTTTCTTCTGTTCTCTTATTTTGTTGTTTTTGTTATTCTTGACCCTTCAGTATTCCATATATATTTTAGGATTATTTCATCAAATTTCATGATAAACTCTGTTGTGATTTTGTTTAGAAGTGTATTGAATCTTCAGGTGAGGGAAATTTATATCCTTTTTAGTTGTCAAACTTGCTATGAACATAGTATGTCTCTCCATTTATTTAGATCTTATCTTTGAATACATTGAATTATTTTCCACCCAAGACTTGAACACACTTTGTGAAGTTGCTTTTGACAATTGTATTTTTAAAATACTTTTTTTTTTTTTGAGAGGTTTTTTCGCTATAGGGCGCGTGCACTTGCCAGACAGACAGAGAGAGACATAGAGACAGAAAGCGAGAAATCACCCCCCAGGGGGGATGGTCACGCCACAATCCCTTCTCCTGCATTCTCCTCCCGGGATCTTGGGCACACACACACACACACGCGCCTGGTGTGAGTTTTAAGCCACCGGGTCCGGTACGTGAACCGTGGTCGACTACGTGGGAGTCCAGTGACATAGCCATTATGCTAACTGCTGGTTCCCTAAAATACATTTTCAAATTAATTAGAATTATAGTTAATTTTTATGTAATGATTTTATATCCAGCTATATTTACATACTTTTAGACAAAAGTCTGTGTGTAAATTCATTTGTGTTTACTAGGTAGTCATGCCAAATGAAAACAATATACTTTTTTAAAAAAGAATTATTTAATTTAAAAATTATTATTATTATTTAAATTTGCCTACCAGAGAGAGAGAAAAAAGTGAGAAAACAAGCAGCAGGTCTGGGTCAAACCAAGGTCAGCCATGTGGGAATCCTGCATCTTAACCACTATGCCACCTGCTGGCCTCCTATCTATATTATTTTAATTTTTATGCTTTTCCTTTCCTTTCTCTTCTCACTGTACTATCTGAGACCTCCAATTAGTGTTGAATTAATCTGAGATAATGGGCATTCTTGTCTTTTTCCTTGGTTTCCTATTTATTTAAGTTTTTTAGAGAGAGAGTTTTGCTATAGGGAATGTGTGCTTGCTGGAGAGAGAGAGATAGAAAGTGAGAAATCACCCCCCAGGGGTGAAGGCCATGCCACAATCCATTCTTCATTCTCCTCTCGGGATTTTGGGCATGCTGACACATGCACCTGGTGTGAGTTTCAAGCTTCTGGGTCTGGGACTTGAACCATGGTTGACTATGTGGGAGTCCAGCGACGTAACTATTATGCCATCTGCTGGTTCTAGTTTCATACTTATTGTTTATCCATGAAGACACCGAGTTAATGCCTTACTATTTAAAAATTATTTTTGCTAATTGTAACTTTTAATGAGAGAAAAAGTAAGGTCTTACCTAGTTTTGTTCACCTTTCCCCCTACCATTTTACTTGTTATATTTTGATTTGATCTATGTTAACACTCACTGAAACCTCAAATTCTCTGGGGAAGTATGTCAAGTGATATAGTTTATATTATTTAATAGGTAAGTGGTATTTTTAATATAGTCATTTAAAATTTCAAAATAAGAGGCTCATTTGTATACACTAATCATTTTTGGTATTGCAGTGAAGTGCTATATTGAGAATTTTTGAGACTCTGTTGTATAGATCAGTCTCTTAAATTTCCCTTTGAACTAGAGCACCCTCAAGTATCATTTTTCATAATTTAAAATGTCTGGTTTGGGTAGGTTTACTTTTTCCCCTTTTCCTCATGCAATTTTTGTTGAGACTTGAATAGATTACTCCTAATCTTATGAGCAGACTGCAGGAAGACAACTATTAAAAGTAGAAAGCTATTAAGCAGTCAGGGGTTTATTATGCTTTAGTGTTTTATTTAAGTCTGTTCTTAATTGGTTGATTAATGTATGAGAAGTCCTTTTCCCCCCTCCATCTCTACAGATGGCAAATGGTAGATCCCAACTGTCATTGTTCGCAAAAAAGGTTATGGTTCAAAGTCAAAGATTCGGAGATACCACAATAATCAATCATAGGAACTTGTCTCAGGGTGCCCAGCCATGCAAAAGTTAGACAGGGTAGTAATATTTACTCAGATTCCTTAAGGATCATTTCCTTCTGGGTTTATTCTTGATTTTATTTAAAAGAGATTGCTTAATTCATTGAAATGTCTCTCTGAATTCAGTGTCAAGCATTTAAGTAAATATGAGAAATAATGGTAAATAATTTTTAAAATCAATTTTATCAAATTTTCTGGAATATAGAGTTTTCGAATAGGTGTAATACAGAAAGCAACAATCTTAATATACTGAGATTAACAGAACACTTTCAAAGGGCTGCTTTTTTACTTTTTCATGGGAAGATGATTTATAATGGTTAACTTCCTTTTTTAGGAGGAAGAATAGAATTATGTCCTGGTATTGATCCACAAAGAGGATTTGCATTTTATTCTTACTATAAAAGTGCCTTTAATGAAGACATTGTGGTAATTGAATCTATACTGTGTATTACTATCAAAGTATCTTTTTAATTATTTTATGTTATACAATTTAGTAACTAAATTTAAGTCATGGGAAAGGGGATGACTGTATTATATCTTTTAGGTATAATGTATAGCCTTTAATATTCTTAAAGTGGATGGCAGTTAAGGACATTCTTTTGTTGAGAGAGAGATATAAAGGGGGGGGGTGGAGAAGATTCCATTACATTCAGCACAGTACGAAACTAAGTCAAAGGAGTTTTGTTAATTAAATTCAATTGCCATCCATTAGGCCCGTGGAATGAGATGACTGCCTGGCGCTGACACAGCACAGGTATGCAATTTGGCTAAATGGCCATTTCTAAACCATAGCACACACTTCTCTACTTGTTCACTTACTTTTTTAAAGTGAGAGTTTTTACTCTTAAAAAGCCAGAGTGGAGCCAGCAGGTGGCATGGTCGTGAAGGCACTGGACTCTCCCATGATCGACCGCACTCGAGTCCTGGATCTGGGGGCTTGAAAATCATGCCGGGTGTGGGTGTATATATACCCAAAATCCCTGGAGGAGAAGGGGCTGTGGTGTGACCATCCCCCTTGAGAGGTGATTTCTCACTTTCCCTTTTTATGTCTCTCTCTCTCCTGCAAGTGCACATGCCCTATGGTCAAAACCTAAGAAAAGAAAAGAAAAAAAGAAAAAACAGTCAAAAAGAAACCAGTGCTTGCTGAAGGGTAACGATGTAATTTTTAGGCAGTCTGTGGAGAAATGATGAGTTTGTGACTTGGAAGTATATAGTTTGCGTGGAGATTATTTGGGAGATTTTTTTTTTTTTTTTTAATATGCAATATCAGCCAGCAGGTGGCTTGGTGGTTAAAGGTCCTGGATTCCCACATGGTCAACCATGGTTCATTTCCCAGACCTGTGGCTTTCTCTCTTTTCCTTTCACACTCTCTCTGTCTCTCTCTGGTGGAATTGGAAAAATAATAACAAATGGAATTAAATAAATATATAAATAAATGAATACTTCTTTTTAAAAAGAATATGCAATATCTATGGGAGCTGTGCAATATTTGCAGGCAAGTATATTAATACAAATGTCTATGTGTATGTATCAACATAGATACGTATATTTTTTAAAACTCAGTTGTCTTTCAGTCTAAAGCTACTTGAGTCATACATACTCATTACTTTTACAGAGCACCCTAAAAGTTGTAACTACAATGTGTATCTATAACTAAGGGAAGTTATAATAATAGTGGGAACTATAAAAAATGAAATTTAGGTGGTGGGTAAGTGTATCTCCATTTTTGGCATAAATCCCTACTTGTAGAGGCTTTATATGTCAGACTGATAAGTTTCTTACCACGGCGAAATGACAAGAATACCACTCAGGCATTGGCTGAGACATAATTTTGACAGCCAGCAAGCTTGCAGTGTTGCTGAGTGCACAGATTTCCACTTCCTGCCAAGATTAAAATTGGCAAAAACCAGAAAGGATATTAGGGATTGTCACTTTAAGAAGAAATAACATGTTCGTGTTCTGCCTTTCCTTAAGAAATAGAAGATTGATCTCTTCAGCTGTAGTCTGTAGAGATCTACCTGTTTGCAAGCAATAGAAGAGTTCGATTAGTATGAGTCTCCGAAATTCAAACAAGTGGAGGTTCTTTTACATTTGTGAGAACGACTCATTTTAGTTTCACTTCATAGGATGTAATTAGTTTCCTTCTGTGTAAGAAGAAATGTTCACGCAAGTTCACAAACTAGGTTTCTCCACTGTCCCCTGTAGAACAAAGGCCAACTTGAAGTTTGTCGATGTGAGGACTGAACACTTGCTTTACTTCCTGAATTTTCTTATTTTTTCCTGTGTGAGCAGATGGTTTTTCTTTTTATAAGCTGCCAGGTCTTTCCTTTAACAATAACCCTCCGTATTGTGAACCTACTGTGCGCTGGGTCTGTAACCCAGCACTCAAATCTTCAATGTTTTTTTCTTCTTTAGGAGTTTTTGTTTAAATTTCAGCATAAAACCAAAAAGCGTTATATTCTCTGTTGTGAAAGAGTCAGACTCTGAAATCTGCTTATACTTCGCTATTTACAGTAAGTACTTTTGAAACAGCTGTGGACTTTCCAGTGAAAGTAGCAATGTGGAGTGGAGAATGTGGGAACATGCATTTGTGAAGACTTTGCATTTCTCCAGCTTTATAGCCAGCAGAAAAGGAGATTGTTGTGCATTCTATTAAATACTGCCAGTATGATTAATTTAAAGGGTTACATTTTATTGAACCCTGGTGTAGATGTTCTTTGTCAACCCACATTCACAGCTAGTTAGAGTGTGTGTAGCATTTATCAAAACTTTCTGGAGCCCCTCTCACCTCATTAGCATCTGAATCTCTATTCAGCAGTTAATGTCCGTTACTGCTAGAGTGCTCAATTCTTGTTTTCAATAAGCCAGTTGTAAAATGTCAGACTGTCACTTACAATATAAAAAACCAAAAATGATGGTATTTGTAAAAATGTTATCACCTCATAAAAACAAATTGTAAAGACATGAAAGTGATCTTGCTATGCTGGGCTTTCAGAAGTGAGTTAGTACAGCTACTTTAAATACCAGTTGTGTAGATTCCCACACTTTTCTACCAATGAAGAGGTTTACACAAGCATAATTTAAGTTACAATTACACTAATTAACATCTCATTTGCATAAATTGTTGAAGTCAAAACAACAAAGAATTGTCTAAGAAGCTTAATCCTATTTGTCCAAAATAGGAAGATTCTTTTTTAAAAACATGCTCTAAAAATTGGCAGCTTGAGTATGTCTTTAATATCAGCTGTGCCATTTTTAAAATAAGTACTCACGATTTGTTTAAGAAGGTGTTTCTCCTGTTTTTGAATCCTCCACTTTTATTTAGCATGCTTTTAAAATGAAAAACAACAAAAAACCACGCTACACTTTGGCTTCTAGATCAGTGGTGACAAGAGACTAAAATCAAGGAGTAGAGTAGTGTTAATACATAGTAGTGCAGAGTAACCATGACTTGGATATTCAGATGAACGGTTTGTGGTTGTGTTTGTGTGTGAGTGTGAGTGTGTGCACGGAGGAGTTTGTAAAGTGTCCCTGTAGTTTATCGATGGTCAGTGAAAGTGTTCTGCATATTGGCTGATCTTGTTCAGATTGTCCAGGTGTTTTCAATGTCTTAACATTTGTCTTTTTGTTGTGGTGGAAGATTAGGCTTATGTTAAAGGTCGTTTTCACGCACGCCTTCCACTCAAGTGCTAGCTATCGCTCCAGTCAGAACTCACTTCCTTTTGAAAATGGCCACCCAAAGGCAGTGAGCTTCCGAGGGGGTGATTTAACAGAGTGAACAATCTTCTTCTTTAAAACTCATTTACAATTAGGGACATGCTTATGGACAATAGATGCATGAACTTTTCATACTGACCCACAAATCTGCGAGACACTCTTGTGTAGGTCTAATGCTGATCCATTTCACATGCAGCAGTTGTTCTCACTGAGTGTGCATGAATTACATTGCACATATATGAAAATAAAGTGTAACCTGCACACTTCAGATTTTTTTATGACTAATCTTCATAGTAGTCAAGGATTGAGGAATTAAAGTTACCTTGTGTAATTTAAACGAGTATTTCCAATCTTTATTAGCCCTAACCATGTGACAAGATTAGGAATCAGGTGGGAATGGGACCAGCAGTTAGCATAATGGCTATGTTGCTGTACTACCATGTAGTCAACCACGGTTCGCATCCTGGACCCGGAGGCTTAAAACTCACGCCGGGCGTGTGTGCGTGCGTGCCCAAGATCCCGAGACGAGAATGGAGGAGAAGAGATTGTGGCATGGCCATCCCCCCTGGGGGGTGATTTCTTGCTTTCTATCTCTCTGTCTCTCTCTGTCTGTCTGGTGAGTGCACGCGCCCTATAGCAAAAATCTCTCCAAAATAAATAAATAAATAAATAAAAAGGAATCAGATGGGAATGAAAAATCTCTCTTTATAATTATGTAATTTTTGAAAACATTTTGTTTATAATATATAGCTTCTCCTAATTGAACTTTTAGAGTCTTATGTTAAATATGTTCTTTAATGTGATCATATAAGGTTTATAAATACTGCCTGAAATACTTCACAAGTTCATATTTAGTATCCACTGGGCATGCGTTGTTGTGCTAGGGTACAGTGAAGGGTGTCTTCTTTAAGATACAGTGTAATAGAATATGTTCTGTAGAAATTTAGAAGAGAATTTTTGAGGAATTGGGATTGGCTAGAAGACTGCCTGGAGAGAGCTGAGTTCTTAATTTTTTTTTTAAGTTTATTGATTTATTCTATGAGAGACAGAGAGACAGGCACCTTCTGCAGGGTTTACCCACCGGCAGCCCACCCCTACTCAGTCAGCTAGGATCACGGGTGTGTGCACCCATGGTGTGCTCAGAGAGGTCCTGGGACAACCAGCCCAGGTCATTTTCCATGTGGGTCCAGTTACCGTTCTGCTGTGCTGCCATCTGGCCCCTAAACCGAATGGATGCTGTGGAATGAGGAATCATTTAAAAATCAGAATGTGAGGAGGGGTGATGATGGAGACTGGTAGAGGAAAGATCTGGAGAGTAAGGGGAAGGAGTGTGCGAAGGTACAGGAGCACAGACAGGCAGCGTTTGTTCCAGATCAGGTGATTTAGCAAGTTACATTAGAATGGGAGTTCACCTGGGGAGGCACTGAATGTGAGGTTAAAGATTTAGGGTATGTGGAATCATGTAGGACTTTTTTTTTTTTTTTTTTTTTTTTCTTTCTGTAAGGTGTGTGTACTTTCAGGAGAAGAGAGGGAAACTGAGAAATCACTCTCCATTGGGGGATGTCTGTGCTGAGATCTCTTCTCCGTTCTCTTTCCAGGATTTTGGGCTTGCTTGCATATGCGCCTGGCGTGTCTTTCAAGCCACTAGTCTGGTACCCGAACCATGCAGTTTGTCATGTGAGATCCAGCCACCCCAACCACCACACCACCAGCTGGCTCCTTGTAACATTTTTTGTTTGTTTGTTTTAGAGGTTTTTGCTACAGGGCGCGTGCACTCGCCAGCGAGACAGAGAGACAGAAAGCGAGAAATCACCCCCCAGTGGTGATGACTGGGCTGCAATCCCTTCTCCTCCATTCTCCTCTCAGGATCTTGGGCACGCATGCACACGCACCCGGTGTGAGTTTAAGCCACCAGGTTCGGGACTTGAACCATGATCGACTACATGGGAGTCCAGCAACATAGCCATTATGCTAACCGCTGGTCCCGCTCCATGTAATGTTTTTGAACACAGATATGACATGTTTCAAGAAATGTTTTGGCAGAATGAACCATGAGGTTCAAATGCAAGGAACCTCGAGAAGGAGCACAAATGCAAGGAACCTCGAGAAGGAGCGTAGAATGGAGTTAGGGACAGTGGAACAGTAGCTTTCATAGTTGTCTCAGCACAGAATTATAAATCATGGTGAGTTTTATTTCTTATGCCCTGAATAATGAAATGAATAAAATAAACAAAATGACAAGAGCACTTTTGAAAGAATACATAGTTTCATTTCAGAGTGATACATAAAACTTAATCACTGGGTAATGAAACACATTTTATTTCTTTGTTTCATTCTTAGCAATGACTTATTTTTGTCATTCTTAGCAATTACTTGTATTTGTTCCTGTGTGTGAGTGTGTGTGTGTCTATTTATATATATACATATACATAAATGCCTATAGGAAAAATAGGAATGTTATTTACTTTATCCTTACAAAGGAAAATGATATCCACATGATTTTTCTTATATAATTTTATTAAATTTGACTTTAGAAGACCACATTTTTGTTTTATTTGAGTGTGGCCAAACTGTTTCATTGTCAATATTTGTTCTCTATTGGAAGCTGAGGTCCTGTGATACTTACTTAGGAGAAAGTCTTGGATGTTTTTCTTATCTCTTAATGACTTATCTTTGATAAGATTGGACATGAGGTGTGTGGTGACTTTTATCACTCTTCCTGTCACTTTTCTATATTTACCTTGTTCATAATGTGTGTTCTCTTAGAATGCTCTCCAGAGACGAGAGAAGATTTGATCTCAAACACCACATTATTGCTATTTTAATATAAGCAGGAGAAAATGGAGTGTTGCATGTAGACAGAAGCTACATGGCATTGGTGTAGGTAGATGTCCTCATGTCAAACATTCAGGGAACTGTATCAGTCACTTACTAGAAATAGGTAACATGGTGCACGGTGATAGGAGAGTAACAGAGAAAGACAGAAGCTGCCTTGCCCTTCCGGATGCTCAGAAGAAGAAAGAGGCAACACCTTTGTGCAAAGTGCAAAGAAGCCACGTGGTCCAGGAGAGCAGTAGTGATTCTGACTTGGGGAGGATGAAGAAGACTCCTGTGAAGCAGATGGTATTAAAGCAGAGCCTTGAAGGTTTGCCAGGGACGTGGGAGACAGGACGTGGGGATGGGAATGTGTGGTGCGTGTCCTGGGAGGAGCGCGTGGTGGAGGTGGACGGAGTGTCGTGCCTTCTCTCCTGCCCACGTTCATTCTCCTGGCACCCATCATTCACCTGAAGCTACCTATCGAGCAGGCCACCATGAGGAACTCGCCAGCTTCCTCATGGGCAAAGTTGAAAGGGCTCGTCCAGGTGCCTTTGCTCCAGAGGGAAAACTCTGCACCTTTGACGTAATCCTGTGGTATAGTTAGAATTTGGCCCAAGAGTACATTTTTCTTTAAGAAAGGTTTTTACTATAGGGCGTGTGTGCTTGCCAGAGAGATAGAGAGACACAGAGGAAGAAAGTGAGAAATCACCTCCCTCCCACAGTGGGGATGGCCATGCTACAATCTCTTCTCCATTCAGCTCTCGGGATTTGGGGCACACACACACATGTGCCCAGTGTGAGTTTCAAACTGCCGGGTCTGCGATTCAAACCGTGGTCAACTATATGGGAGTCCAGTGACATAATCATTATGCCATCTGCTGTTCCCAAGTGTGCATTTAAGATTCTATATTCCGCTGGCAAATTTAAACTGCAAAGCTTTGGAATCCTTGAAAAAGTGGTACAGACTGCAATTCTTCCCTTCATGCACTTGGTAGCCAGACTCTGTCTCCTCTCCAATGGCGGCCTCAAGAGTATCTACCATCACATCTTTTTTTTTTTTTTTTTTTTTCCCCTTTGTTTTGGGAATCCCTTTTTATCTTCTCTAGGAGAGTCTGAATCTCTTGCTGATTTTCATTTTTTTCTCATCCTAGAACTCCTCAGCTATATACCAAAGCTCAGTGGTATAAAAGCAAGGCCCAAGTGAGAGTCACCAAATAATCTTGGAGAAGAAATCTTCAGTTATTAGTAGAATTTTATTTCTTTCTTTCTTTTTCCTTCCTTCCTTCCTTCCTTCCTTCCTTCCCGTCTTCCTTCCTTCCTTCCTTCCTTTCTTTCTTTCTTTTTGGAGAGGTTTTTGCTATAGGATGCATGCACTCGCCAGAAAGAGAGACAGACAGAAAGCGAGAAATCACCCCCCGGGGGGATGGCCACACCACAATCCCTTCTCCTCCATTCTCTTCTCGGGATCTTGGGCACTTATGCACATGCGCCCGGGGTGAGTTTAAGCCACCGGGTCTGGAATTCAAACTGCAGTTGACTACATGGGAATCCAGCGACATAGTCATTACACCAACTGCTAGTCCGAGCAGAATTGTTTTAAAGACTTGAGGAAGCCCTGTATATAGTGAAAGGGAGACCCTGAGTTAATTAACAAAATAAAAATAACTTCACAGTACATATCTGCCACTGCTGGTGCTGCTGTAAATAATTGCAAAGGTAAGGACTTTTAGGAGCTGCAAATATGCAGAAAACACGGGTCTTCGAACATTTCGATGACCTTAATGAAGAAAGAGCATTGGCTCTGGAACATTGCCTAATGGGAATGAGCCTTTGTA
Organism: Tupaia belangeri chinensis; assembly: GCF_000334495.1. Taxonomy (NCBI): domain Eukaryota; kingdom Metazoa; phylum Chordata; class Mammalia; order Scandentia; family Tupaiidae; genus Tupaia; species Tupaia belangeri. The sequence continues at coordinate 473,433 of NW_006159690.1, forward strand.
AATTTGATAAGCACTGTCAGTTAGTAAGGCATCTTCTGATAGGTGAGACGTGGTTTTTTGATGCCATCCTGCCTGGCATGCATCTTCTCTATGGTCTATTATCTTGTAGGAATGACATGCGTTAAGTTGGTATCTGTGTGCATCCCACCCAAATAAAGAATGTTTCATCAGCAGGGTGAATTGCCATCTAGTCATCAGACTCTAGAAATAAATTATCAACGATGACTGCAGTGGGTGAGGCTGTTTGTTTATCAGATCACTTGAGAACAGAGTAAAGTGAGTTTCTTATTTTCCTGAGTCTTGAATTCTCATTTTAGACATCTGTTCGGAAGCTTTCTAAGCCATGGAGTATTCTAAATGAGCATTTTGTTAAATGGATGAAGGAAGACTTAGTTTTCCATTGTTAGGTGAAACCTAATTAAAAATTAAATAATGACCTTGTGTTGGCTTGTAAATTCCTTATTTCCTGCATGTGTGAGTGCATTTTGTTAAAACATTCCATTTTAAAGCATGCCTCTTTTATGACAAGAAATACTTAAGAACCTACTATTTGCTTTTGAAATTACAGTAGGGGTATCAAAGGAGAGTCTCTTGTTGAGAGTGGAAGGTATTAGAAGCATGTAGGTTTATGATCTATATTTTCTGTGAAGATAGCAAAATTAGTTTAATTGTTCTATTTCACCCTCTCCAGCATGATCACACCCATCAGGGCAGTTAACAGAGACACCGCTATTTGCGTTATAGTAGGAATTCTTTATCAACTTAATAAATGGAAGCGTTTTCTCTTACAGGCCCAATTCTCTAGTGGACTTCTGGTGAAATTATGTGGCTACCTTCCATTAATGTTAATGGAGGTTATAGATATAAATCCCACTGTAGTGATGGAAGAATGAGCCCCGGAGAGCCGAGTGTTTGTAATGAATCACTGGGTTGTGATACAGGATTCACTTGGTCTACCTACTACCACTCTTCCACCCGAAAGTTCGAGGTCTTATATTTAGGAAGTAGTTCCTCGCTACGCTAGTTCTTTGTTGCAAAGTCTGCAGTCATCTTAAGAAGAGAAAAAAAAAATACAGATTTGTGGGTAGTTTCTATATTAATATAATTTATTATAGAGCACACACACACACACACACACACATATATATATATATATA
>NW_006159690.1:475181-481408 GCF_000334495.1 Tupaia belangeri chinensis
AAAAGTGGCTGTTTTCAGACTGAAAAAAAAAAAAAAGTACTTGTTTGTCATACTTCCTGTTTGTTTGTCTGTTTTTATTCCTTCATGCATAACCCAGAACTTGACACTATTTTTTTGAGAGATTTTTGCTATAGGATGCATGCACTCGCCAGAAAGAGAGACAGACAGAAAGCGAGAAATCACCCCCCGGGGGGATGGCCACACCACAATCCCTTCTCCTCCATTCTCTTCTCGGGATCTTGGGCACTTATGCACATGCGCCCGGGGTGAGTTTAAGCCACCGGGTCTGGAATTCAAACTGCAGTTGACTACATGGGAATCCAGCGACATAGTCATTACACCAACTGCTAGTCCGAGCAGAATTGTTTTAAAGACTTGAGGAAGCCCTGTATATAGTGAAAGGGAGACCCTGAGTTAATTAACAAAATAAAAATAACTTCACAGTACATATCTGCCACTGCTGGTGCTGCTGTAAATAATTGCAAAGGTAAGGACTTTTAGGAGCTGCAAATATGCAGAAAACACGGGTCTTCGAACATTTCGATGACCTTAATGAAGAAAGAGCATTGGCTCTGGAACATTGCCTAATGGGAATGAGCCTTTGTAAATTTGATAAGCACTGTCAGTTAGTAAGGCATCTTCTGATAGGTGAGACGTGGTTTTTTGATGCCATCCTGCCTGGCATGCATCTTCTCTATGGTCTATTATCTTGTAGGAATGACATGCGTTAAGTTGGTATCTGTGTGCATCCCACCCAAATAAAGAATGTTTCATCAGCAGGGTGAATTGCCATCTAGTCATCAGACTCTAGAAATAAATTATCAACGATGACTGCAGTGGGTGAGGCTGTTTGTTTATCAGATCACTTGAGAACAGAGTAAAGTGAGTTTCTTATTTTCCTGAGTCTTGAATTCTCATTTTAGACATCTGTTCGGAAGCTTTCTAAGCCATGGAGTATTCTAAATGAGCATTTTGTTAAATGGATGAAGGAAGACTTAGTTTTCCATTGTTAGGTGAAACCTAATTAAAAATTAAATAATGACCTTGTGTTGGCTTGTAAATTCCTTATTTCCTGCATGTGTGAGTGCATTTTGTTAAAACATTCCATTTTAAAGCATGCCTCTTTTATGACAAGAAATACTTAAGAACCTACTATTTGCTTTTGAAATTACAGTAGGGGTATCAAAGGAGAGTCTCTTGTTGAGAGTGGAAGGTATTAGAAGCATGTAGGTTTATGATCTATATTTTCTGTGAAGATAGCAAAATTAGTTTAATTGTTCTATTTCACCCTCTCCAGCATGATCACACCCATCAGGGCAGTTAACAGAGACACCGCTATTTGCGTTATAGTAGGAATTCTTTATCAACTTAATAAATGGAAGCGTTTTCTCTTACAGGCCCAATTCTCTAGTGGACTTCTGGTGAAATTATGTGGCTACCTTCCATTAATGTTAATGGAGGTTATAGATATAAATCCCACTGTAGTGATGGAAGAATGAGCCCCGGAGAGCCGAGTGTTTGTAATGAATCACTGGGTTGTGATACAGGATTCACTTGGTCTACCTACTACCACTCTTCCACCCGAAAGTTCGAGGTCTTATATTTAGGAAGTAGTTCCTCGCTATGCTAGTTCTTTGTTGCAAAGTCTGCAGTCATCTTAAGAAGAGAAAAAAAAAATACAGATTTGTGGGTAGTTTCTATATTAATATAATTAATTATAGAGCACACACACACACACACACACACATATATATATATATATAAATATATATATATATGTATGTTTGTGTTTTGCTTAATATTGTTTAGTAGCCATAACTTGAATATTTGAAGAGGCCATCATATACTTTCCTTATAATGGTTGCTGAATAATTCATTGTCCTGACTGACTTCAGTTTATCATTTTAAGTATTGAAGCTCTCCCATATATTTATTGAGTACCTGGTGGGTACAGGGCTCTACGCGTAGTAATGGAAGCCTATGACCTAGACTGTATCCTCAGATTTCTGATCATCTTGTGGTGAGAGTTGACAGCAGTCCATAAGGCACCTTCCAGGGGAGGCACTGGCTGTGCAACTATTCCTGGTTAAAGGAAAGGAGAGAAATTCAGAATCAGCATTATCACTTCTGGGAATCTGCGTGGAGGAAACAATTCCATCTGTAATGGTGTTTTCAGTCAACATTGCTTTAGGTCGTTCATTGATTCAGCCAGCTCTTGGCTGCCAGCTCTGTACCAGGCGCTGGGCTAGATACTGGGAAGCAGCCATGAGCAGGGCAGAAATAGCCTGATCCCGTGGAGTTTTCTGTTTAGGGGTTGGTAAATGACACGATTTCTCCATGCGATCAATCTCTGAAGGAAGCAGACAGGGAGAGCGGGGAATGGCTGAAGGTATGGCTTTCAATGGGAACATGATGGCTGAGGCCACAGTCATCCGACAGCAAACTTTTTGTGCTTGGCCTTCTGCTTGGCCGCTTCGGATGAGTGTCATGGCTGGACTGGTAAGGGGGCCTGGTCTACTGCTGCTCTCGGGAGAAAGAGCAGCTTGCCACGAGGCCACACAGGTAGTCCGTTGTGGTGGAGGCTGCACTTGAACCAAGCTCATCTGACTCCAGTGTATGTCGTTGTTCTCCCATGTGATGTTACCAAAGGGTCAGTGCCAAAGAGAGTTTGAGGAAATCATTCCCCCGGGCATTCAGTTGAGAGGAAAATCACTTTGATCTAGAAAAAAAGAAACCTCAGGATTCTGTGAGAATTCATATAAAATATGAAAGATATTGTAGGTTCTTCCCTTTTTTAAAAAATTATTATTTTATTTAACTTTATTTATTTATTTTAATTTGATCAGAGAGAGAGAGAGAGAGAGAGAGAGAAAGCAAGCAAGCCATCCAGTCTGGGATTCGAACTGTAGTTAGCCACGTGGGAGTACAGCGCCCTTAACCACCATATCACTTGCTGGCCCCAGGTTCTTTCCTTTTTTTTTTTTTTTTAAAGAATTATTTTAACTTTATTTATTATTATTATTATTTTCCAGTTTGATCAGAGAGACACAGAGAGAGAGAGAGAAAGTGAGAAAGCAAGCCACCAGGTCTGAGACTTGAACCATGATCGGCCATGTGGGAGTCCAGCGCCTTTAACCACCATGCCACTTGCCGGCCCCTACAGGTTCTTTCCTTTTATAAGTAGGAAATTATTCACACTAAATTTCTTTTCTATTTTTTGTCTTCTCTTTTGTTTTGACCAGAGGGTTTGTGTGCTCACTGGAGACAGAGGGAGAGGGATAAAGCAGCCCCTAACGTGGCATGGTTATGTCCTGATTTCTTCTTCTCCATTCTACCAGGATGTGGGGCACTCAGAGCCATGTGCCTGGAGTGTTTTTCAAACTGCTGGGCCTAGTATTTGAATCGTCTGTTCAGCCATGTGATTTCCAGTTCCCTTAAACACTAGACTGTGAGGCTGGCCCCAGGCTAATTGTCAAATAAAGTATGATCTCCAGATGAAATAACGTACATAAACCTCTGTGGTCGGGTGATCTTTTTCTGCAAAAGTTTAAGTATTTGTGTGTATAATTGGTGATTTTAGCTTTTAGGTAGGTGTGTTTTCCCCTGGTAACACTTACAAAATCTGGCTTACCCAATTCTCAAAGTCCACATCACTCGTCAACTCTCTAGTCTCTGTTCCTGTGCCAAGTGTTCTTCCTTGGTTACTAGATCCACATAATTAATGGCCTTATCATATGAGGTAATTCAGTTATGCCGCAAAACAAATGATATACACTTTCAGAAATAGCTCTAGAAAGTAAACTTCAACCTACAAGTGTTTAGTGAGAGGAAATTTCTGTTTGTCTTTAATTAAAAGAAACTGTATGGAAATGTAAGCTAAAGATGCATTCATCAGAGAAGTTGGCATCACACTGCATGCTTCATTTTTATTTGGCATAGATTGCATGGGTGCTCATTAAATAATTTGTATGGCTGAAATAACTTGTGATATTTCTTGCTAAAGTTTTGCATATACTGAAACTAAAGAAACTCCAAAAGTTTGCATTAAAAATAAATCAATCTGTAGGGCTGAAGATTTGAGCAACTTATTGTAATTAAAGATCTTTATTGTTAAAACATATATTTATTATTATGATTGCTTGCCTCATTGTGGCGGAAGAACTGTATATTATGAGAGCATATAAATGCTCAGTGAATAATTAATAATCATATAACAGGTTTATACCTGGTGAGTAGGTATTTGTTTAATGCCTTTGAATTTTAGAAGCGTCACTTCCATTCTTCTTACCTGTGTCTTGTGAACTTTGATATTGTTTTAAAAATAAACACTTGGGAGTCAGCAGGTAGCATAGTGGTTAAGGCACTGAACTTTCACGTGTCCAGCTGTGGTTTGAATCCTGGACCTGGCAGCTTGAAACTCACGCTGAGTGTACATGCATGCGTGCCCAAAATCTCGAGGGAAAATGGAGAAGGGATTGCAATGTGACCATCCTCCCTGGGAGGTGGTCTCTCACTTTCTGTCTCTCTGTCTCTGTCTCTCTGGTGAGCACACATACCCTATAGTAAAAATCTCTCAAGAAAAACAAAGCAAAACAAAAAACCAAAATAAACACTTGAAGGAAGAAGGTTGCATATTTTGAGGGTTGATAGTCATTCCCTGGATGTTGGGTGTATTCACATCTCAAAGGTAACTCCATCTATTGATAGTCTATTTGGATCATTAAAGTAAAGGAAAAGAGATTCCTTCTCACTTAATTTTATGATACATACAGGTAAAACCAGAGTTCTTTGGTTTAGTTTTTATGGTGTGTACCTGGCCATGGGTTTGGTTTGGATTCTGTAATATTTGTAATTACGTGAGATGACAAGACAGAGTTAACAAAGTCGTAGAGTTTTACATAGTGTCTGTACCAACATCCTAATAAAATAATATGAAATTCAATAAGTAATGCCAAGTGGGCCAGTGCTTCACTCACATAAGCTTACTAAACTTGATATATTCTTATGGCACTGTTCCAGAATCTAGTAGAAACACATTTATCTAGGTGATTAGTATTCTTTCTGTCTGCCAGATTTAAAGATTGTTTGGAAATATTGTTAGAATCAAAATCAACGTTTGTTGCTCCACAGAGTTGAGCATTCCAGGCACACTATGGTCGTTTTGTTATTCTTATGTCCACTCATTTCGTGTCTGCTATGAGTGACAGTTTTCAGTAACACAGAGCTGCCGTCCACAGAAGGATAAGCTGGTAAGTAAAGCCTTTGGAAAAGCAATAAAGTCATTTTTGATCCCATCTCAAAAGACAGTATTGGAAATGTTTTAAAAAGTGATCAAATAACACACACTAGGACCCTCCTTTTTGAAGTTAGTCATAACTTGGAGTTAAGTCCATTTCAAGCTGCCAGTGGCTCTTACATGAACAACTTTTTAAACACTTCCACGGGTTCAAAATTTAAGGAAAATAAAAATAGTGGAAATTAAATGTTGAAGAAAGTTCTAGGGCAGAGATACTTTTACGCTTGCAACGTCTCCTATCAGCTTTAAAACTTGAATGGCCATGCTTTCCATTTCATTATGTCTAATTAGTACCTTGTATTTTATTAACTATTTTATTAACTATGTCTGTTAGCCACATAATGCCAGGGACATTTTCCAAGATTTTGAATAAATTTATGATAAATGTATTGACAAATGGGAAGGTCTTAAATTGACCTCCAGGACATTAGGAAATAAATTTAAAGCATTGCATTGTCTGTTACTCAATGGCGTGGACGGAGGACAGCCCGTGACTTGTGTCCTGCAAATGATGCAATGGCTAAATATTCTAGTGTGAGTTAAGGTTGATTAAATGATCCTCTTTAACTCTGCTTTTCCCAGGGCTCTTTGAACTCTTGTATTTCGGGTAATAGTCTATGCTGTTATTTTACTGTGTTTAAAAAATATTCTCTTTGGGAGAAGAAAGCATATGCACTCTCCCTTGGATTCTGGAGAGGAACTAGCACCCTTTCACTCAGAATATAAAAGTATATTGTGTTATCACAAACTCTCTTCTAAATAAAACTCTAGGGAATAAAAGAAAATAAGGAAGAAACCAGAAAGTGACCAATGGAGTTATAACTGTTTAAAAAACATTTTCACATTTTTTTTTTGCCCTGGAATTTTTCAGTAAAAAAAAAAAAAAAAAAAAAAAAAAAAAAAAAAAAAAAAAACATTTCTCTATCTTACT
>NW_006159690.1:481694-514255 GCF_000334495.1 Tupaia belangeri chinensis
TTTTTGCCCTGGAATTTTTTTTAATAAAAAAAAAAAAAAAAAAAAAAAAAAAATTTCCTTACTCATCTGGAATCAGTTTTTACCTCAGAAGAAGAAAATGTGAATGTACATTCTACTCAGTTTGTTTTATGAGATTAAAAAAGTCGTGTTTTCTTCATAGATGTGTAAACTAGAATCTTCCTGCTGCTTTTTAAAAATAGGATTATGAAGGGAATTATTGCAATAGGTACTATCATTTTGGGTAACTTTCAAAAGTGTAATTGTTCCCCACCACCACCAGCACCATAAATCCAAAGAAAGGAAACATTTTCACCTAGTCTGTTGGAAACATTTTAATGCGATTCTAGTATTTCAGTAAAATGAAATTCACTAGCTGGGTGTAGGTAGTGCTAATATGGAGGACTGGGGTAGAACTGTCTTTTCCACTTTCTTTTGATTCTTACATAACCATATGTTCAGCTCAACTTGTGTTATTACAATAGAAAGATGTGTAGGTGGAAAAATATTCTAAAGGAAATATTCTAAAGGTAGCTACCTTTTTTAACAAGAAGAAATGTAAGTGAACAAATAAGTAAAAATAAACTAAAAGAATCATAGAATGTTATAGCTATTAAGGGACCATAGGTTTTATCTAACCTAGCTTTAAGGTCCTGGATAAAAAGTATATTCTGTGTTGTAAAGGGGCATTTCTGTATTTAAAAGTTAAATTTATTGGGACCAGCAGATGGCGTAATGGCTATGTCGCTGGACTCCCATGTAGTCTACCTGGTTCAAGTCCCGGACCCGGTGGCTTAAACTCACGCCATGTGTGCCCAAGATCCTGAGAGGAGAATGGAGGAGAAGGATTATGGCATGGCTATCCCCCCTGGGGGGGTGATTTCTTGCATCTGTTGCTCTGTTTCTCTCTGTCTTTCCAGCAACTGCATGTGCCCTATAGCAAAAAACCTCTCCAAGAAAAAGTTAAATTTATCAGTGTGTCTTCTTATTTACTCATGATGCATTTGTGGCTATTTATTTTTATATTACTAAATGGGAACCTTCTACATTATAGCTTCTTTTTATTGGTCTGGATACTTGCATATACCTGTCAGTCTACTAATATGCTCACATATACAAACACACACAAGAAAATGGCAAGCCAGTATTATAAACTGAGAAGGAGAAATAGTACAGTAACTGGATTGCATTTTGGCAGTCAAGTTGCCATAGGGTCATATTTTAAAGTTTCTAATGAACTCATATGCATCCCAGAGTTTGCATAGCATTGTTGAGTATCTCATTAAATATACAATCTACCTACTTATTCTGTTCCTGATACATAAAATGATGTTATTGAATTGGCATCTAGAAAGCATTGGTAGTACTAAGATTTTATCACTCATCCCAAACATAGGAATTGCAAAACACCTTTCTTTAAATATTTTTCTGCATGGTGCAACTAGGGAGGGCCAAATTCCATCCTTAAATAAAGTTTTAACCTGACTAGCAGATAGAAAAGTCAGCGTAATAGAACTTTCGCTCAAGAAACCAGTGTGTGGATTATATATGCATTTCTGACTGTTCTAGATGAGCTTCTAGTTCCTGCTCAATACCATATGCTTCCATTTAGGAGCAATGACAAATTCTACCTTGGGTTTCTTCTAGAAATACTCATCGTAGGATTCCTAACTCCTGATTACCATTTTGTTGATGGTAATCTATTAATACTTAAATGATACCTATCATCAGAATCCCTTTATGGAATTATCTTTGCAGTTTGCACAGTTCTTCCATTCTGACTTCTGAAAGTGTTCATTTTTTTTTTCCTCTTAAGTCACTTTCCTAATGGAGATACCATATAAATGGGAGGAAACCTGTATGGTGAGGCTGGATTTGGTACAGTCTGCTCTATTGGCAATTGCTTTGTAGACAGCTTCATATAAGAATGAGGAGACTATTGAAAAGAAACCTCTACTGTGATTTCTTTGGTTTATATGTTTTGTATTAAAATTGTAGATTTTTTTTGTTGGAATTTATTCGAGATGATTAAAGACAGTTTGCAGAGTACTCAAATATAAGTGAAAGAATTTCAAGTTTGCTCATTTTGGAATAATTTTAAAACAAAAGTGTTACTGTTGGATCTGGGCATGTGATGGGTGAATGAGTGTTTCAATGAAATGACATAAGTCTGTATAATTTGGAGGGTAATGATGCCTGAGAACAAGCATAAATCTGGAGTGATGGAAAAGCTCCATGTCTAGATGAATGCATGCTTCCTCTTATGGCTGTGAAAAATAAAATTAAATCTTTATTTATAGGAATCGCCTGGGGGGGCAAATCTACATGGACTTGGTTCACAATATATTTTAGATCAGGAATATTAGGCTTAACCCCTTTCCTCACATGCATATGATATTTAATCCATCATCTTTGTTTTAAACAAACAATACACAAGCTGTTGCTGGCATTGCTGTAAAGCTGATGGTCCATCTGGAGAGCAGGAATATAGATCAGGAAAATAAGAGAACTGAAATTGGGTGCAAGGGCAGATTTGCATGCGTAAAACCTTTCTGTGTTACAGACTTTTTTCAAATTGGTTAATGCTAGGTGAAACAGATTCCTTTTTCTTGAATCTAAGCATCCTATTGGAGGAAGAGTTGCTTCCATTTTGCAGGAAGAAGAGTTGGGGTTTGAAAGACAATAAAATAGTATGTCACTAGGATCCTCTTTTGGGAGGGAGTAGTATGGAGCGTTGTGTGGAAGAGGAGTGCTGGAGGGTTTAGTTCTTGTTCTGACTATGATCATTGGCCAGTCACTTAGCTTCTTGGCCTTCAGTGTCTTCTGCTTCAAGTCAATTTAGCAACTCTTAAGGCAAATATTATGAGTATTTGTGAGGACTAGCCATTTCTTTAGGTGCTGTAAATCCATAGATGAATAAGAGAGTCCTATACTCAACATACTTGAAGTCTTGCAATGAAGACACATTATCATCACACAATGCGATCAGTGTTGTATGTCACACGTGGGCTCCAAAGCGAGAAAAAAATGAATTCTGTTTGGAGTAGATAGCCAAGTTTGTATTATGAATCCTTCGTCAGGATTTTCTATTTTGACAGGTCAGAGGAGCAGGCATTCCAGGTATTTGAACAGTCAGAGGTTCAGAACAAATTATCAACAAAGTTCTCTCCAGTTCCACGTTAGTAGTGTTATCAATGTAAGATTCTTTGAATAGCTTTCCACTGATGAGTTATTTACTGAAAAGTGTTTATTGTCATGGTTCAAAGAAAATGATAATGAAAGAAATGATGAATATCTTTCATGATAAAATTGGTGCTGGATGAGAAGAGGCAGCCCTGATTTTTTTTTATTTTATTTTTTATTTTTCATTATTGCCATCTTTGAAAAGTCAACCCGCCAGATGGACTGTGGTCTAGTAGCTAACGAAGCTGGGTCTCACATGGGTGACTGTTTGGTTTGAATCCTGGCCTTGGTGGCTTGAAAACATGTTAGGTACAGGTATGTGTATGGCCCAAATCCCAATGGGATGGAGAAATGGAGAAGGAATTTGGGCAGAATCACACTCCATTGGGAGATACTTTCTCCTGTTTTTTCTCTTTCACTCTTTCTCTGGTGAATGCTAAAGTCCTCTGGCAAATAAATTAGCAAGAGAGAGAGAAAGAGAGAGAGAGAGAGAAATAAAAAGAAAGAAGGAAGAAAGGAAGCAAGATCAACTTGTGAACAAGTGGCACATACTTTGTGTAGAGGCCTTCCTTTTTAGTTCTTGGGAGCAGGAGTAGATGGAAGCCCCATAATTTGGCTTCCTCCCATGAGAGGAGAGAACCCAGGTGGCATGGTCACATGTGTGTGTGCAGCCGGGCTCCTGAAATGACAGGAGAACCCAGGAGCTTCCGCAGTGGCTGCAACAGTGGGTCACAACCACAGCTCTGCCTCTTACAACTTATACAAGTGAGTTTCTGTGGCCTCATCCTCTAGGAGTTTCCTTCTTTTTCAGGATTTTTCTTTTCACTTTTAAAAATGTGTCATTGATGGACAACGATCTATTGACAAAAGAGAATTTTCTTCTTTAAAATTAATGATCTTGTGTAAACCCTCGGATTAGAAGTTAAGCTTGAATATCTCCTTTTCTCCCCTTCTTTTTTGTGGTTGTGTGTGAACGGCCAGTAATTTATTCACATGTGACATTTGAGCTGGCATTTTTTCCTCCTAACATGACAGTAGCTTCTGCAGTATAGTATTCTAAAACCCAGTCAGAATAGCCCTTTGCTTTTGTCCCAGTTGGTAGTTATGTTTTGCCCTCTTGCCTTTTTCATGTAGCCCTTATGGTATTTCCTAACCCTCAGACTGTTTGGAAAGGCTTTGATTAAAATGTGCTGATAAAAGAATTTGATAACCACGTTAGGAACGGCAGGACTATCTGGAGAAGACCAAATGCTTTGGCAGCCTAACAAATTCTATTCAGAGCCCACAAAGAGATCCGGGAACATTTTATGGGGACTCATGTTTGGGGAATGGTCTGAACTCAGGTTACCTGCAGAACATGGTGTCATATGGAAACATTTAAGAGTTTGTGGAAAATTCTTCAAAATAAAGAAGAATGAGCTAGCAAGCCTGTTACACTTAAGGAGAAAAATAAGAACGTTCTTTCTAATTCTGGGTGGCTGATTGAGAAGGGAGATGGATGGAAGTGAAAATGCTTTCTACTTCATACACATAACACAGAAGAGCTATCACACAGTCAGAGTTTTGCCAGCCAAACCTTAGACTTGAAATTTGAGGTCATCGGGTCTAACTGCCTTCTGTAAGAACCTTGGGTATGATAGCTCCACAGCCTCTGCATAAATACTTCCTAGGAAATTGTGTGTGGGAGGGGGTTAGGGACGGGAATAAGCATTCGCAGGAACGCAGATTTGCTCACTATGCCGAGTTCCTAGAATCTGCAGGATACTAGAGTAGGCAATCTATTGCCATCTCGCTTGACCTGGGAGTGTGGGTTTTATAACCTCCAGCTTACCGATGAGGAAACTAAGCTGTGTAAGTATCACGAAACTTGCCTCAGCTTGTGTGTGTAACTTGAGGCAAAACTGAAATGAAAACCTACACTAAACTAAGCTACCTCCCGGTTAAAGGAGAGCTCGCTTCTTGATAAGGCAGCCTCTGCCTGTCTCAATAATGTAGGTTATTTGAAAATGCTTTCTTTTACTTAGCTGAAATCTGCCTCCTTAACATCTCTTATTGGTCCTGATTCTACCTTGGGAGGATCACAGAGTTGATGGAATTCTCTTTCCTCGTGCAGGTATGTTTGCAATTCTCCTGCCAATGTGGTCTCTCCTGTCTTGTACTTGGCCATTTTGTTTTTAAATGAAAAGACACCCCCTCCCTACACACACACATGTCTTCTTACAGACTACAATTTGTCATTTGACATATAGAGAGCTTAGAAATCCAGACTCAAGGAATGTGAGTATAAGAAGATACCTTGGAGGGCCAGCAGGTGGTATGGAGGTTGAGACCCTTGATCCCACATGGGCAAGTACACAGTTGAAGTCCCGGACCTGGTGACTTGAAGATCATGCCAGGTGTGTGTATGTGCTTGCCCAGAATCCTGAGAGGAGGCTGGAGGACATGGGATTGCAGCAAGGCTATCCTCCCTGGAGGAGTGATTTCTCACTTTCCCTTTCTTTGTCTCTCTTTGTCTCTCTCTGTCTCTCTCTGGTGAGTGCATGTGCCCTATGGAAAAAAAATAAACTTAAAAAATAAGTGGACTATTTTAAAAAAGTGCCCTTAAAATGTTTTCAAGAGTTAAAAATATAAATGTTAAAGAACTTTCTTTGAGTATTTTGTTTTAAATTATAAACTCAAATATTGTCTACTAAGAAGTTTGCACCGCAGTCTGCAGAAACCTTTGCAAATGGGTGGGGTATTGCAGAATACTCTCTCTGTGTCTAGCACTTACCCTTGTAGCACAGGTCTGGGCTTCCTTAGGAGCCTGGGAGCTCCTCGAGGCCAGGGACCTTGGCAGATCTTTTCCTCACTATGACCAAGCTTAGAATCCAGCAAGTCCTGCATTCCTCAGATGTATTGCCTTCAATAGAATGGAATGACTTAGATGGAACCTCCTGTTGTTATGTGTTTCAGTACTGGGCTGTTTATTTTAGTCAATCTTATTTTGCGTGCCTTTATTTTGAGGGAGTAGCTTAAAAATGCAATTGTACTGAGCACCTAATGAATTTAATCAGTGAGGAGAAGGGAAGAGAGTGGACTGTGGAGAGAGGTCCACCAAGAAAGTGAAGAAGCCAGTCAAAAATGATGAGCTTTATTATGTTTAAAGTAAAAACTGTGTAGTCTGAGTAAAAGCATTGATTAACATTACCCACCCCTCCCATGTTGTTGTTGAGAATGGGCACTGGCTTCCATGAAATGGAAGTTAATGATTTGACATAAGACGAAGACGATTTCTGATCTGAAACAGACCGTTAGACGAGTTCCCCTACACAATGCAGATAAAGATAGTCAGGTTCTGCTAGTGAAATGACTTTCTGAGGTCACATGAAGAGTAGTATTTGTTCCAACAAATGGTGGTGCATACTCAATGCTTTTTTTCCCAAGAGGTTTTTGCTATAGGGCATGTGTGCTCACCAGAAAGACAGAGAGACAAAGAAACAGAAAGCGAGAAATCACCCCACAGGGGGGATGGCCATGCTGCAACCCCTTCTCCTCCATTCTCCTCTCGGGATCTTGGGCATGCACACACACATACCTGGTGTGAGTTTATGCCACTGGGTCTGGGACTCGACTACATGGAAGTCTAGAGACATAGCCATTACACCATCTGCTGATCCTACCTCATGCTTTTTAAAAATGTTTTTCTCCTTTATTCTTGACGAAGTGCATGTGAAAACATGAGAGACGATGACAGTTGAGCATTTTCCACAGTGTCTGGTCACACTGCAATCCCCTTCCTCCAGCCCTTCAGATGTTGGGTACTTAAATACATCCCAAGCTTGTGTTTTATGCTGATTGAGCCAGGGATTCAAACTGAAGATGCCATGTGGAATCCAGCTTCTGTTGAACAGCGTATTACTGCTGAGCCATGGAAACAGCACTTTTGTCTTTTTAAAAAATCTTTTGTTATTTAAAATATAAGATAAAATTAAGGCAATGTCTAGACCATCTGATGTAGCCCAGTTGTCGCAGGATGAGTTTATTGTATTTGTATCAGCCATTATTTTACAGAGAGAACTGGTATGGTTCTTTGATGCATTTCACATTAAGGACATTTTCTAAAGTCAGGTTAAAGACAAAAATCATAGTGAAAAATCAGCTAAAGCTAGAGATCTTGGAAGATATTCTTAGTCTCACAGAGGACACTGTACTTCCCTATAAACTGTCCCTCGGGTGGTCCCACTAGAGTTAGAGCCCTGGGCTGACAGGTAAGGCTATTGATCTCCAGGGGATGGTGGTTCTTAAACTGGCATGAGGTCTCACTCATTCTTGGCTTGTTTTTCTCCAAGTGGCCAAAGTCAATGTCTTTGATTGCTTCAAGTACGATAGTCTTGCCTTACCAGCCTAGACTCTAAGCTTTTCTCATGCTATGTTCCTAGGATGACTTACTCAGCAATTATTTCTACTTTGTATTAAAACGGTTTTTGGTTGCTGAGGTAAAAAGAAAAGATGAACCCATTTTCAGTTTTTTGGGGACTTATATTGATGATATCTTTCAGACCGCTAGTAAAATAAAAAAAAGATTCATGGTTCTTACAGCCTCAGAAATATCAAATGTCTGATGAAGACAGATGTTACCATATTCTTTTCTAGTAATGGACAGAAAGACATACCCATTGCCCTGTAACTTTCAGGTTTTCTGTAACCTTTTTAAACAAAATGGGAGAAGTTGCTGCTTGTACCCAAGGGAAGAGAAAGTTAATGAATAGAAAAGACAGAATTTACTTAGGAAAACGGTGGAATTAAGCTCTGGACAAAACATGCATCAGTGATGCATAACATTTTTGTTAATTGGGTCTTCACAGGTTTCTGACTCATGTGGTAATCATTGTAGAAGTGGGTCATACTAGACCATACCAGTGGCATATCCCGCAGCTAGAAGAACTCTTACCCACTTGTGCATGTACACCTGACTTTCTGAGGGCACACGTTTCTATAGCTTAATTTGGGTTCCACCTACACTTCAGTGGTTAAACCTGAGTTAGACTCAGAGCGTTTGTTTCCATTAAGAAAATGAATCTTTTATGTGGACCAAGGTCACGTTAGTTAATTTGTTTGCTTTTATTGGAATAACTTTTCCCATTCCAATTCATCACTTAATTTTAAGTGGTTCTACTAAAATATCCATTAAAGTCCCTTACATTTCTCACAGATTAGGGGTATGACAGGTTCACGTGACTTTCTTTTTTTTCTCTCAAGGCACACAAGGTAGTTTTTCCGGTCATCAACCTATCCTTCCTTGTCTGCAATTTCCCAACAATGAGGGAACATTTTTGTGTAATACCCGTATGAACGCTAATTGCAGAGAGACCAAATGAAGTTTTTACAGAAGCAAGATTAATTAAAATCTAAAAATGCACCTGACTGTGGTAAAGCATTTTTAAAAAAAACAATATGACTTTTTTTTTTGCTAAGTCCTCCTTTTTCTGCCCACTCACCCTCTCCCTCACTCATGCATTTTTCCAGCAATTCAAAGTTGACTCCCTCTAGTAAAATAGCTAAATGTGATGTTATCACTCTAATTAGTGGTGACAAAAGATCAATTAATGTTATAATTAAAAACAGTGTCTAGGTTTGTTGTTTGTGGTGAACAAATGTGACAATTACTTTGTTCACTGACATAGATGTGTTGAATTTCCTCCCCAGATTTTAAGGGGATGCATTTTCGTGCTGATGTGCACATTTAACTGTGGACAAAGGCAAGCGTATTAGGAAAAGAATAGGGCCCCTAATGTCTAAGCTGGAGCCATATTTTAACATACTTGACACCTTTCCTTGGTATATCATGCTATATCAGCAACTTGTACTCGCTGGGTCTGGAGCCTCAAGCTTTTAATATTTTATCACTAAATGCTTAAGTGTTTATGTTGCAAAAAAGAAAAGGAGAAAAAGATTCCCACTCGGACTCTGAGACCACAGGAACAACAATGATAACCACGTCGCTGATGATTCTAGTTCCATTTATGGCAGTCATTTTTAAGTTGATGGGACAGAAGAGTAAGTGTGTGATTTTTGCAGATCTGATTGGATTTTCTTCTGATACAGAGCAAGCTGTTTTTCATGCCTGAAGCCTGGGAAAGCTCTGTTACTGTTCAAGGAGTAACTGTATCTCTTTTCTGAGTCATTGCCAAGCAGATGTAGACTTTTGGAATGTGCCCAGAAAACTTCTACAGCGGATACTTTGGTGACTTGTTCCTACTTTTGGCTTTACTGCTACCTATGTCAATAGCAGAAGAACATAATTTTGTGTTGGTAGGGCGCAATCTTGTACACTCCCTTCAAAGCAATTAAATATGGGTAAGTCGATGGCTAGAAATGGGGTAAATTCAACTTGCTTCTTCAGAGTAGCGAAAATATGCCAAGCGTGGGTTATGTCATTTTAGACAAAATGGAATCAAGAAAATCCTTCTAAAAAGTTCTCTGGGAAATTAGCACCGAGTGTCAATCAAGGTCACCCACTACCATTACCAAAAAAAGAAAAAAACCTCACATTTTAACATTCCATGAATGGATCCACCTGAAGAGGACTTGGCTTAATTTTAAATTCTTAGATTACTGGCTCCCACCATCATGTTTTAGTACTCTTTCCGTGACACCCATGTTATAAAGGCTATTAGAAATGAGGACGTGCAGAGCCATCCCTATAGTGCAGCAGTTAAGTACTATACACAAGTGAGCTCTATCCCGCAGCGGTGACCACGGTTTGAATCCTGGTCCCAGTAGCTTGAAAAACATAATGCATGTGCACACATGTCCGAAATCCTGATGGGATGGTGCAAAAAGGATTGCAGCCTGACTACGCCTCACTCATTGAGAAAGGTTCTCTCTCTCTCTCTCTCTCTCTCTCTCACTCTGTTTAGTATAGGAGTCCTCTTGTATTAAAACAGAAAAAAAAATAATAAGGAAATAGCAACAAAGTCAAATTCACTTTAAAAAAATTTCTGGAGGGCACTTACACTCCCTGGGAGGAGAGAGAGACAGAGAGAGAGAGAGAGAGAGAGAGAGAGAGAAAGAAAGTGAAAAAGCACCTGCCTACCCTGAGGGATGGTACTGCCGTGATCTCTTCCTCCATTTCTCCTTTCAGGAGTTTGGTAGGGCGCAATCTTGTACACTCCCTTCAAAGCAATTAAATATGGGTAAGTCGATGGCTAGAAATGGGGTAAATTCAACTTGCTTCTTCAGAGTAGCGAAAATATGCCAAGCGTGGGTTATGTCATTTTAGACAAAATGGAATCAAGAAAATCCTTCTAAAAAGTTCTCTGGGAAATTAGCACCGAGTGTCAATCAAGGTCACCCACTACCATTACCAAAAAAAGAAAAAAACCTCACATTTTAACATTCCATGAATGGATCCACCTGAAGAGGACTTGGCTTAATTTTAAATTCTTAGATTACTGGCTCCCACCATCATGTTTTAGTACTCTTTCCGTGACACCCATGTTATAAAGGCTATTAGAAATGAGGACGTGCAGAGCCATCCCTATAGTGCAGCAGTTAAGTACTATACACAAGTGAGCTCTATCCCGCAGCGGTGACCACGGTTTGAATCCTGGTCCCAGTAGCTTGAAAAACATAATGCATGTGCACACATGTCCGAAATCCTGATGGGATGGTGCAAAAAGGATTGCAGCCTGACTACGCCTCACTCATTGATAAAGGTTCTCTCTCTCTCTCTCTCTCTCTCTCTCACTCTGTTTAGTATAGGAGTCCTCTTGTATTAAAACAGAAAAAAAAATAATAAGGAAATAGCAACAAAGTCAAATTCACTTTAAAAAAATTTCTGGAGGGCACTTACACTCCCTGGGAGGAGAGAGAGACAGAGAGAGAGAGAGAGAGAGAGAGAGAGAGAAAGAAAGTGAAAAAGCACCTGCCTACCCTGAGGGATGGTACTGCCGTGATCTCTTCCTCCATTTCTCCTTTCAGGAGTTTGGGCATACACATAAGCCTGGTGTGTTTCTCAAGGCACTGGGTCTGGGACTCAGTCCATGCAGGATCCAGTGCCTCAACCACTGTGCCAGGAATGGGCCCCAAATTCACTAATTGATCAAGAATGGAGCATGTTCTGTAACATGGGTGCAGAACAACAAAGATTAATATGACTTGGTAGCTGTTGAAATCCTGTGAGCTGCAAAGGTATTGTGCTTTTAAGATGGCCAGGGAAAGAAAGAAAGTAGTTTAGTTCTGTTGCTGACTACAAAGAGAGAGGAGGAAGAAAGGGAGGGACAGAGAAACTAAATTCTGTTTCTTTTTAAGGAGGAGTTGGATGATGAGGAGTAACACAACACTTCAGATATAGATGTTAAAAACTTATAACAAATCATAGATCATACCAAAGGATTACCAAAGTTCAGAACATGGGTGAGGGTATAGATGTCAGATTTTCTTACACAATAGTGGGTCTTTTGTTTCAAAGTTCAGTCTTGGCAGGCCGTTCCCTACCACTGCGTTAATTTCCTGTAGATCTTTCATTCAGCAACAGAACTAGAGATGGGGAGCAGACACTGTCCCTCGCCCCCGGCTTTGTAAAACTGCGCTTTGTGTAGGTTACAAAGAAGCAAGAAAAAAAGAACAAACTTTTTCCAAACAAGATGTCTGTGTGCATTCTTCAAGATCCTGTGTATGTTCTTAAAATGATCCTTAAAAAAAAAAAAAAAGAAAGAAAGAAAGAAAAAGACTGTCCCCATAATTTCGAACTTCTCCTTTTGCAAGACTTTTATAGCCATTTCCACCCCTTCTTCTCAGCATGTGAACCAATGAGTAACTCAAATAGATGTCACTTTGCTATTTGCTTAGATTGTTTTAAAAGACTGGTTGTGTGGAGGAATGAGGAAGGCAGGGAGGTACAAGTGGCTGGGATGTATTTGTTCTGTGTTGACCTAGTGGGTGCACTTCTTAAAAAATAATAAATATTTATATGTGATCTTAATTTTTAATGAGTCTCACAAACTGGCTGGTATAGAAGGGAGTATGAGAAGTCATATATATTAGACCACAGTTATTGTACCTATGTACATAAGGGTATAGAATGTTTTGTGAGGAAGGAACTTCCTGGGCTTGTTCACTGTTTTTTGTTTTGTATTGTTTTGTTTTGTATCTAGGACAGTGCCTGACATGTACCTGGCACTCAATCATTGTTTGAGTGAAAATAAGAACATAAGTAGGTGACATGCTATACTAGGACAAGCGTTAGACTAGAATCCAGAAGACCTCAAGTCTAGTTCTGGCACTGCCAGTAACTAAATTTGTGAAGTTGTTCAAATCACTTAACTTCTTTGCTCTTCTCTTCACAAATTAGGAATCAGTACCTGCCCTCCTTGCCTTTTGTGGGTTTTTACAATGATTAAATGATATCTAAGGGATACACAAATGCTTCAGAAACTACAGAGTGCTTCAGAGAAATGTATGTGAGTGTGTATGTGTGTACAGAAAATCCTTTATCTCTTTGCTTCTCAATTTCTTTTCTTAGGAAAATCAGATTATTTAAATCCCATTATGTGCAGCTCTCCTCTGTTCTTACTAAGCCTCTGTATTCCATTACCTCCAGTAAATCAGAAAAAGGTGGTGAGTCAGGCTATGGTGGAAGGCGAGGTCTACTGTTTCCTCATGTCCATGTTGCTCTGTGAAACTCCGACACCGAGTGCTTGTCTCAAGAAGCTTCTTACCTGTTCGAAGATATAATATAAAACGTGGAGTCTTCATTATGACCACTAAAAGATTCTTTGGTGATGAAGACAAATAATTTATTAGCTATTAAAATAGTAGATTGAAAATCATGCATTTAACATTGAGTCCAGCTGAAATCAGTGTCATGAAATTAGCTATAAGGATATATATTTGTATGCCAAGGGTACATGCACACAACAAAAAGGGAGAGAGAGGGGAAGAGAGAAAGAGAGAACCTCTCTGGTAGGGCCTGGTCCTGCTACAATCCCCTTTCCTCCATTCCTCCCTCCTATTGGAATCCCTGCATGAGCGCACACATGCACCCAGCATGTTTTTTTCAAGTAGCAAGGGCTGGGATTTGAACCCTGGTTGACCATGTGGGATTCAGCTCCCTCCACACAGTACCTCCACACTATGCTACAGAGTTGGCCCTAGGAACTTTTCAAAAAGTATATATATACATGTGTGTTTTAATAAGTCCAAAAGCTGCACATCTGAAAGGGGAAAGAAAGTGAAAGAAGAGGAGCTAGCTCTGTAGCCTGTTCAAGATAAGCCAATCCCAAGTGGCAACCATGGTTAGAATCCCTGACCCAGTCAGCCCAAAACACTCCAGGCCTATGTGTAAGTGCCCAAGATCCAACAGGCTGAAGGACTGAAGAAGGGGATCATGGTGTGACCAGTCCCTGTTGAGGTGTTCCCCTTTCTCTCTCATATGCACATGCTCTACCATGAATAAAAGAAAAAGTAATATTGACAAACAGAAAACAGGACATCAATGGGACAGTTGTTTTCATTTTTGAAACTCCTTAAGACTTTACACTCCTTTATTCTCCCCAGTTATTTTTGTGAATTTAGATTCTTAAATTTGAGTATCAAGTAACACAATATGGTGGTCCTTTTTATTCATGTTATGCCTTAAATTAGGAAAGAAATAATCTGAGGCTACAGTAGACTTTAATAATATTGTAGGACTTTAGATTTGGAGGTTGACTTTAATAGCACCATAAACCTTTAGGCTATAAGACCAATAGTCCTACTACTATTTTTTTAAAGAATTATTTTATTTAACTTTGTATTTATTTATTTTCACTTGACCAGAGAGGAGCAGAGCGAGAGAGAAAGAGAGAGAGAGAGGAAAAGTGAGAAAGCAAGCCACCAAGTCCGGGACTCAAACCGTGGTCAGCCATGTGGAGTCCAGCGCCCTTAACTACCAAGCCATTTGGCGGCCCTAGTCCTACTATTCTTATTTGGCTCTTGAGAGGACTAATGCTCAGATAGCCCAGGCCAGGACTTTTATGGAAGGTCATGCCACTAGGTACTTGAGAGTCAGGACTATAGCCTAGGTCTTCAGGTTCCTGGATTTCTACCATTTCTCTCTGTTACCTGTTAAATTTTCATTAAACCAAAGCAATTTTCCAAACCGTACTTAGAAGAGCTTCCTAAAATATTGTTAGTGCTGATTACTTTAGTACTGCATTTGCTGATGGCAGTCACCTGGATTTACAGAGCCAGAAACTTGACTTTCAGATAATGAGACAACATCTATGTGCCATCCTTTGCTGCACATGCCCATGGATCCCATATCTGAAGTTGGAATGATTATAAGCCATGTTCCCTCACCCTTTTATAAAATACAAAGACCATTGAAAAGAATCAACCCGCCACTGTCACTCGCACCCATGTGGCTTAAAATACATGCTGCTGATTGAAAGCTTTGTTCGACTTAAACTCAGGAGATATATTACACCGTGTAATACGCCTGCATTTGTCAATGCATTCTTTTTGGAAACCTGATCTTACTTATGTCTGCCTTGAACAGATAGGCTAGGTTAAGTTATGTTAAACATGTTGTACCGAGGGCTCGATTCACCGCGCTGCAGCCTGGCTTTCTTCCTTGATTAGCTTTAATCAAACTCTCCACATTCCATGACCTTAATAAAGCTATTTTTCCTGACAACTGAAGACTGTCTTAACAAGCACAGCTCATCTGCGCTGAAACAGAGACAGAGTTAAGATGGGGTTTAGGTCCTCATTAAAGTCCACAGCATGCAGTATAGGAGGAAATGATGAAATGGTGAGCCCTGAAACATCTCTTCTTTAAATTTAATTAGACAAATTATACGCAAACTAGTAGATGCCCTGGGAAGGCAATCAACATTAAGGCTAATAAAAAGCTTGAATAGGATAAAAGGGCTGGGGGAGGTGCCATAGAACCTTCCTAACACTTAGAGGTAAATTAACACCAGTCACTAAACAGAAACGGGACGAATTGCGATATTGATTTAGAAATTGCTTTTATGATGCTGTTCTAAGTATAAGAATGCAGGTTATACTAAAACTTAAAAACTTTGGCATGTTAACACATATGCACAAAGAATTTTATGAATCTTTATGTGCCGGGAGATACAATTACAATTACAGGGTTCAAATTCTAACAAGTTCCAAGCATTTTTTTTTTTTTTGATGCATGTTACTTCATCTCTGTGAAGTGCAATATCAGCAGCTATAAAACGAGAGACATAATTCTTTTCCTGAAGAGGCTTTGTAAGAACTAATTGAGACGTGGGGCCGGCAGGTGGTGTGATGGTTAAGGGCACTGGACTCCCACATAGCTGAATGCAGTTTGAGTCCTGGACCTGGAGGCTTGCTCTCTCTCTCTCTTCTCTCTCTCTTTCTGTCTCTCTCTGGTCAAAATTGAAAAATAATGATAATAAATAAGTAATTCTTTAAAAAAAATAAAGAACAAATTGAGGCTCAGCTGTGGTAGAATAGCATTGGCATGGTACTCTGTAGTGCTATAGGTCCTGTGGAGGACTGGAGCTTGGTTCCTATGTCAACCTGTGTACACTAGGCACATACGCAGGTGCCCATAATCCTGGCTGACTGGGAGGGCTGAGGGCAGGATTGTGGCATGGGACCTTGTTCAGGGCGCTTCTCTTTTTAAAACCTTTTTGCTGGAGGGCACCCGTGCTTGCCAGAGAAAGTCAGAGACAGAGAGGGAGAGGAGAAAGCACCCTCCTCCTACTGTGGGGAATGGTCATGCCACCATCCCTTCTCCCCCATCACTCCTTCCTGTCAGGATTCTGGGCATGCATGCACACATGCCTGGTGTGCAGGTTGCTGGGCCAAGGACTCGAACAGTGGTGTCGGCCATGTGGAATCCTGCTGCCTTAATCACCAGGCCACAGAGCCAGCCTGAGGTTGCTTGTGTCTCTCTTTTTCTCATGTACTTCTGCCATAAGCACATAAACTATTAAAAAAAGAAGAGTAGGGGCTGGTAGATGGCGTGGTGGTTGAGGCACTGGACTCCCACATAGATGATTGTGGTTTGAGTCCTGGACCTAGTGGCTTGCTTTTCTTCTCTTCCATCACATCGCAAATAAATAAATGAAAAAATAAATGAAAAAATAATTCTTAAGAAAAAAAAGAATGAAATGAAATTAGATTATAAATGTAGAATGCTTGACACAATGCCTGGCACATTATAGGTCTCAAAAACAGGTGTCCCATATTTCTTCTTCTTCTTAATTTTTTTTTAGTGAGCTTCTGTACTTATTTCATGAGTGAGAGAGCGTGAGAGCAAGCTCCCAACAGGGCCTTGATGCAACAGTTCATCTTAGCCTTCAGCCAGCCTCGGTTCATGGCATATGTGTGCTTGGCATACTCAGGGAAGTCTCCAGACTTGAACTGGGAACCTTTTCATTTGGGATCATCTCATAGAGCATTGCATTTCACTGCTATGCTACCATCAGGTTCCAGTGCACTATATTTAAAAGGAACCATAACTCAGTTAAGAGGGCTTTAAGTGAATTATTCTGTAACTGTGTGGGAGTTAGAGCATCAGTGTAAATATTGCATGCATAATCTTACAGCTCAAGATAACTTGAAGGGAAAATGTTAGAGGGCAGAAGCACATAGCTTTTGGAGAGATGGTGACTCAAACACAGTATGTAAATTATTTGGAACCTGAGCAGGCAAGTGAAGAGGGGTTTCGGTAGGTTGAAACATTTATTAAGCATTGCAGGCTAAGCATCTTATGTACCATATTATCTCATTTAATATTGATAACTACTCTGAACGGTAGATATTATTGACTTAATTTTACAGACAAGGAAAAGAGATTCAGAAAGGCTAAGTAAATTATACTTTAACATAGAAGAGTCGTGACTGGAACTCAGGGTCAGCCTGGCTGTTTGAGGGCAGTTGGATAGAAAGCTAGTGCAGATATGTTTATAATTTATTTTTTAAATCTTTGCCTGAGGTCATGAGCCCTTGCCTGAGAGAAACACAGAGACAGAAAGAGAGAGAGAAAATGAGAAAGCACCTCCCATAGGGAATGGTCACACTGAAGTCCCTTCTCCTCCATTTCTCTCTCCTTTCAGGATTTTTGGACACACATAGGCACAGGTGCGTGCATACCTGGCGTATTTTTCAAGCTACCAGGTCTAGGATTCAAACCATGCTCATGGTCATGTGGGATCCAGCTGCCTTAACCAGAATGTCACTGGCTGTCCCTCTTTGTAACTTTTTTAAAAGTTTATTTTCTTCACTAGAGATGGGGGAGACAGAGGAAGAGACAAGAACCCTTGGCAGGGTCTTCACAGCATCAACCTCCTCCCAGTCCTGAAGTCAGCCAGGGTCATGCAGGCATGCCCAGTGTGTTCAGGTAGATCTGGGCAGGCGTTAACTCGGAGCCTTCCCATATGGCCTCCAGTATGGAGCAGCAATACGCCATACTGTCTGTGCACCATGACTGTGCCTGTTTATAACTTCTTTTCTTTTCTTTTTTTTTTGGAGAGGTTTTTGCTATAGGGCGCGTGCGCTCGCCAGGCAGAGACAGAGAGATGGAGAGACAGAAAGCGAGAAATCACCCCCCAGGGAGGATGGCCATGCTGCAATCCCTTCTCCTCTCAGGAGCTTGGGCACGCACACACACGCGCCTGGTGTGAGTTTAAGCCACCGGGTCCAGGACCCGAACCGTGGTCGACTACGTGGGAGTCCAGTGACATAGCCATTACGCTAACTGCTGGTCCCACTTCTTAAAATGTTATTTGTCATATAAATTACTGGGATACATCATCTGTCCTTTCTTGATCTTCTCCGATGAAATGAATTCTAAATTTATTTTGTATTGCTTTTAATCCTCATTCCATCACACTACTTCTCTGGTTTTCAGCCTTGGTTGCCCATTTAGAATCAGCTGGGATGGGATCTGGGCATCAGAATTTTTCCCTCAATAGGGCGTGTGCACTCCAACAGAGAGACAAAAGAAAAAATCACTCTGGGGGAGGGGGATGGCCATGCCAACAATCCCTTCTCCTCCATTCTCCTGGGATTTGGGGCACACACGCACATGCACCAGTTGGGATTTTCAAGCTGCCAGGTCCTAGACTCAAACTGGTTGGTCATGTGGGAATCCAGTGCCTTAACCACCATCCCACCTGCTGGCCCACTGGCATCAGTGTTTTGTAAGCTCCCCTGACGATTCCAGGTCTGCAGCCGGCACCTCCATGTCAGGTGCAGGTGTTTTGACTGCCCGCAGCTGTCAGAGTGAGTCTCAGCAGTGACATGCCAGAGTTGGTTATGATCTTGCTCATTCAGAAGAATATGGAAGCTGTGAAATCTTTTCCAGTTGTGATAGATGATGTTTGTGCATTAATTAGCATATAAAAATTAAACACTCTCTATTATTTACTGTTAGCTTTTTTTTTTTTTTTTTTTCCTTTTAAAAAGAAGAAGGAAAAGAATAGCAGAAAAAACCTAGATAGAGGCCACCAGGTGGCGTGGTGGTTAAGGGGACTGGACTTCCACATGGCCAACCGCACTTCAAGTCCTGGACCTGGTGGCTTGCTTTCTCGCTTTCTCTCTTCCTCTCTCTGTCTGATCAACCTAAAATAAATAAATAAATAAATAAATAAAAGTAATAAATAAAGTTAAAATAATTCTTAAGGAAAAAAAAAGAAAGACTGATTTAAATAAAATGTCTTTTTCTCTCCAAGAAGTAAATAGCAAGAACATTCTTTCATTTTCAGTAAAACAACAGTGATTTTCAGAATACAATGGTCTGAACCTCCACTCCTTTAGAGATGGAAAGACTGTGGTCTGACAGATTTGTGGTACTTCTCTTGGCTTTCTCATTTTCTCACAAAGAAATCATCCTGTTAGGCCCAGCCGCAGTGGCACAGGTGGTAGGGCACTGCTGTGTAATAGAAGAACCATGTGGGAAGGTCCTAGGTTTGGATTCCAGGTCAGATTTGAGCCCAGGAAGCGGGCCTGTGATCCAGGCTGGCTGGAAGGCTGTGGGTGATGGACTGCTGTATGGCAAGGGAAAAAAAAACAAACAAACCTGGATTAGTCATTTTAAACTCTTTGAGCCTTAGTTTTCTAATCTGTGAAATAATTGTAATTCTTAATTCATTGGTTAATTCTTAACTCATGTGGTTACTTTGAGGATAAAAATGAAGAAAAAAAATATGGTGCACACAAATAGCACCACTGCTTGGGAGGCTGAAGGCTGCTTGGGAGGCTGAAGGCTGCCTGGGAGGCCCAGGTTCAGTTCTCAGCCAAACCAAATGCAGAAGTACAGGGAACACAGCAGCAGGTGCCTGTAGTCCTAGCTAATTAGGAGACGGGGGCAGGAGGATCACACCATGGTGAGACCCTGTCAAAAGTACCTCTCAGGGCCAGCCAGAGGCATGGTAGCTGAGGCAGCTGGATCCCACGTGGCCAACTGCATAGTCAAATGTTGGACCTGGCAGCTTGAGTGATGGGACAGGCATGTGTACATGCATGCCCAAAATCCTCAGAGGAAAATAGGGGAGTAGGGATTGTGGTGTGGCTATCCCTCCTGGTGTGTGTGTGTGTGTGTGCTTTCTCCCTATCTCTCTCTTCTGTCTTACTCTCTCTTTCTCTCACTGGAAAGTGCATGCACCCCATAGCTAAATAAATAAATAAATAAATAAATAAATAAATAAATAAATAAAATACCCCCCCAAAAAAACCCTTATCATATCACTATCTCTCCCTTTTTCTGTCTCTTTCTTCTTTTTGCTCTGATCTCTCTCTTTCTTTTCTTCCTCATAAAAAGAGGGGTGGGGGGGGTGAGCAGACTATAGCCCAGAACCCTACTTATGTGGTTCTTACTATTAGGTAACTGAGACAAGTGTCACAGGATTCTGGTCAGGGTGGGCTTTTTCTTTTATTTCTTCTCTTTTCTTTTTTAAAAATGCCTTTTTTATTTTGCCAGAGGGTGTGCACATTAGCTACAGAGACACAAGGAGGGAGAAGGGGAAAGCACTCCCCAATGAGGCATGGCCATGCCACAATCCCTTCTCCTCCATTTTTTCATTCTTTTGGGATTTGGGGCATATGTGCCAGGTGTGTTTTTCAAGCTGCCCGGAGCAGAGATCTGAACTTCACAGTTGGATTTGTGGGATCTGGCTCCCTTAACCACTAGGCCACAGAGCTAGGTCTCCTTCTTCCTTCCCTCCCTCCCTCCTTTCTTTCTCCTCCTTCCCTCCCTCCTGCTTGCTCTCTCTCTCTCTCTCTCTCTCTCTTTCTTTCTTTTCTTTCTTATTTTAATTGCCAGGGATGTGTGTGTACTTGCTGAGAGGAGAGAGAGAAAGCACCTGTCAGGGGGGTGTGCTAATACTGCAGTTCCTTCTTCTCCATTTATCTCTTCCAACTCCCTTAACCGCTGCACTATTGGACTGATCTAGGGTGGGCCTCTTCTGAGGGAACAAGGAGGCCTGCAGCTGACTTTTTTCTTTCTTTCTTTTTTTTTTTTTTTTAAGGTTTTTGCCATAGGACACGTGGACTTGCCCAAGAGTGAGAGAGAGAGAGAGAGAGAAAATGAGAACTGTCCTTCCAGGGTGATGGCCACTCTGCCATCCCTTCTCCTGCATTCTCCTCTTGGGATTTTGGGCATGTGCACCCTGTGTTAATTTTCAAGCTGCAGGGTCTGGGACACAAACCAGGGCTGGCCATGTGAGACTCCAGTGCCTTAACCACAAGGTCACCTACTGGCCTCTGTAGTTGACTCTGAATCCAAGATGGTGCTAAATCAAAGATCTTATTTCTGGGTATCTAATTTACAGACCAGGGAGTGAGGGAAGTAGTGAGAGTACCTATACCAAATGCTAGTGTGGGGCGTTTGTGACTGATACAGGTCAGCATTCTTTCACTATGAGATTTCATACTTTCCTTCTTGCCTCAATTCTGAGTCATCAGTCCTGCCTTAGTGGCATTGTCAGTGAACATTGTCAGTTATTGGGAAGTGATATGTCTTTCCTTCAGGCACAACTACATCTAAATTACTCCAAACAGGTGTTCCCATTTTTCTTTAAAAGATTGTGCCATGAACTTAACTGTTAAGAAGTTCATCCTAATTTCTAACATTGGAAAGCACTGGGTTACACATATTTCTCCCCCTCTCCTTTCTCATGAAGGTGTAAAATTGTTTTCTGAACTTAGGGATCTTCACCCCTATGTTGGTTATCTGCTAATGGGTTGGGTTAACAAGAAGTTTTAAAAACTGAGTAGAAGAATAGCTCTCCCTACAGGTCTTTGACCTAGTGGAAGCCACAACATAAAGCTCCATCAAACTCAAGTGATCCCTCGTAAATGATGATAGGAATATCCAAGGAGGTACCTGTCTGGAGACCACTCACTCCCCACGCTTCGAATCCTTATATGACCTGAGATAGCCAGGCAGTGGGGCTGCGAGGATGAGATAAGTGGGAAACTTGGCCAGTGAACATTGTTTTCTTGAAATGTATCCCTCTTTAACACTTTTCTGTACCCCTGCCCCGAAGGCAATACAGCTTGTTCCATGCTGATAGCTGAGTACACGCGATCAACATTCCTTACTATTGCCTGCAAAAAACCTCACTTATTTACTGGCCTCCAGGATATTGGTAAATGTCTGACAAGTTTTTTCTTGGGAGGGAGAGGGAGATGGGTTGGAAGAAGCTAGTGTCCAGTATCTGCATTTATATTCTCATGTGCGATTTTGTACTCCAGCGTGAGAAATAAACAGTGTATAGCAAACCTCTATTGTGCTGAGACTAATGAGAAATCATTCCGCTTTCTGTGTGTAGGTTCCCCCCAAGTAAGTTTACATATTTTCTATAGGAAAAATGCTATTTATAAAGTAGTCTGGGATAGGGAAAATCCAGTGATAAAAGGGCTAAGAACTTTTTTAGAGTGTTTTACACTTTTTGGAATGTGGCATGGAGAAGCTCCATCGGAAAAGGCCATTACCTTAGCATGTAGGCCAAGTTGGGATCAGAGTTGGTAAGAATGAGATAAAATCCCCATTTTCTATTTAAAAGGAAACAGATTAGAAGTGGGCATACCACACTAACATTTAGAAACTGTTTTTTGGGGGACCAGCAGATGGCATGATGGTTACATTGCTGGACTCCCACGTAGTTGATTGGGGTTCAAGTCTTGGACCCGGTGGTTTAATATGCATGCTAGGTGTGTGGGGGTGCATACTCAAAAGTTTCTTTCTTTGTTCTTTTTTTTTAGGGGCAGAGATTTTTGCTATGGGGTGTCCAGCAGGT
This sequence comes from Tupaia belangeri chinensis, assembly GCF_000334495.1. Taxonomy (NCBI): domain Eukaryota; kingdom Metazoa; phylum Chordata; class Mammalia; order Scandentia; family Tupaiidae; genus Tupaia; species Tupaia belangeri. The sequence continues at coordinate 504,146 of NW_006159690.1, forward strand.
AGTGTGGGATTAAGGTACTAGATTCCTACATAGCTGACCATGGTTCAAGTCTCAGACCGGTGGCTTGAAACTCAGCATGCACATGTGTGTACCTGCCCCAAATCTTGAGAGGAAGATTCAGGAAAAGGGACTGTAGCATGGCCATCCCTCCAGGGGGTAATTTCTCACATTCTCTCTCTTTTTCTTTGGCAAGAGCACATGCCCTATGGTAAAAACCTAAAACAAAACCAAAAAGACTATTATACAAAAGCCAGTGGGAAAACCCTACAATAACAGTAGTTGATGTGAACACAACCCAAGAGTTACACATTAACCACAGATTATTAGGGGACAGCAGTGTGACCAGGACATGAAAATGCTAATGCCGTGTTGGGCTATGGTTGGACCACAACTGAAAGATTTGCCCAGTGTTGGGTACAAAATGCTAGGATGAATGCCAACAAAATAGAGATCCGAATGCTACTAGATTAAGAGATTTGGGGCCTGCAGGCATCATGGAGATTAAGGCGCTACAACCCACATGGCCAACTACAGTTTGAGTCCCAGACCCAATAACTTGAATATCACCCTGAATGCATGTATGCACATGCCCAAAATCCCAAGAGGAGACTGGAGGAGAAGGGATTTTAATATGGTCATCTCATCTGGGGGGTGATTTCTCACCCTTTTTCTCTGTCTGTCTGTCTGTCTGTCTCTCTCTCTCTGATGAGCGTGTACGCCCTATAGCAAAACTACAAAACAAAAACAAAAACTAGATCCTATTATGTGAGGGGTAGATGAACAAGCATCGCCATGAAGTGGGAGGTGAGATTCCTTAGAATGACCTCAGTGACATATATAACTGGAGAAAAGCTGAGTGGATATTCCCTGAGGTTCTAGAAGACTCAAGGAAGAGTTAAGTCTTTCTCTGGAGCCTCAGATCCTCATTTAACATGAAAACACAGAAACAAATACCAGTTTTAACCTCTCCTCGCTTGGCCTGACCTATTTTTCCAACACCTGTGCTCATCTTTCTGCTTCGAATGAGTGGTTGCCATCAGTCTTCACCATCTTCCAAACCAGAGATCAGGCATCATTTTGGACTACTCTCTTTCTCTATGGGGAAAAAATACAATTGTATTTAAAGTCAGCACCTGTGGGAGTGGTCTTTGGTTTGTCTCCAATAACTCAGTTGCTAAGAGCTCTTGATGGGAAGGCAATCCTATTAAACTTGATCATTTCTAAAGAGTTTTGAGCTATTTAGCACTGAGCGATGCCAGTGGAAAAGAACGCTAACATTACTCACAGCAGAGGGAACATTTTTCTATCCTTTCTGGAGGCCAAGGTTAAGTTCGGTGTGACTCAGTACATTGACATTCTGCATGACCCTAAATCCCTTCTGTTTCCTGATCTGCTTGTCTTGACCTGTTTTATTTCCACACCAAAACAGTTTCATTAGCACAGTGATCATGCACAGGAGATAGTAGCTAACCCAAGTAATTAACTGACGGTGTCAAAGGCTATTGGTTTATTGCATATGCAACTGTCTTTCCTGGTGAGAAGATACACTTTCTGCTGATGTAATAGGTATGCGAACATGCCAAATTGCCAAATAATCTGCTAGGTGATGGTAAAGTGTTTGTGACAGTTCCACTTTTTTAGGTAGAATGGTGGGATCTGCTACTATGTTCTCCCAAAATGCAACTGAACAAAGTTGCTAATTATTAAATAGTTAAAACAGAAAGAAGGGAATGAATTCAATTTGGGACCTCGGTGAGGTCCCTTTTCTTTTCTTTTTATTTTTTTCCCCCTTAAATTTGTGCTTTTGGCATGCTAATGAATGCATTTAGACTCTGCAAGAAATTTCTGTTTAAGAAAGAATTTAAAAACACGAAGTGCTCAATCGTATCTTCTAAACAACTAAAAAGACTGCAATTTCAAATGAGAAATTGTGTTGCAAAGAAGAAAAAAGTTGTTTATTATGGCTCAAAATTTTCATCACCCAAGGGCTGTAAAGTTAAAAATAGACCATTCTGCCTTCTGTTTATGGTAAACTTGGCTGCGTCCCGGCAAATTTCAAAGCTGAACATACTGTATGTTATTTTTGCTTAATTTTAGATTCCACATTTTTAAATTATTTCTTACAAGAAGCATATTTCAGGATATAAACTTAGCCTGAAGAACAGTATTCTTGATTTCTGCCCATATTGAAACTCCTTTGAAAATAGTAAACTATGGTTTTGGGATTTTCCTATTCCCAAGAGTCCAAATGGGTACCTTTCTAAGTCTTCCACATTATGAATGAACACAGGAATATGAAATTGTAAAGGTTACTTTCTGCTAACTGGTTCCTTTACTTGTCATTTTCATTTTCTTAATGGGTAACTGGATGCAAATATGCATAGCACAAACTAGCTTTCTCGGAAACGTTTTCAGGAGCGAGGAGCATTTTGCAAAATGTGTTGCCTTCAGTCTTCAGGTGAAGGGGTGGGAGGCACAGACAGATTCCACGGCACAGAGAACATGTTGGCGCCTATGCCAAGAACCGACGAGGGAACTGGGATGGAGCCTCCTTGCTGGAGCTACTGGACAGTGAAGCCTCTCTCTGACACATTCACACCAGCCAGTAGAACTGCTTGTGGGGAGACTGTTTGGCCCAAGAGCAAGAAGGATTGTTGACTCAACCCTCTTCATGCCTCTTCAGAGAGGAGGAACACCTGGTTTCACCTCTTTACATAACTCTTGTTGATTCTTGTCCCTGAGCTCTTCCAGAGCATATTTTTGGGCCTTCCCTCAACAAGGCTTTTAAGAACAAGCTCTTTGGGGTGGCAAGAAATCTACGGAGGGACTTTTTTTTTTTTTTTAGCCTGTTACTCCATGTAGCATCCAAGAACCAAGCCTGTTGCAGAGAGTCAGTCAGAGTCAATGGCACACTTGGTAAATAGTAGCTAAATATTGTTGCATGAATGATTGTTTACTGAAGACCAAGATTTCTGTGGTGACCTCAACAAACATGTTTGTGATTAAGTTCCTCATAGCTACCATTTACTAATACTTACTGGGTGCTAAAGCAATGCTAAACACTTAATATGTTATTTCTGAACTTCCCAAGAACCCATTTTATCAAGGAGAACACTGAGCTTCATTAGATTAGGAACTACCCTGAGACATCCAGTCATCTGGGTGTTGGAATCGTCATCAGTAAGTTTAGAATCAGTGTGGATTCCAGTTCCTTCCAGTAGGAGGTATCACTGGGACCTAATAATAGTATCCATATACTGACACCAACCTCCGAGTTTCCGAAAGGTGTGTCATGGTTTCTGTCATGGTGCTCAAGCCCTCAATTGTAGGATACTTTCCCAGGCCACAGCCCCTATTCGTGCGTACTTTACACACACTGCCAATATGTCTAGTGATTGTTTTTCTAGTACTAAGCACATGAATTCACTCAGTAACCATTTTCTGAATACCCACATGTGCCAAGTGGATCCTTCCAGATTCAGCAAACAAAGATGGACAGAGTCATGACCCTTCCAGAAACTAGATTGGAGTTCTCCAAGTGTGTCACCTAGGTCAGGAGCGGCAGCCTCACATGGAGACTTGTTTGAAATGCAAATTCTTCATCCCCTTTCCATACCTATAAAATCAAAACCTCTGAGGTTGGTGCTCATTTTTTTGTTTGTTTTTTATGTTTTGGTCTGTTTTGTTTTTTAGATTTTTTTCTATAAGGCACGTGTGCTTGCCAGAGAGAGACAGAGAGAGGGAAAGTAATAAATCATCTCCTGCAAGGGATGGCCATGTCACAATCCCCTCTCCTCCATTCTCTCTGGATTTGAGGCACACACATATATACTGGGTGTGATTTCTCAAGTCACCAGGTCTGGGATTTGAACTGTAGTTGGCCATGTTGAAATCTGGTGCCTTTACCACCAAACCACCTGCTGGCCCTGGAACCCAATTTTAAATAGGCCCTTTTGTTTTTTTTAAAAAAGTGGTTCTTTTGTATGCTAACACATGAGAACCACTATTCTATGAGATTTTCCTCCCCCCTAAAGAATTATTCATTAATTTTATTTGTTATTATTATTTTTAAAATTTGATCAGAGAGAGAGGAAGGGAAAATGAGGAAGCAAGCCACTAGGTTCAGGACCTGAACCATGGTCCTGAATTCAGATACTTGCTTGGCCCTTCACGAGCTGCCTGAACTTGGGAGTATGAAGCCTCTCTAAGCCTTAGTCTCCTCATTGTGATGTGAGATAGTGAAGATCCTTTTCTCATACTCAGCCCTGCTTCGTGGCACACAGAAAATGTCCAGGGACTATTGGCAGTTGCTTTTCTGTTTCCAGGATCTAGCTCCTAGCCTGGCACAGGGTAAGTGCTCAGAGAGCATTCTTTAAGAGAATAGACGGGTGTTTATTTTCCTCTGTGCCAGCCACGTGTCCAAGGCTACCAGTTACTTAATTCCTACCCAGGGCTCCCATTTGGCAGAATAACGGGACTCAGCATCAGGTCATTCCTGACATATGGAATCCTGTTGGAGGGTGTGTCCACCTGCTCAGTTAACCACGGCTGCTACTTCCTCTTCACTAGTCTAAGTGTCACATCACCTCTAGCCCTTAACTTTGGGATACTTCACATGACTATAAAAATCATACTTAAAGGACTTCCAAATCTGCTTGTAGCTATTTTATTCTTAAAATGCTTGTGACATTAATAATAAATCTAGGAGAATCACACCTCTGCCTGTTTTGTGCCGTTTCAGCACTAAGCCAGGGAGAAAAACTCTTGAGGAAATTAATGCTTTCCACAAGCAAGGAGCTAACATATTGCCATATGACCAAATTTCACTGACTTCTTTCTCTGGATTTTTGCTTTGCCATATATATATATGTGTGTGTGTGTGTGTGTGTGTGTGTGTGTATTTAAAGATTTTTCCACAGGGCACCTGCATTTGTCGAGAGAGAGAGAGAGAAAGAGACAGTGAGAGAGAAAGTGAGAAATCACCCCTGCGCGGGGGTGGTGATGACCATGTTGCAATCCCTTCTCCTCCATTCTCCTCTTGCGATTTTTGGTGTGCACACACATGTGCCCTGTGTGAGTTTCAAGTCACTGGATTCAGGACTCCAACTGTGGCTGGCTATGTGGGAATCCCATGCTTTAGCCTCTACACCATCTGCTCGCCCGTGTTTCGCTATCCTTATTACACATCGCACTGCCTGTGTGGCTAAAACCAGAATTGCAATTACGAGGAGGGTGTTTTCTCCAAATCTGTAGGATCTGGCCAGTGAGTTATCCTTTCACGAGGAATATTACCCGCTGGGTGGCTTAGTTGTTACAAATAAATGATCTGAGTTTTACTTCCATATATTCATGAACTCACCTAGTATTCTTGAGCATCCCTATGATGTCCCAGGTATTATTCAGGGTGCTAAAGAAACAGGAGTGCACAAACAGGACAAAAGTCCCTGCATTTCAGGACCAGCAGATGGCATCATGGCTACATTGCTGGACTCCCATGTAGTCGACCTCAGTTTGAGTCCCAGATCCGGTGGCTTAAACTCACACTGGGTGCATGTGCGTGCGTGCCCAAGATCCCAGGAGAATGGAAGAGAGAGGTTTGTGGTGTGGCCATACCCCTTGGGTGGTGATTTCTAGCTTTCTGTCTCTCTGTCTTTCTCTGTCTTTCTGGAGAGTGTATGTGCCCTATAGCAAAACCCTCTCCAAAATAAATAAAAATAAAAAGTCCCTGCCTCTCTGGCCCTTACTTTCTTCTTCATATATGGGTATGCATTTAGTTGTCTCTGGAATAGTGTGACTTGTATGAAGGGTCTGAAAGGTTCATGGAAAATGTGTATTCTGAAAAAAATGCATAGATTTCCAAAAATATTTTGTACCAAAATAAACTTGTACTTTAATTCCATTTGTCTATGAGCTTTTAGAAGTCTCCTTGTATGTAGAAGCTGAGACTGAGTGGTATTGGACATAGGCACTGCAGGGTTAATTTCCTGAATCGTACTGGGTCAGCGGAAAAGTCATGATGCATTTTTTGCATAGAAACTCTACGTCATGACTTTTCCGACAGCCCAATAGGTGAATGCTTACTCTCAGAGATGAGCAAATCGAGCCATGTGTAGTTTGTCTGATTTAAATGTTAACTCTCGGCAGATGAACCTTGTCTCTTCTCCATTACATCAAGGACCCTGGGTTTGTGGGGCCGAGTCAGTGCCAAGGAACTCAACTCTTCCTCGTATTACTACAAACCCTGTGTTTTAGTTTTCCGTGGTTCTATAACAAATGAACACAAACTTAGCGGCTTAAAATAACACACATTTATTCTCTTATAGCTCAAGAATTGCAAACCTTAAAAAACAAGTCTGACTGGACTAGAGTCAAGGTGTGTCCCGGCTGGTTCCTTCTGCAGGCTCCAGAGGAGAGTCTGTTCCTTGCTTCTTCCAGCTTCTAGGGGTAGTCTGACATTGAGTGGGTAACCATATCACTCCAATGTCCGCTTCGGTCTCCTGGGTCTTTGATCCTACTGCTTCCCTCTCATAAGGAACTTTGTGATATCCTTGGGGTCTACCTGGATAATCCAGAATAATCTCTGTATCTCAAGAGTCTGAATATGAACACATCTGCAAGTCTCTTTGGTCATATTCCCGGGTTCTGAGAATTAGGACATGGGTATCTGAGTAGGGGTGGGAGGGAGTGGGGATAGGGTGCCATTATTCAGTCAACCGTACCATGGCAGAGATTCCATTGTCCCTGGGTTGAGCCACTGCGAAACAGGTCTTGTTGAGCAGACTTCCCATTCTATGAAACCCAAACCAGTAGAGAATGCTCTGCAGTGCAAATATTGTGGGCTCAGCAGAGTGTAATTATCTATGCATAGCTACGTGAAAAATCTCCTCAGTAATTCCTATGTGTGCTCTAAGACTCAGTTCAAAAACCCCTCCTCAGGAAGCCTTGCTGGGTTCCCTAGGCCTGTGTAGTAGTCCTCATTTGTGATTCTGTGGCACCCTACACATAAGCAACTCCACGACCACATTTTCCTATTGTAATTGGATGGGTTTACTTGACCCTATATCCACCCCTCCCTCCAAATGATAGCCTCTGTACAGAAAAGGACTGCTTCTACAGGCAGGGAGAGAGAGAGAGAGAGAGAGAGAGAGAGAGAGAGAGAGAGAGGAAAAAAAAACAAAAACCCAACAGGGTCTTGATACCCCTGCCTACTCCCAGCTTTAGTCAGCTCCAGATTATGGGCACGTGCCTGCCTGGTGAACTCAGGGAGGTCTCTGAACTTGAAGTGGGAAGTTTCTCATGTAGTTCAGCCCTGCAGAATGTTATGATTTACTGCTATGCCACTGTCTGGATCCTTTTTTTAAAAAAAAAATTGATTGATTGATTGATTGCCAAAGAGCACATGTGCTCTCCAGAGAGAGAGAAACCCTATATATGCCAGTGGGGCTGTGATCACAGTGCAATCCTTTCTCCTCCATTTTCCATCCTACCAGAAGTTTAGGTACACGCGCACATATTAGGGTGTCAGGAAAGTCATGACATACTTTTCTATGCAAAATGCATCATTACTTTCCTGCCAAACCAATACATCCAACCTGTTTTCTGGGCCCCAGGACTGGGATTTGAACCACAGTTGATCATGTGGGATCCAGCTCTCTGTGCACTGTTCTTAACCACTGCACAATGGGCTGGCCCTATTTTGATTTTTTTTTTTTAAAGTAGAATCTTTGTGGAAAGCAAAGCAAAACAATACAAAAAAACTTTGTATGGTCCTTGTTGAAAAATCATTTTGCCGCCTTTTATAGCATCCAGGCTGATTTTTCCCACTTTGGAAAGACTTTGGATGTTCTATGTTGTTGGAAAGCATGCAATTTTCTTTCTTGTTTTTTTTTTTATTTATTTTATTTTATTTTATTTTTTTATTTTCCCCCACTTAGTAGGATTTAATGATACCATGTGAATTTTTATACTCCCAGCTGCACTGAAGTGTGTGCCCTCCACCTTCAGATGGATTAAGAAAGCACCTTGGTGTGAGGGCTGGAATTGGTGGAATGGGAGAGCACAGGCTTGCATCTGTATATGTTGCAATTAATACTGACGAGTGGGCAGAAGTCCAGCTTTTTCCTGGGGGCGGGCGGGGGTTGGCTAATGTTCATCACACACCAGCACCAGTGTGTTCTTCCCCTCTAGGTGTGAATAGTTTCATTTAGTAGGTTGATTAGGAGAAGCAAGGGGTATTTTCTTGTATTCCAGTTTACATTACACACAGAATATGAACCAGCTGCTTAAGGTGCAGCTCATGGTTGAGTCGTGGTGGTAGCAGGTATCCTGAGATCTTGTTTAACCCATTCTGGGTGTCTGCAGGGCCTAGCATCATACCTGGTGTGTCTAGGTGCTGTTAGCATTTGTAAAGTGAATACAGAACAGGTGAATGATGGTTATCGCAGGTCCTCTCCTTGCCTCCATCCATCTTCTAGCTATATGATGCTCTGTGTAGCTTGTTGGTATTTCATATTTATTCTTTCTTGCCTTTGGATCAGTGCTTTATTTTTATTTATTTATTTCTTTTTAAATTTTTTGCCATAGAGTAAGTGTACTCGCTGGAGAGAGAGAGAGAGAGAGAGAGAGAGAGAGAGAAAGAAAACAAATACCCCTCTGGGGGTGGGGGTAGTGGCTGCACTGCCATCCCTTCTCCTCTATTTTCCTCTTGGGAGTTTGGGCACACACACCTGGCATGATCTTCAAGCTACCAGGTCTGGGACTAGAACCATTGAGTCTGCCATGTGGGATTCAACACCTTCATCACCATGCCACTTGCTGGCCCCTGGACCTCTATACATTTTATTTAACCCTCTGACTGACAGCATATTCCTTATCCCTTTAGTCTTGCTACCTACCTGCTGGTTCTTTGTGACTTAGCACCTTCTGAACGATTTTTCAGTAGGTATCGTTGTGGGTATTTGGATGAAGTCCTGGTTTATTTTTCACAGGTCTGTGAATCTTGTAACAGAGGAAAGCCACTGCCTACTGTAGAGCCATTGAAATCTGTGTATCTGAACCTTTTTTCCAAGAAAATGTGGATCATTTCAGATGCCTGCATTATATGGGTATACATCTCCCAAACTTGACTTTATTGATATTTTCAATTTCGAAGCGGCCAAAACATGACTGTACAGTAACTGGAACAGAAATAAAGCCAGCAGCAGAATCCGTTCCCGTAGAACACCGTTATAAGGGTAAGATGGGAAGATGAGGGAGAACTGTGCTTCCATGGTTACTGGTGGTATGGCTGCTACCAAAGCATCGAAAAAGGTGGAAAGAAGTTGGCAGATTGAACCGTTCCTTTCCGAATTCTGTTTGGGAAAGTTTGATGCACAGTTGCTTCGCTGTTATTTGCCAATGATGTAAAAAAATAAACGAGTCAAACTTTTTGTTTTTTTCCTTTTTTCCCCCCAATTTATAATAGTATTTTTAAAAACATGTCCTTGGTCTCTTCCACTCACTCCCCTTCTTTTTGCACTCACAACCTCAGTCTATACTTAGTGCTTTTGCTAAGACTGACTCATCTTGTTTCTGATTGCTTTAGTTACAGAAGACATTGGTATCCATGGGAATGGTGTGAGACTGTATTACTTTCATGCTTAGAAAAACGTAAACCAGGAGGGCAGGCTATTGATACTGATACCAACTGATTTCTGAGAGCCATAGGGCAACCTCACCCTGAAAGTATTAAGCCGGTGTGGAAAACAGCATCATAATCTAATGGAAAACTAGCGAGTCCGTGTCAGGTAGATATGATTCAAATCTTGTCTCTGCTGCTGACGGGCTGTGTGACTTTGGGCCTGTCACTTCACTTTTATGAATTTCATTTAAAATTTTTCATTTGTAAAAAGGGGACATGGAATAACAGTAACTTATAAGATGGTTTGGCAGTGATAAGTGACTGTGTAGGGCCTGAACGTGGTGTAGTGGTTGAGGCATTGGATTCCCACATGGCTGATCATAGTTCGAATCCTGGACCCGGTGGCTTGAAAATCACCCCGTGTGTGTGTGTGTGTGTGTGTGTGTGTGTGTGTGTGTGTGTATGTGTGTCTGTAACCAAAGTCCCAGGAG
>NW_006159690.1:514522-522510 GCF_000334495.1 Tupaia belangeri chinensis
CGGGGTCGGGGACTCGAACCGTGGTCGACTACGTGGGAGTCCAGCGACATAGCCATTATGCTAGCTGCTGGTCCCTTTTTCTCTTTTTTTGGAGAGGTTTTTTGCTATAGGGCATATGCGCTCACCAGAAAGACAGAGACAGAGAGACAGAAAGAGAAATCACCCCCCAATTGGACGGCCATGCCACAATCCCTTCTCCTCCATTTTCCTCTCGGGATCTTGGGCACGCACATACACATGCCCAGTGTGAGTTTAAGCCACCGGGTCCGGGACTCGAACCACAATTGACTACATGGAAGTCCAGCGACATGGCCATTACGCTAACTGCTGGTCCCTGGAGGGTGATCTCTCACTTTCCCTCTCTCTCTGTCTCTCTCTGGCAAGCACACATGCCCTCTAGCAAAAACACAAAACGAACAAATGACTTTATAAATGTCTCAGCCTCGACTCAATGTTCAGTAAATGGCAGTTATTATTTTGACTGCTATTACCACTATAAACCAGTTGGCCATAGGCCCTCCAGAGTTGAGGGTCATTGAGATCGAGGAGGCCGGTAACCCCTAAAATCAGGGCACGACAGTAGGTTTGGAGCGCAACAATCTCTGCATGTCTTCAAAGGAGATTTTCTTTTTTCCTCTGGGGGAGTTCAGACCAGTTTAAGAAGGGAACTGAGAGTCAGTCCCTTCCTTGTGTTCTGAATGTTTTCAGAGAGGCTAGAAATGGGTACTGGTTACTAAGGAAGACCTTGCAGACGACGCCTGGTAGAGGCAGGGCGGTGCAGCGGGAAGAGTGCTGACCCACGAGTCACGCTCCCAGGGTCAGACCCCGTGCAGCTCAGCGCTGCGTTCTCTGCCACGTCCTTCTCCAGCACGGTGCTGCAGACCATTCTCCTGCCCTGTAGACCAGCACGTCGGACCAAAGGCTTAGCCAGGCCTTTGTTTTGTTTCCTTCCCAGGCAAGCTTCCTCCTGACTGGGAGTTCGGATGATGGCCTCAGATGGGCTGGTCCTAACGTCAGAAGTGGTTGCAGGGAGGTGGCTGGATGCTGCAGTTTCTCTTGTGTTTTGACATTTGGGGCCTCCTTTCATGGCGCGACACACCTGGCCCAAATATCTCCAAGCACAGAAACTCTGCGGGTGATGGGGAAGGGAGTTTCGCGGCATGTCTTAAAATTCTTCTGCGACTAGGTTATAGCATCTGAGTATAACACCGGGCTTCTTTGGGGGTTACTGATGATGCTTGTCTTTGGAGGGAGAATTAATTTCCCAGCATCCTGGGAACAACAACCAAATTCCCCCAGCAAACCCCAGGGTGTCTGAAGCGCCTGCTTTCTTCTCACCGAGCCGATCGAATACTTTTCTGTTGGCTCTAGAGCTATCAGCTGTATTGAACAATTGGACCAGAAGGAAGGGTTGTGAACGGCAGTTCCCTTAAGGCTTGCAAATCAACAAAGGCTATATTAGTATGACTAGGGAGGGAGGGGAGGAGAGGCCTGGGGGCTGGGAGGGGGAACTGAGAAGTGGAGATGGTGATTGGAGAGGCTTGTTTCCCAGGTAGTTTTCAAAGAGCAGAGATTTGTGTCCTTTGCTGTGGGGCTGAGAAGGCAGTGCTAGTCCGGTTGATGTTCTTTCTAACCCAACACTTACTTTCTGGCACATTCCTTTTAGGCTAATAAAGTGTCTTCCCTTCCTTTTTCATGGTCATTGATGGTGAGAGCTTAAGGGCCTTTTGCTTCCTCCAGCTCAGGGTGGGGTAGGGAGAAGGACACCCCTAAGATGGCATTGATATTTTACAGATTTCCTGAACTTCGTCACAGACCAGAGGAAACCGTCCAACGTGCAGAGAAGGCACAGGTTTTCGTTTTAGACTGGGGATGATTGATTTCTTTCTTTCAGGGGGCTGATGGAGGAGGTCAGAGTCTTAGAAAGGGAAGGAGCCAGAGAAAAGGAGGAAAGAATGAATGAGATTTATGACCCTCTGGATCCCAGCTTTTATGCCGCGTAACCATCCCCAGAACTGGAAGTTCATGACATCCTGAGAAACAGCCCTGGAACTCAGAGCCCTGGTCTGCATGCAAAGGCGAAACTGAGCAGCCCAGCCACCGCTTTGACGGAGAGGCACACACGGTGCCGTGCTGGGTCCTGAAAGCTGCTTTCCTTGAACTTCTTCCTGGAGGCAAAGATTCCAGGGGTCCATGGAATGAGGAGCTAGCCCACCAGGACCACTTTGATTAGGCCGAGACAGGCAGGTTGACGGTGGTGTTTATACGAGAATTTTTCTCAACGGTGAAAGCTCTCCATTCCTCTTTGTGACCATCCTCCATGCTCAGACTGTGGAAAACTAAGCATCTCCTGCTAAAGGACACTACACTCATAGGTGTCGCTCGCATATCCCACCCTGGTTCCATAATCCTGAGATAATAATGGAAGATCTTTAAAAATGTATGTATCTTCCATTTTTATTCCATATGGCCCCTTTGGTAACATGACCCAATGTGGCCATTTAATGACCCTGCTTACACTTGGATTACTCAGTACAAAGCAAATTTATGGTTGTTTATTCTCTCCTCCTATCAGCTATTAGTGCCTAATCATATGGTCTATCGATCATGAGATTAATCGCCTGCCCAAAGAGGCAGCAGGTCTTGTGGAATGCTGCACTGCGCCAGACTGAACTTCAACCTTTTATACAAACTGCAAGAGTCGAATCATCATTCACTGCCTGGAGCCCCTGGTCCCTGGGCTTCCTGAACCCCAGGAGGTAAATCCCTGCTTTTTCAAGCAGTGTACTTGGCACTTCCTTGCCTCGTGTAAAACTTCACCTCATTGATTTAGGCAGGCACTTGTAAATAAAATCCTTTCTGAGACATCCTATAAATAATGATCTACGCTGAAAATAGGTGGGCTTTATTATACAAAGCCCCACAGTACTGCAGTAATTAAAGTCTGTCCGTATTTCTAGTATAAATTCTCATTTTAGACAATTTATAACTGGGCCATGAACATTGCCTTGGGTTAAGACTTACCAAGAGTGTCCTAATCAGAACCTTTTTTTTTCTTTGGGTGGCATGTACTTCTTTGAAGATATATTCAAAAATAAAGTCCAGAAACATTATTCCATCCTAGTACATACATGCAAATGTTGATCACTTTAAAGTTGGAGCACCGCTTCCCCTGAAGTGGCTTCTGTTTGCTTCCTGTGTTCTCGCTGCTGTTTACGAGAACAGAGACTCATTGTGGCGTTAATCCTGTATTGTAATGTTTGTTTCCTGGTCTGTGTCTCTAACCCTTAAGCGTGCAGGCTGGGATCTTAAGTCGTTTGTCTTTTACCAGAGGGTCTAGCCCAAAGCAGGCACTGGGCTTGTTTTGTAAAGGAGACCAAAAACTTGGGAGTTAGGAAATGTCCTTCTCAGTCCTGACCCCATCCTGGAAGGTGGAGAGTGAATTCAGGCAGCAAAATTAGGCGAGTTGCTCTATTTCTCCAAAAACAAGTTTCCTGATCAATGGAATGAGTGTGTGGAGTTCAGAGCTGGTACATGGGTGTTCTGTAGGTTGAATGCTACCGGCATGATGTTTTCAAACATTTGAATTTGAATGCCTTTAGATGGAATCTGCGCTTTCTAGTTTGCCATAATCCCCACGGTTCCCTGTTAATGATGTTGCATCAGCGGCTGCCTCAGTCATCCCGTCTATGGCCTGTAGGCGGTTATGATTCCTCCTAGTCATTTTTGTTACAATGTGACCTTTTGTTGCTATCCTGAGTGTCTCAATTTGAGTTGCAGGCCTGGACTGTAACTTTAGTTCTCTTAACTTCCAACCCTTTTGTCCTCTACACCCTCAACTATTATTGTTTTATCCCATGTTTTGAAAACTTTTGCCTTCCAGACAAACTGCATCGGCTAATCATTTGTTTTGTCATGTGTCAAGCAAACAGATGTGGAGAAGTGAGCATGTAAACTGAGCCACCCGCAGTAAGACTCAGAGCTAGTTCATGCAAAGAGTTGTTGCTCTTTTAGCTGGGTTGTCCAGTTGTTTCATGGGTAAGTGTATAGTTTCTATTTGAGGTTTTGCTAATGCTAAAAATAGCTCTGGATCTTCCTGACTTTTCAAACGTGTGATGGTCCAAGGACTCTAGGTTAGTGCTTAGTTTATTTTTTTTATGAGATCCTAGGCTGCCCTTGTTTTCAGAGCTTCAGCTAAATTGTTTGTCTGTGTATGCAATTCATGTCTCTTTAATGGTCTGCTTACTGGTCAGGTTAGGGAAGTCTCTGTAAAACCTGGCTTTTTACATTCTGTGAGGTGGAAAGCGTTCTTGATATGAGTTTACCCAAAGGTCCTTGTTACATGTTCTCCCTTTAGTCAAGAGCATTTTGGGGAATTTGTTTTTAGGATTAGGAGACAATTTGATACCTGGCTTCCAAGGTAAAGAGAATCCTTTCTTTCAGTTCAACTCAGGCTGTTTGTGAGTATTGTAAATTGAGAACTTAAAAACACGTGTTGAGGGCCGGTCTTATAGCTCAGTGGTTAAAGTGCAGAGCATTAGGAGCTAGATGCCTTGTGGGAGACTGTGGTTTGAATCCTGGCCCTGGTGGCTTTAAACACATGTCAGGCGGTGTCCAAAAATCCCAATGTCAAGGGGAAATGGAGGGAAGTTGACTGAGGTGTAAACATACCCCACTGGGGGGGGGGAGAGGATACTTTCTCTTTCTCTGGTGAGCACATACACCCTTTGGCAATTAAGGAAAAAATATAAACAAAACAACACAAAAACATACATTTAAATAGAGCATTTTACAAATCTGTGGTATAGAAATAATTTGTATGTAAGCCACTCTTATCTTGAGACCTGACCTGTGGCACCTAAAGTAGTTAACATCATACGGAATAAAGGGTTTTTGAAGATAGCAACCTGATTTAACCAAACTGCCATATAGCTACAATTTAACAAGGGGAGAGAGTATGTACATTGTTGCTAGCCTCTTAGGCTCTGGGGCTCCATTAATTTCTATTTAGTTTTGTACTGGTTACTTGTTAATTTTGTCACTTTGGAAAGGTTACTTACGTCTTCACAAGCCTGCATTTCCTCAGTTGCAAAATAGCTTGTAGTAAGAGTAAATGTGGGTAATTCATACAAAGGATTTATTACCATGTTGGTCACTAAATAAACAATAATTATTTTTTGGAGAGGTTTTTTGCTATAGGGTGCGTGCGCTCACCAGACAGACAGAGAGACAGAAAGCGAGAAATCACCCCCCAGGGAAGATGGCCACACCACAATCCTTCTCCTCCATTCTCCTCTCGGGATCTTGGGCACGCACGCACACGCGCTCGGCGTGAGTTTAAGCCGCCGGGTCCGGGACTCGAACCGTGGTCGACTACGTGGGAGTCCAGCGACATAGCCATTATGCTAGCTGCTGGTCCCTTTTTCTCTTTTTTTGGAGAGGTTTTTTGCTATAGGGCATATGCGCTCACCAGAAAGACAGAGACAGAGAGACAGAAAGAGAAATCACCCCCCAATTGGACGGCCATGCCACAATCCCTTCTCCTCCATTTTCCTCTCGGGATCTTGGGCACGCACATACACATGCCCAGTGTGAGTTTAAGCCACCGGGTCCGGGACTCGAACCACAATTGACTACATGGAAGTCCAGCGACATGGCCATTACGCTAACTGCTGGTCCCTGGAGGGTGATCTCTCACTTTCCCTCTCTCTCTGTCTCTCTCTGGCAAGCACACATGCCCTCTAGCAAAAACACAAAACGAACAAATGACTTTATAAATGTCTCAGCCTCGACTCAATGTTCAGTAAATGGCAGTTATTATTTTGACTGCTATTACCACTATAAACCAGTTGGCCATAGGCCCTCCAGAGTTGAGGGTCATTGAGATCGAGGAGGCCGGTAACCCCTAAAATCAGGGCACGACAGTAGGTTTGGAGCGCAACAATCTCTGCATGTCTTCAAAGGAGATTTTCTTTTTTCCTCTGGGGGAGTTCAGACCAGTTTAAGAAGGGAACTGAGAGTCAGTCCCTTCCTTGTGTTCTGAATGTTTTCAGAGAGGCTAGAAATGGGTACTGGTTACTAAGGAAGACCTTGCAGACGACGCCTGGTAGAGGCAGGGCGGTGCAGCGGGAAGAGTGCTGACCCACGAGTCACGCTCCCAGGGTCAGACCCCGTGCAGCTCAGCGCTGCGTTCTCTGCCACGTCCTTCTCCAGCACGGTGCTGCAGACCATTCTCCTGCCCTGTAGACCAGCACGTCGGACCAAAGGCTTAGCCAGGCCTTTGTTTTGTTTCCTTCCCAGGCAAGCTTCCTCCTGACTGGGAGTTCGGATGATGGCCTCAGATGGGCTGGTCCTAACGTCAGAAGTGGTTGCAGGGAGGTGGCTGGATGCTGCAGTTTCTCTTGTGTTTTGACATTTGGGGCCTCCTTTCATGGCGCGACACACCTGGCCCAAATATCTCCAAGCACAGAAACTCTGCGGGTGATGGGGAAGGGAGTTTCGCGGCATGTCTTAAAATTCTTCTGCGACTAGGTTATAGCATCTGAGTATAACACCGGGCTTCTTTGGGGGTTACTGATGATGCTTGTCTTTGGAGGGAGAATTAATTTCCCAGCATCCTGGGAACAACAACCAAATTCCCCCAGCAAACCCCAGGGTGTCTGAAGCGCCTGCTTTCTTCTCACCGAGCGTTTAAGCCACCGGGTCCGGGACTCGAACCACAATTGACTACATGGAAGTCCAGCGACATGGCCATTACGCTAACTGCTGGTCCCTGGAGGGTGATCTCTCACTTTCCCTCTCTCTCTGTCTCTCTCTGGCAAGCACACATGCCCTCTAGCAAAAACACAAAACGAACAAATGACTTTATAAATGTCTCAGCCTCGACTCAATGTTCAGTAAATGGCAGTTATTATTTTGACTGCTATTACCACTATAAACCAGTTGGCCATAGGCCCTCCAGAGTTGAGGGTCATTGAGATCGAGGAGGCCGGTAACCCCTAAAATCAGGGCACGACAGTAGGTTTGGAGCGCAACAATCTCTGCATGTCTTCAAAGGAGATTTTCTTTTTTCCTCTGGGGGAGTTCAGACCAGTTTAAGAAGGGAACTGAGAGTCAGTCCCTTCCTTGTGTTCTGAATGTTTTCAGAGAGGCTAGAAATGGGTACTGGTTACTAAGGAAGACCTTGCAGACGACGCCTGGTAGAGGCAGGGCGGTGCAGCGGGAAGAGTGCTGACCCACGAGTCACGCTCCCAGGGTCAGACCCCGTGCAGCTCAGCGCTGCGTTCTCTGCCACGTCCTTCTCCAGCACGGTGCTGCAGACCATTCTCCTGCCCTGTAGACCAGCACGTCGGACCAAAGGCTTAGCCAGGCCTTTGTTTTGTTTCCTTCCCAGGCAAGCTTCCTCCTGACTGGGAGTTCGGATGATGGCCTCAGATGGGCTGGTCCTAACGTCAGAAGTGGTTGCAGGGAGGTGGCTGGATGCTGCAGTTTCTCTTGTGTTTTGACATTTGGGGCCTCCTTTCATGGCGCGACACACCTGGCCCAAATATCTCCAAGCACAGAAACTCTGCGGGTGATGGGGAAGGGAGTTTCGCGGCATGTCTTAAAATTCTTCTGCGACTAGGTTATAGCATCTGAGTATAACACCGGGCTTCTTTGGGGGTTACTGATGATGCTTGTCTTTGGAGGGAGAATTAATTTCCCAGCATCCTGGGAACAACAACCAAATTCCCCCAGCAAACCCCAGGGTGTCTGAAGCGCCTGCTTTCTTCTCACCGAGCCGATCGAATACTTTTCTGTTGGCTCTAGAGCTATCAGCTGTATTGAACAATTGGACCAGAAGGAAGGGTTGTGAACGGCAGTTCCCTTAAGGCTTGCAAATCAACAAAGGCTATATTAGTATGACTAGGGAGGGAGGGGAGGAGAGGCCTGGGGGCTGGGAGGGGGAACTGAGAAGTGGAGATGGTGATTGGAGAGGCTTTGTGTAT
>NW_006159690.1:522522-548143 GCF_000334495.1 Tupaia belangeri chinensis
CCTTGTAGTTTTCAAAGAGCAGAGATTTGTGTCCTTTGCTGTGGGGCTGAGAAGGCAGTGCTAGTCCGGTTGATGTTCTTTCTAACCCAACACTTACTTTCTGGCACATTCCTTTTAGGCTAATAAAGTGTCTTCCCTTCCTTTTTCATGGTCATTGATGGTGAGAGCTTAAGGGCCTTTTGCTTCCTCCAGCTCAGGGTGGGGTAGGGAGAAGGACACCCCTAAGATGGCATTGATATTTTACAGATTTCCTGAACTTCGTCACAGACCAGAGGAAACCGTCCAACGTGCAGAGAAGGCACAGGTTTTCGTTTTAGACTGGGGATGATTGATTTCTTTCTTTCAGGGGGCTGATGGAGGAGGTCAGAGTCTTAGAAAGGGAAGGAGCCAGAGAAAAGGAGGAAAGAATGAATGAGATTTATGACCCTCTGGATCCCAGCTTTTATGCCGCGTAACCATCCCCAGAACTGGAAGTTCATGACATCCTGAGAAACAGCCCTGGAACTCAGAGCCCTGGTCTGCATGCAAAGGCGAAACTGAGCAGCCCAGCCACCGCTTTGACGGAGAGGCACACACGGTGCCGTGCTGGGTCCTGAAAGCTGCTTTCCTTGAACTTCTTCCTGGAGGCAAAGATTCCAGGGGTCCATGGAATGAGGAGCTAGCCCACCAGGACCACTTTGATTAGGCCGAGACAGGCAGGTTGACGGTGGTGTTTATACGAGAATTTTTCTCAACGGTGAAAGCTCTCCATTCCTCTTTGTGACCATCCTCCATGCTCAGACTGTGGAAAACTAAGCATCTCCTGCTAAAGGACACTACACTCATAGGTGTCGCTCGCATATCCCACCCTGGTTCCATAATCCTGAGATAATAATGGAAGATCTTTAAAAATGTATGTATCTTCCATTTTTATTCCATATGGCCCCTTTGGTAACATGACCCAATGTGGCCATTTAATGACCCTGCTTACACTTGGATTACTCAGTACAAAGCAAATTTATGGTTGTTTATTCTCTCCTCCTATCAGCTATTAGTGCCTAATCATATGGTCTATCGATCATGAGATTAATCGCCTGCCC
Source organism: Tupaia belangeri chinensis (assembly GCF_000334495.1). Taxonomy (NCBI): domain Eukaryota; kingdom Metazoa; phylum Chordata; class Mammalia; order Scandentia; family Tupaiidae; genus Tupaia; species Tupaia belangeri. The sequence continues at coordinate 523,602 of NW_006159690.1, forward strand.
AAAGAGGCAGCAGGTCTTGTGGAATGCTGCACTGCGCCAGACTGAACTTCAACCTTTTATACAAACTGCAAGAGTCGAATCATCATTCACTGCCTGGAGCCCCTGGTCCCTGGGCTTCCTGAACCCCAGGAGGTAAATCCCTGCTTTTTCAAGCAGTGTACTTGGCACTTCCTTGCCTCGTGTAAAACTTCACCTCATTGATTTAGGCAGGCACTTGTAAATAAAATCCTTTCTGAGACATCCTATAAATAATGATCTACGCTGAAAATAGGTGGGCTTTATTATACAAAGCCCCACAGTACTGCAGTAATTAAAGTCTGTCCGTATTTCTAGTATAAATTCTCATTTTAGACAATTTATAACTGGGCCATGAACATTGCCTTGGGTTAAGACTTACCAAGAGTGTCCTAATCAGAACCTTTTTTTTTCTTTGGGTGGCATGTACTTCTTTGAAGATATATTCAAAAATAAAGTCCAGAAACATTATTCCATCCTAGTACATACATGCAAATGTTGATCACTTTAAAGTTGGAGCACCGCTTCCCCTGAAGTGGCTTCTGTTTGCTTCCTGTGTTCTCGCTGCTGTTTACGAGAACAGAGACTCATTGTGGCGTTAATCCTGTATTGTAATGTTTGTTTCCTGGTCTGTGTCTCTAACCCTTAAGCGTGCAGGCTGGGATCTTAAGTCGTTTGTCTTTTACCAGAGGGTCTAGCCCAAAGCAGGCACTGGGCTTGTTTTGTAAAGGAGACCAAAAACTTGGGAGTTAGGAAATGTCCTTCTCAGTCCTGACCCCATCCTGGAAGGTGGAGAGTGAATTCAGGCAGCAAAATTAGGCGAGTTGCTCTATTTCTCCAAAAACAAGTTTCCTGATCAATGGAATGAGTGTGTGGAGTTCAGAGCTGGTACATGGGTGTTCTGTAGGTTGAATGCTACCGGCATGATGTTTTCAAACATTTGAATTTGAATGCCTTTAGATGGAATCTGCGCTTTCTAGTTTGCCATAATCCCCACGGTTCCCTGTTAATGATGTTGCATCAGCGGCTGCCTCAGTCATCCCGTCTATGGCCTGTAGGCGGTTATGATTCCTCCTAGTCATTTTTGTTACAATGTGACCTTTTGTTGCTATCCTGAGTGTCTCAATTTGAGTTGCAGGCCTGGACTGTAACTTTAGTTCTCTTAACTTCCAACCCTTTTGTCCTCTACACCCTCAACTATTATTGTTTTATCCCATGTTTTGAAAACTTTTGCCTTCCAGACAAACTGCATCGGCTAATCATTTGTTTTGTCATGTGTCAAGCAAACAGATGTGGAGAAGTGAGCATGTAAACTGAGCCACCCGCAGTAAGACTCAGAGCTAGTTCATGCAAAGAGTTGTTGCTCTTTTAGCTGGGTTGTCCAGTTGTTTCATGGGTAAGTGTATAGTTTCTATTTGAGGTTTTGCTAATGCTAAAAATAGCTCTGGATCTTCCTGACTTTTCAAACGTGTGATGGTCCAAGGACTCTAGGTTAGTGCTTAGTTTATTTTTTTTATGAGATCCTAGGCTGCCCTTGTTTTCAGAGCTTCAGCTAAATTGTTTGTCTGTGTATGCAATTCATGTCTCTTTAATGGTCTGCTTACTGGTCAGGTTAGGGAAGTCTCTGTAAAACCTGGCTTTTTACATTCTGTGAGGTGGAAAGCGTTCTTGATATGAGTTTACCCAAAGGTCCTTGTTACATGTTCTCCCTTTAGTCAAGAGCATTTTGGGGAATTTGTTTTTAGGATTAGGAGACAATTTGATACCTGGCTTCCAAGGTAAAGAGAATCCTTTCTTTCAGTTCAACTCAGGCTGTTTGTGAGTATTGTAAATTGAGAACTTAAAAACACGTGTTGAGGGCCGGTCTTATAGCTCAGTGGTTAAAGTGCAGAGCATTAGGAGCTAGATGCCTTGTGGGAGACTGTGGTTTGAATCCTGGCCCTGGTGGCTTTAAACACATGTCAGGCGGTGTCCAAAAATCCCAATGTCAAGGGGAAATGGAGGGAAGTTGACTGAGGTGTAAACATACCCCACTGGGGGGGGGGAGAGGATACTTTCTCTTTCTCTGGTGAGCACATACACCCTTTGGCAATTAAGGAAAAAATATAAACAAAACAACACAAAAACATACATTTAAATAGAGCATTTTACAAATCTGTGGTATAGAAATAATTTGTATGTAAGCCACTCTTATCTTGAGACCTGACCTGTGGCACCTAAAGTAGTTAACATCATACGGAATAAAGGGTTTTTGAAGATAGCAACCTGATTTAACCAAACTGCCATATAGCTACAATTTAACAAGGGGAGAGAGTATGTACATTGTTGCTAGCCTCTTAGGCTCTGGGGCTCCATTAATTTCTATTTAGTTTTGTACTGGTTACTTGTTAATTTTGTCACTTTGGAAAGGTTACTTACGTCTTCACAAGCCTGCATTTCCTCAGTTGCAAAATAGCTTGTAGTAAGAGTAAATGTGGGTAATTCATACAAAGGATTTATTACCATGTTGGTCACTAAATAAACAATAATTATTAATTATCATTATTACCTAGAATGTAATTAAAATATATTCCTTGTTTGGCCTCGTAATGCAGTGGTTAAGTGCTATTCATGTAGATATGGATCCCACATGGCTGATGGTGGTTCGAATCCTAGGCCTGCCCACTTGGAAAGCACTCTGGGTGCCTGTGTGTGTGTGTGTCCCTAAAATCTCGATGGGAAGGAGAAATGGAAGAAAAGGGATTGTCACCTGACCACACTTCCTCCACCAGGGTGGTCCTCTCTCCATCTCATTCTCTCTCTCTCTTTTTCTGGCGAGTGCATAAAAACAAAAGGCAAAAATAAATAAATAAAAGGAAAAGGAAAAAAAAAAGTCTGTATTCCTAAGCTTTGGGTTTTTCTTTTAAAAAAATATTTATTTTTTATTATTTTTTAATTTGACCAGAGAGAGAGAGAGAGAAAGGGAAAGTGAGAAAGCAAGCCGCCAGGTCTGAGACTCCAACCGCAGTAAGCCATGTGGGATCCCGAGTCCTTAACTGCCACACCACCTGCTGGCCTGAGGTTTTTCTTTTTAAAAAGAGTATAAAGGTAGGCCAGCAGGTGGCATAGTGGTTAAGGTCCTGAACTCCCACATGGTTGACTTTGGATTTCAAGTCCTGTATTCAGTAACTTGAAAGTCATGCTGGGTGTGTGTGTGTGTGTGTGTGTGTGTGTGTGTGTGCCCCAAATCTCAAGAATGAAGGAAAAGGGATCGTGGTGTGTCCATCCTCTCCTGGGAGGTGATTTCTCACTTTCCCTCTTTTTCTCTGTCTCTCTCTGGCTGGTGCAAGTGCCCTATGGCAAAAACCTAAAACAAAACAAAACCAAAAAAAAAAAAAAAGAAAAGAAAAAGAAAAGGATAAGGTATACTTTCTCAGAACCATTCATACATACATGCTGGTTGCCCCGTATACATTTTTAGGAAATTGTATATTCCACAAATGTTGCCTTCAGTTTTCCAGGAAACAAATGACGACACACTTTAAAATCTCAAGTTGAAATAGCCTCTCTTATATTTTCCTTCCAGATCAATCCAAATTAAAGTTTGATTGCAAAAGTTTCACGGGCTCATGTTGACATTAATTATTATTCGTGTGCTAGTGAAAGTTCTACAGTGAGTTCATTAAAAATGAAAACCCTGGAGAAAACTCTAAACTCTTGTGAACTCATAGAGCTGAAAGGAACCTGAGAGAGCTGTTCCTCCAAGCCCCGTTTTACAGATAAGAAAAGTGTATTTTACCACGTAAAGTTAAGTTTTGAACAGGGACGATCCTACGTAATGGCTTTTTAATTTATATTCTCACTGGAATCCGCATGCATTTGCCATGTTATGATTATGTTTTTATTGTGGGACTCGTATGTATTTATTAAAGACTATTGAGATGTAGCATTGGGCATTTCTTTTGTGGCAAAGGCACCGGGGCAGTAATCATTATTAATGGATTCCATTATTTGGGAGAGCGTTTTACTGACTATAGAGAATTCATTGCATTGATCTATTGTGCCGCATTTGTATTATACCAGGTAGTTTAAAATGATATTCTCTAAACTGTTAGGCTGAAAAATTGTCCAATCTTGGCAGTTATCCCATCAGTAAGACCTTCCTTTTACTGGTGAAAATACATAGTTCCGTTGAAAGAAACCTTTTGACGGGTCCCCAGTGCCTTGAATGTGTTTAAATCCCTCACTACCGAAATAGGAGGATTACTACTGCTATCATTGTTCTAAAACAAACTTCCTTTTGGATGATAACAGCAGCGGTAAATCAGATGTTGAAGAAAGTACCAGCTTAACTTCAGTTTGCTTTAAATGGGTTTCCTCTTTAATTGACAAGTGTCATGTATAATAGAACATGGCAACTCACATAGAAAACCTTGGCCGGACTGCCTGCTGGGGTTGGAGTTCTTAATGAACATACAAGTGAATACACTGAGGCAAAAAAATTAAAGCTCCCCAGCTGTGGAGTATTCATTCTGTTCACTCCGGCCAATGTGGTGATCAGCACCAGCTGTGCCGATGGCCAGAGCGCCCCGTCCTGGTCACGTGGCTGTTCCAGCGCTGTGAGCTGTGGTGATGGTCTCTCCTGGGGATACGTGGAATGGCAGCATGGATTCCGCTGTTACAGCCGAGCAATAAGCAAATGATTTTTATCTATTTATCTATTTGCATGTGGCCTTTCTGTTTTTGTGTATCAAGACAAAAAGCTACTTTTTGTACAGGCAACTTTTCACCAAGTGAGGACTTTCCTGAGCTTTGGACTCCTCGCTAACACGCCTAAGTTCCCTCAGTCCCTACCTCTCTCTTTTCTTCCTTCTGCTCCCCAAAGAGAAGAGAACTGAGTTTTTTGAGGTGTTGTTTACAATAGTTCAACACACTCGAATAAGCACTTAGAATAATGTCAATAGAGGAAAAGGGGGGAAAAAGGGCTTATTATTATCAAATTAAGTAATGGGTAGGCAGTGATATTTTATTTATTAAAGCTCATCTGAGTACCACTGGAAACAGAGTATGTTGGTTCTGAAGTGCACAGATTAGAAAGGAATGTTGAGTTTGGAAACGTGGCAGCCTGCGGCACTGTGTATGGTTTAAATTAAACCTTTTTTTGGAAAGCAGAATAGCTCTAGGCCACATTTAAGAAAAAAGCTGCAGCAGAGTGATCTGGCTGTGGTTTTTCTTTTACTCTGTAACCGGCCCACTTTCCCTTGTTTTAACACAGAAAAAAAGACTTTGGACTCTTTCAGACCAACCACATAGCTTCTCTCTGACCACAAAAAGGAAGCTTGGCCTAGAAGCCATAGGATTTTAATACCCACTGTCTCTTAACCCAGCAGAGTGTGAAAACTTTTATAAGAGATTTCTCTGGGCAGACTGACACTGTGGTTGGACTTTAAACATTTTAAATCAAGCACAACTTTGAATTGCATTATGCCACAGTGTTCTGTAAATGATGTGCAATCCCACTGTTAAAAGTTATTTACACGAAGCCCCAGGTTTCAGAGGGATAAACCACTAACAGCTTGTGTGTCTTATAAAGGAATCGGAGAAGAATTAAAGGTATGCCTATGCCAAATTATCTCCGAAAGAGGAGGTGGATCATAGTCAATCAGGTTTTATTGTTGGTAAGCAAATGGAAACAATCAGCTGTTAGCATAAAAGCCTTTCATCTTTGAGAATAATAAGATTAAGATTATGGGTTCTGTTAATCACTTGATCAGCTTTATTAATTAACCACATTATTTTGAAACCAGGGGAAAAGCGTTCCTTTTAGCAGAGATGCAGCTTTCAGAAATAATAGCATTTGTGCTGCAGAGAGTTTTATTTGATATATGGCTCTCCTCGGGTTTTAGAAGTACTTGTTTCTGTTACCTAAGCATTAATTTTTAAGAAACGTTTATGTATGTATGTATTTGTTGTGATTTTCAAGCTGCCTGTTCCTGGACTTGAACCGTGCTCAGCCATGTGGGAATCCAGAGCCTTAACCACCATACCACCGGCTGGCCCTAAGCATTAATTTGAATGATTGGACTCTTACTGCTCCAATGAAGTAATCCAGTGCTTTTACAAAAGCAACTCTGAAATGACCATCACCAATGCGACCACCACCCCCGAAACTCTTGTGTATTTCTCTTTGTATTTCTCCATTTAGCACTTACGATGAATATATTTGAAAAGAAGTCACTTAAATGGGCATTTTTCCATGCCCAATCAGCTTTTCATGAGTGCACTGTATCAACATTCCGATTTCTGCTTAACAGAGAATCTCAATAGAAGGAATTGATTTGAAAAGCTGAAGGGAAAATCCTGTGTACATGTTTCAAAACTGTGGTCTGACAGTAACCACAGAGTTAATTCTCGGTTGACTGTCTGTCGCGAGAGGGGTTTATTTGCTCTTAGTAGAGAAATTGGTCTGTATAACACTTCCCGGATGTGAAGACATGCAGTTGTCATCTTGCCTAGACCATTCAAACAGTATTTAAATACTTCCAGTTGTGAGGAGCCTTGCATTTATTGTGGTTATTTTCCCAGGTGTCTTAGGAGCAGCTGTTTTGTGCTTTCCTGAACTTAATAGTTGAAGAGTGTGGGAAAGAAATGGTGTGTTTTCTGGGTAAAGTATTTTAGCCACCCTGGAGTAGTCGCATTGCATCTTGATCTTTTTTTTTTTTTTTTTTTTTTCCATCTTGGTGGAATTATACTGTAACTAATTGAATCCATTGATCACTGTCTTGTTTTTTCCCATCTTCTTCTCAGAGGATTCATTTCATAGGGGTCTATACATGAGTCAAGAAAATGACTACAGAGGAATTACCAAGGCTGGTAGTAAAGGTAATTCAACCTAGTTTAATATATTTTTTTTTAAAGAATAAAACACTGCATCCTTTACCTGGCAAGAGTTAACTTCTTAATTAGGCCGTGCTGGAAAACCAATCAAAATATGACACTGACCAGTAGTTCCAGAGAGCGAGGGGGGGAAAAGAGGGAAGAAAAGGCATTGATCTTCGAGTTAGATGACCTGGTTTCTGGGCCTCCCTTTACCGATGCTTTTCAAACTTTAATGTGCACAGGAGTCAACTGGGAATCTCGCGAAACTTCACATTCTGATTCAGTAGGGCTGCAGTGGGTCTGAGATGCTGCATTTCTAACTCTCTCCCTGGGATATTCCTGCTCTAGGGCCTCAGGCCCCACACTGAACAGCCAGGGAGGATCTGTTATGGCACTTAACTAACCTCGTGGCTTTGGATACACAATTCACAAGTTTGCATCTCGGTGTTCTAATCTCTAAAATAGAAGTGTTTGTCTTTCCTCTGCCTACCTCTTTTGGTTGTTAGGAGAATAAAATGAGGTGGTATAGGTGAAATTTTAAAATGCTTCTTAACTGTAAAGCTGCAAGGAGCTTTGTTGATAGATAAAGACATTCTTTGGATACCTTTCATCTAACCAGTGTGAGCTGTTCTGTGATAGGGAGTGCCCTGAACTGGGAGGCAGGAGAGAGGGGGCTGAAATCCCCCCTTCCTGAGCATCCCTTCAGAGACCTTCACCTCCAAATCATTTCACTCTCTGGTTCCCCCACTGTCTTGTCTTAAGTTAGGGCTTGACCTAGGTTAGAGTTTCTTAAAGGGTGGTGTGTGGTGGCAAGACCAGAAGCATCAGCATCACGTGGAAACTTGTTAAAAAGGCTGATTTCCAGTCCTCTTCCATCCCTGGTGAATCAGAAACTCCAGGGGACGGGGTAAGGCTTTGGGATCTGGCTATTAGGGAGCCCTCAGGTGATTCTGATGTGAGCTAAATTTTGAGAATCACTGAGATATGTCGTCCAACTTTGAAAGGTGGTACTCCCGTTGAAGCGTTCCATTTTAGGGTGATCTTTGGAGACGCCCCTGTCCACAGGTAGATACGAAGTGGGAGTTGAGCGTTCTCTGATGCATTGCACTAAGCATGTGGTAAGGAGGTCTGGACAGCAGGAGGTTGAAGTGTCACCTCGGTGGAATTCAGAGTTGACTCTGACAGTATTGACCTACACCTCTCTGGCCTGTTCCAGCTTGGAGGCTGCTTCAGGGCCCCAGGAAGGCGGACTGTGCACACTGCTCTACGTGCCAAGGCAGTTCTCTTCCACTCTCCTCCTGACTCTCCTGCTAACTGCAGATTGTAGTTGTCAGGACCCAGCCCCTGCTCATGTTCTCACATTGCAAGTGCTTTTACAAGAATGGTACCATCCATTTGCACTGGTGTGAGATGAGGCGACCTGAAAATGTAAAATGCATATTTTTCTTAGCGTTCTTTTTAAGAATGATTTTTTATTTAATTTTATTCATTGACATTATTATATATTTTTAAAATTTTTTTGAAGTTGACCAGAGAGAGAGAGAGAAGGAAAGTCAGAAAGCAAGCTGCCAGGTCCAGTTCTTAACCCATGGTCAGCCATGTGAGTCCAGCTGCCTTAACCATTATGCCACCTGCCAGCCCCAGTTCTTTTATTTTAATTAATTAATTAATTAAGAGAGAGAGAGATTTTTGCTATAAGGTGTGTGTGCTTGCCAGAGAGACAGGTGGAAAAATGAGAAATCGCCCCCCGGGGGAGATGGCACGTAGTAATCCTTTCTCCTCTATTCTCCTCTCAGGATTTTGGACATGCACACATATGCACCTGGTACGAGTTTTAACCCACTATGAGACTTGAACTGTGGTTAACTATGTGGGAATCCAGCGACATAACCATTATGCCATCTTCTGGCCCCTCTTAGCATTCTTTACGGTGAGACTCCATGTACCTGCAGTGTTATTTTTTCATTTGAAAATACATCTGAAAACAAAAATAAAGTATAACCAGCCTCCGGTTGTCCAGTTAGATTTCATCACGTTCAAGCACTAGACTGCTTGGTCTTTATGCATAGAACAAACCCTCAATAAAGCCTCACTTTCATTCTAGACCCAAGTCTGTTCAGAGCAGCCGGTAAAGTCATAATGAACAACCGCTTGAGTCAGGAAAGCAGAAAGAAAGAAGAGGTGGCAGTGGAGAGCTGGATAGTGAAGAAAGATTAGAGACACCGTCAAAAGAGTTGAGATAGAGATAAGCAGCTTTGGATCTCTTCTCTATATGTGTATATATTTATATACATATATGTGTATATGTACATGCACACATACATATTCAAGGGGGGTCTTCAAAAATTCATGGAGAATGCATATTACCAAGACAAACTACATGAATTTCCAATATTTTTTTGCACCAGAATAAACTCATATCCAATTCCATGTTTCTATGTGTTTTAGTTTCCTTGTACACTTATAGGGAGACCAAATAGTTCTTTGGGTAGTGACTATATTAGACACATTTAGTAACTGTTTTTGTTTTTTGTTTTTTAAGAATGATTTATTTACTTTATTTGTTTTTGTTATTTTTTAATTGACCAGAGAGAGACACAGAAAGAGGCAGAGAAAACGAGAAAGTGAGCTGTCAGGTCCAGGACTCAAGCTGCGGTCTGTCACGTGGGAGGAGTCCAACACCTTAACCACCATGCCACCTGCCGGCCCCAGTAACTGGCGTTTTTAATGATATTATCAGGAAAAGATTAAATTGCATTTCCCCATATCAGAATGTTAGTATAGCAGTTCCCTCTTATCCATGGTTTTGCTTTCTGTGGTCTCAGTTACCTATGATCAGCTGCAACCCCAAAGTTATTAAATGAAAAAATTTCAGAAGAAAATGGTTCCTAAGTCTTAAACCCTATGCCACAATGTCCACATCATTCACCTCACTTCATCTCATCACATAAACATTTGAGCATCACAAGAATAGGGTTAGTACAGTACAGTAAGGTATTTTGAGAGAGCAAGACCATATTTATATAACTTTTATTAGAGTATATTGTTATACTTGTTCCATTAGTTATTGTTACTATTCTCTTGCCGCACCTAACTTATAAATTACACCTTATTATAGGTGTGCATGTATAGAAAAAAACCATAATATACATAGGGTTTAGTATTACCCATAGTTTCAAACCTTCACTGAAAGTCTTAGAATGCATTCAGGGCAGAGATGGGGGGGTACTGTGACAAAGTATGAAAGATTTCTCTTCAAAATGACTTAGTGTATGAAACAAGTTGTCCTTAAAGTGGCAAATGAAAGGAATTTCGCAAATTCTAAAGTTATGAACAATGGCAGTTATGAAGGACCTTATACATCTTTTTGTCTATAAATTATTTAGAATATTTTTAAACAAATCATTTATTTCAGAATCAAATCACAGAGAAGATACAAACATATGTACATACATACATACATGTATGTAAGTCGGGGGAAGTATGGGGGTCATGGGTTCATGTTAGCTTTGACCTTTCTATTCATAGCAAGCCCCAGTAGGAATCAACTTGTAGAGCAAGGAATGATCTGGAAAACCTGTTATGTGCAGATTCAGATTCTGTTGGTCTGGGGTGGGAGCTAAGAGTCTACATTTTGAATAAACCCAAGGTGTTTATTGGGTTTACCCATTGCATTGATGAGTAGTAGCAAGACCTGGGGGGTATATCTGTGCAGAGAGATGGAAAACTTTTGATGGGTTCATCTCTTCGTTTTTTTGTTTTGTTTTGTTTTGTTTTGTTTTGTTTTGTTTTTTAGAGGTGAAAAGAAAGACTCAGTTATTAACTGATTTGCCTAAAGCCGCATGTACCAGTTCAGGTCTTCTGGGGTCAGGAAGCCTGTGTTCTATCCCAGGCCTGGGTGGGAAGGCTGTGTCCTTAACCTTTGTGCTGAATAAGGTGTCCCAGTCCGGGGGTTCACCAGCACTGCCTGTGTCCTGCACAGCCTTCGTTTATTAAGACGAATCTTGGGACCTTGTTCCCTTCTAGCCTACCCACTGCCCTGTGGAAAAACAACATTTTCAGTCAGACCCCACTTAGGGTGGAACATTCTGATTAGCCAGCAAGGGCATTTAGGCCAGTAGCTACAGTGTCTGCTGCCACAGCAGAATAGATGAGTAGTTCTCAGCCCCCTCCAACATAATCCATAAAACTCTTTCAACTTTTTTTTCCCCCTTTTTGCATGATGTCTGGTATTTGCAAATGGAAAATGGCTGAGGAAAAACAGAGTGAAAGTTTATATAAAATATTTATACCTTAAAGATCTTTTATCTTGTGTCATTCAAGAAACAGAGAAGTGAAAAATGTATTGGGAGTACATTATCAAGAGTACATTATAAATTTAAATCTCAGATTGAATAATACCAGCTGCTAATGTGTGGAGCTTTGGAAACGAGTCACTTTTAAATCTCAAGAATTTACTGTACCAGGTCAGTTACACTTAAGAAGGAAGTGCCTTTTGAAAAAAAAAAAAAAATCCTATACCGGAATCAAGACTTACACTAATGGGCATTAAAAATCAAATATTTGACATAATATTCATGTTAGAATGTAGCTGCATAGGAATAAGACGTACGATCTCAGACATTTCATGGAACTGGCTTCTCAAGAAACAAATCAGGTCCTTTTGGTCTCTTTTGTGTGAAGCAGTGTAGCCTGTGTCTCTGTGTTACGTCTCTTAGACTCAGAAAGACTTAAATTCAAATGCTCTGTCTACTTCTTTTTTTTTTTTGGAGAGGTTCTTTTCTTATTGGGCGCATGCGCTCGCCAGAAAGACAGAGAGAGACAGAGAGATAGAAAGTGAGAAATCACTCCCTAGAGGGGATGGCCATGCCGCAATCCCTTCTCCTCCATTCTCCTTTTGGGATCTTGGGCACGCATACACACGTGCCCGGTGTGAGTTTAAGCCACCGGGTCCGGGACTCAAACTGCGGTCGATTACATGGGAGTCCAGCGACATAGGCATTACGCTAACTGCTGGTCCCCCTAATGCTCTGTCTACTTCTGATCAGCTGTGTGAGTCTGGCTCTGTTCCTTTCTCTGAGATTCACTTCATTTTTTAAATAAAAGTAATAGACATACTATTATTATGATTTTTTTAAAGAGTAAGTGTCTTAGTGCATGTCTGGAATTTTATAGTCCCAGTAAATAGCAACTATTACTGTCCTTGTTATCACCATCACCTTGTCTTTAACCCTGTCTAGTCTTCGTCGTTCTTTGGTCACCTGGTCTCTTCCTTTTCTCATGTGCAATGAGAGCAAAACCAAAATTGGGGTGCCTGTTGAAAAACTAGTAGTCAAAACAAGAAAACAAACTCTCATAAGTGAGACCATGACTATCCATGCTGACCTCTGCATTTCAACCAGCAAAAACAAAATATTTTGGGGGCCAGCAGGTGGCTGGAGGTTAAGGTGTTGGGTCCAATAAGGCTGATACAGTGGTTTGAGTCTCAGATCTAGTGCTTGAAGAATCACACTAGACACTTACGTGTGTGTGCTTAAAACCCTGAGAGATTGGAGAGGGGATTGCTGTATTGCCAACCTCTCTGGGGATGATTTTTCACTTTCCCTCCCTCTGTCTCTCTCTGACAAGCACACATACCCTATGGCAAAAAATCTGAACAAATATATACATGCAGTATTTTGTTGCTTTTAGTAGTGCTTTGTTTTTACAGTGCAATGTGTGTGTATGTGTGTGTGTGCGCGCACGCGTGTGTGTGTGTGTGTATATATATATATATATACATATATATATAGTAGGTTTTCAAATTCAAATGCTTGAAGCAGTTTGAGAGTAACTGAAGGAGTGAGGTAGGCTGTGGATGCAGAGAGCGTATGTCCCATTGGAAGGCTGGGAGTTTCACTGTGAGGCCCCTTTGCTCCAGCCAACTGCTGCAGTGTGAAAACCAGGGCCCTGAGTCTCCAGCTCTTTTTTCCTAAGAATCTAAAAATCTAGATTATGATATAAACATAGAATGTTTTCAATAATTGTAGCTATATCTTGAGAATCCTGTTGATGGCAAAAAACAAAACAAAACAAAACAAAAAACAAAAAACAAATAAAATCTTGGTTTTACAGTAGTTTAAATAAAGATTGATTTTCCTAATGTAACAATGAATCCAGAGATAATCGCTCGTGTGGTTTTATTTACTCACGAATACCAGCAAGAATGCAGGCACTTCCCATTGTTTTGTCTTCTGGCATGCTTTATTTATTTATTTATTTATTACTTTTTTTTGGTTGTTGTTGTTAAGTGCTTGATATTTTATGGTTGCCTTATGTATGTTCAAGGCTGGATGATGAAAGAGATAGGTTCAACTAACCTTGTTTGTTGCATGTATTAGGAAAGTAAAAAACTTTCCCAGAAACTAGCTACATAGGAAATATCTCCTTCTGCTTTGCTGGCTCAATCTGGGTCACTCTGGCTGGAGGGAAATTTGGGGACATGAATATCTAGCTTTCTGGTCTCTCCAGTGGCAGACATGAAGAAGTTGTAAATGACAGTGGCATTTGCTAGTGAACAGTGCCTGTTAGCCTCGGCAATGAGCTCAACATGAAACCCAGATGCATGGCCTAGCCCTCCAATATATCCCACATCTCCAGAGTTGAAGATTGTAAAGTAAAAGTATCATTGGTGCAGGGCAGTGGGAGGCTGGTGCTTTATTTGTTCAATTAAATGATTTTGCAATATATACGATAGGTGATTTCTTTCTTTTTCTTTTTCTTTTCTTTTCTTTTTTTTTTTTTAGAGATTTTTGCCATAGGGTGTGTACACTCACCAGAAAGACAGAGAGAGACAGAGAGACAGAAAGCAAGAAATCTCCCTCCAGGAAAGATGGCCACGCCGCAATCCCTTCTCCGTTCTCCTCTCAGGATCTTGGGCACACACACACGCGCCTGGCGTGAGTTTAAGCCACCAGATGCGGGACTTGAACCGCATTCGACTACATGGGAGTCCAGGGACATAGCCATTACGCCATCTACTGGTCCTTATGATATGATAGGTCATTTCTAACAATGAACAAACTGTTGAGGGGAAATTACATAAATATATTTCTTGGGAAAGTTTATTTACAGTTTTAGCAGAAACATTAGAAAATACTACCTAATGTCATTTCTGTACTTAGCAGAAATTATATTACAATATAATTTTCTAAATTATGCCATACATACAGATATATGTGTACATATGCATACAACATATATATATGTTATGTGTATGTGTGTATCTATATATCTTAAACTATGGATAAACTACATTTTTTCTTTAATTATGTTTGTTTTGAAGTAAATGTATGCTTTGTAAATCATCTTCTGATTTTTACAGACTTTTTTGGAAAGAAATATTTTCTGTCTTTTTACTTATCTGTATATTTAATTCCAACACTGAGAAATTCTTTCCAAATGCTGTCCCCATTTTAAGCCGATTAAAAGCCTATTTTATATGTATATATGTAGCTGAAATGCTACCAAGACAGGTGTACATTTAATACATTAAGCTGAAGACTTAGGGGAGTTTGAAGAACACTTTATCACAGCTAAGACTGTACTAAAGGAGAGCCACATCCATTTGACTCCAGCAAATCGACTTGTGTGTAATATTTTGCTTACACCTTTCTGTAGCTTACTGCTGACTTAGCTGTTCTTTAATGTCCTTGACAAATTCAGGAAGCCACCATGTGTAGATAAATTGAGAGAAAATATTTCTGCCAATTTGATCCTGATCATTTCTTCTCAGGTAATAAATTTGGATTTTCATGATCTAATGTTAATAAAAAAAATAAGAACTCCAGATAAATCTGAAGGGTTATTCCTCAAAATAGTAGGATATTGTTGGGAGCTCAGGGTCTTTGAGTTAGGTATCTACCGAGTATCTAGAAGTATGAAAACCTCTACAGAGCATCATTCCAATATATAAGCACGTTGTCAGACTCAGCAAGTTCGTGAAATCTCTAATAATACTAGGATAATTAAATATTTAAGCTGTAGGATAAAAGACAAAACTGTTTTTATTAGAGAAACTATGCTTAGATAATCTTTTAGAATTATTTAAGGAGGCAAGTAGATCTGTGAACCAGCCTGCAATTCCGAATAATCTATTTAGGATTAAAAATAAAAATGTTATCCAAATACTATGTCAAAATCTATCTTAGAGTAGAATTAGAATTATGTGGGAATTTCAAAAGGTTCTTGGAAAAATGGAATTAATAAATCTATGCATGGGGGCAGCAGGTGGTGTGGTGGTTAAGAGTGCTGGATTCCCACATGGCCAAGTGAGGTTCGAGACCTGGACCTGGCAGCTTGGTTTCTCACTTTCACTTTCTCTCTCTCTCTCTGGTTCAATAATAATAATAATAATAATAACAAATAGAATTAAATAAACACCTCTTTAAAAAAATCAATGCATAGTGTTTCATAATTCATCCTTTTTATGAACTTTTTGAATGACGATTCCTTGTATTGCATTGTTTTGATGGGGGACTATTTTAGAAGCAAGGAAAAAAACGTAAATTCTTTATATGGGATATTACAGTGTATCTCCATTTCGTATATACCTATAATGTGAGAGAGATTGTACTCAGTGCATTGAAATTGTTATTCTTAAGTTTTTGCCAATCTTGTAAGTTAGCTATTGTTACTCCTTTTTCCTTGATGCGGCTAGCAAGTCACTGTACCAAGTGATTTGCCTAAAGTACATCTGTACATTTTGGAAGTGAGCTTTGAACTTAGCTCAGTCTGTGTCCCATACTTTTCCTCCCTCTATATCAGAAGATCTAGGAGTCAGCAGGTGGCATGGTGGTTAAGGGCTGGACTCCCACATGACCTACTACAGTTCAAGTCCCAGACCTAGTGGTTTGAAAATGATGCTGGGTGCATATGCGTGCGCACCCAAAATCCCAAGAAGAGAAGGGCTTGTGGCATGGGTACCCTCCCTACCTCCAGGAGGAGGGAGTCCTGATTTCTCATTTTCCCTCTCCCTGTCTCCCCCTGGTGAGTGCATATGCCCTATGGCACCAACCTCAAAGAAGATCTATTTACACTTGGCAAATGAGAAGAAAACCAGCAGATAGACTTAATTGTGGGTGAATGCATGATAATGTACTTAGCAAAGAAACAGCCCAAACTACATGTTGGATCTGGACTAATGCTGACTCATGAAAGGACCCTGGGACTCACTATGCTGGTCATCCTTGGACATGCTTGCTAACTGTCCCTAAAGACAATCTATCCAAGAGCGCTTACTGAGCTTTTATTTTGTGTGGAAATGGAAAGATAATGTTCTTGTACTTGAAGAACTTAGATCTTCTCCCATGTGATTTTTCTAATGTTGCTATAGTGAGAAAAATGATGCATAAAACTTCTTTAAGCAAAACATTAACCTGTATCTGGAGGTGCTAGATACGTACACTTATCTGGCATTATGTACTGATTTGCCAAGTGTGCTGGAAATGAATATAGAAGTTATATGTACTTTGAAATAGGGTTACTTTTCTCTAAAGGAGGCGTTTTCTTTGTAGAGTCATTATGATATTATTTCATAGCTATTAAAATTTGCTATCTTGATGCTTGGTTATTCACTGAGAGGAATGAAATATTTATTAAGGTCATATCACTGTTGTGTACAAAGAGAGCCATGGAGTGATTTTTATGCTACGCTTTTGGGTAGCAATGTTTTTGCTGGGTTGCATCAATGTCTGTAAATTTTATTGATTATAATTAAGTCAGTCTGCATCATCTCTAAGAATTTACATGGGTTTATAAATCAATCCCTCACATATTCATCTGAAATAGTTTTTAAAAGAGTCTTACTAGGAGGGAAGAAATCTGTAACTATTAATTCTGTTGTTAGTTCTTTGAGCCAAAAATGGTGTTATTTTCCATTAAAATACTTGCAGGTTTTAGGTGTTAGGATCCTTTTAGTTTTCCTTTAATTTCATTTCCTCTACTACCAGACTTTCAATAGCATGTTGCAGTTTATCTTTATCTCTGATAGATTTCTGGGTGTACCTGGCAAAATCCCTAGCTCAAATCCTGAAGGTTATTTAAATTATAATATTGGATGCTCTCCACGTACATACATGTAGATACATACTTAATAAGACTATGAAGATTTTATGCCAATTGATATCTTGCATGTATGTGATGAATAAGGGATAGGGCCACTGGAGGGCTAATGGTCTGGCCATTGATTGCAGGTAGTGGGCAATATTGCTAGGGATTCATAGTAAAGCTCCCACATGGCCAACCTTGGTTTGAGTCCCAGATCTGGTGGCTTGCTTTCTTACTTTCTCTCTCTTGTGTGCTCATGCATTCACATGTGCCTTGTAGTCGATTGGAAAAAAAAATGACAAATAAAATTAAATTAATAATTCTTTAAAAATAGTATTGTGTTACTTTATGTGTACATTTTAAAGACAAGTTTGGCAGATATATTTATGTTAACATTAACAGGCATTAACAGGCATACATGTTTGTGGAATTAGTGCCTGCAGATGTAGGAAAGGAAAATCCTTAATCAACAGTGCAGATGCCCATTGTAAGATCTTTAACAAATAGTGCTTTTGTGGAAGTACAAGAATTGATTTATATTTACACTATTTTTCCAAGGGAACAGCTTTCAAGTATATCTGCCTAAGTGGTCTGTCTCGGTGAGTACATGTATAACATAGGTATCTATTGAGAGAGAGTTGAAAAAGGAATAGTCTGCACATGAAAATACTGCAGTAAAGTGCCCTTTCATTTTTATGATGGGGGAGCAATAAATAAAAGTTGTTATTAATTCCGTTGTTAGTTCTTTGAGCCACATTATTTATAACATTAGTTCATATTAAATATGTGGCGGAGTGAATCTTTGTTTTTAAACATTCTTTTAAAGACTAGCTTTAGTTTCCTAAGCTGGAGATATATGGAGATTATGGATATCAATATAGTCTTATGACCTTGATTCTTGAAAATGTTCAATGAAAAATTCACCTGGTATATTTCCTAAAAATTATTCTGTATTTGGAATATCTCAGGACTGTCTCATGACTCTGGGAAGAGGTTTTGTACCTCTTTTCTAAGGATTGGATAAGTAAGCCCTGGCTGTAGTAACCCAGGTGTTTTCCATAAGCCTACAGCTTGGAGCATTGTTTGGTTGATTGGTTATTGCCAGGGCATACATGCATGTGAGAAAGAGAAAGACAACCCCCCAATGGGGTCTGGTCATAACATAATCTCTTTTCCTCCTTTTCTCCTTCTTATCATGATTTTGGGCACCCACACACCTGCCCCCGACACACTTTTACAGGCCACTAGTGTCCAAGGTTTGAACCATGGTTGACCACATGGGGTCTGACTTTCTATATACAGTGCTGAGTGCTGCACTAGGAGGCTGGCCTTGATCACAGGTTTTTGAAAGCTTAAATTGTGCATGATTTTTACTTTAAAGAATTATTTTATTTAACTTCCTTTATTTATTTATTTATTTATTTATTTATTTTAATTTTGTCCGGAGAGGGACAGAGCAAGAGAGAGAGAGAGGGAAAGTGAGAAAGCAAGCTGCCAGATCCAGGACTTGAACCACTGTCGACCATTTGGGCATCTAGCATCCTTAACCACCATGCCACCTGCTGGCCCCAGATTGTGTATAATTTTTAAAATATATTTTATTTTATGGCTTATCAGGGGTTTTTGTTGTTGTTGTTAGCAAGACTTACTTCCTTTGCTTATGGGAGGCCCTAAGCTTGTTCCAAAAACAAAGTCTGTCTTATCATAATTTGTTGGAGAGAAGATGCAGCTACAGGAAACAAAGAACAAACCTGTGAAGTTTTGCTTCTCATTTCAGGTCTCTGTTTGTGGGAAGCCTGAGCGAATAAATGACAGCTTGTTCAATCCAGCCCTGACTGTTTAGGAGATCTTTTATTTGCAAAATGTAGCCCTTCCTTCCTAAAGCGAAAAAGCAAAAAGAAAGAAAAGAAAAGAAAAAGAAAAAGAAACTTCGGTGGATTTTGATAGCTTTCAGATAGAAGTCTTTTCCATGCTGCTACAAGCTTAAAAAGCAACACAAAGTCTAAAGCCTGAATTCTCCAGCTGTGTAACAAACACAGCATAGAGGACTCTAAATATTTACTCCTTTCCTTCCCAATATTCTGTGTTCCAGTCAGACTTGATCACTTGCTGTTTGTTGCTAGGACGCTTCTCCCACTGTGTTTGTCCCTTCAGAAAAGCTTTTTTGTTTTGTTTTGTTTTGGTTTTGGTTTTGGTTTTTGCCATAGGATACATGTGCTCACCAGAAAGACAGAGAGACAGTGAGAGGGAAAGTGAGAAATCACCTCCCGTGGGAGATGGCCCAGCACAATTCCTTCTCCTCCACTCTTCTCCTGGGGTTTTGGGCTTGTATGCACACACCCCTGCCATGATTTTCAAGCAGCCAGTTTAGGACTTGAATCCTGGTCAGCCATGTGGGAGTTCAGTGCCTTAACCCCCACACCACCTGGTGGACCCCGGAAGCTCTTCTTTGTACTCCCACATCTTTGTCCAACAGGATCCTATCTATCCTTCAGTCTGCATTTCAAAAGCAAACTCTCCCTGAGTGTTTTTTCTTTTTTTTTTTTTCCCCAAAGATTTTTGCTATAGGGCATATGTGTTCTCTGGAGAGGCAGAGAGATTCCCCCAGGGGGATGGCCATGCTACAATCCCTTCTCCTCCATTCTCCTCTTTAGATTTTGGACACACATGCACAAGTACCTGGTGTGAATTTTAAGCCTCCAAATCTGGGACTGGAACCATGGTTGACTATGTGGAAGTCTAGGGAAGCGGCCATTATACCATCCTGTCTTGCTGAAGTCTTAATGGAGTCCTTAACTAACCATGGAGAGGAGTTCATGATTTCCAGTGTGATTACCTTACCTACTTGTGGTTGGGCTCTTTATTATTATTCTTTCACTGTGTTGTAAATATTTGTGTACTTAGTAGTGTTGAGTGATCAACAGTTGTCAAGTACTGAATTACTTACTGGAGAAACCAAAGGTTTAAAACATAGCCTGTGTTGAATGAACTTTGTGGTTTGGTCATTAAGGCAGTGGATTTCACATGGCTGACCCCATGGTTCAAGTCCTGGAGGCTTGAGAAACATGCTAGGTATGTGTGCAAGCATGTCCATGATCCCGAAAGGAGAGAGAAATGGAGGAGCGTTGTAACCATTCCCATGGAAGGTGCTTTCTCACTCTCCCTCTGTTTCCAGTGAGTTCAGGTGTCCTCTGGCATAAAAACAAAAACAAAAACAAAAAGGTCTATGATGTCAATTACATCTTGATTTCCCCCCCCCCAAACTTGGCTCTTAATTTCCAATGGGTAGAAACAGTCTTATGCTTCCTGGATGTTCTTTGCAAATTCTGTCATCTTGCATATAATGAGTGCTCAACAATCATTCACTGAGTCAAATGAGTTGACTAAACCAGTTTTCTTTTGATTGATTTGAATAACAAAGATTGGCTGCTTCTTTGGGGTTTAAATAAAAGCAGTGTTATTTATAATATTTGCAATGACACAGTGATTTTTTTCTTGTGTTATGTAAAGGAAGATTTTCCCACTACCTCTGCCTTGTTCTCTGGTGCTTATTACTTATCTTGGAAGGAATGGTAACAATTAGTATAGTTAAGACCACTAGAATTTTACTGAGGCACTGTATTAGCTTCCTTATCTGGCCTTGGAGATCTTCATATGTAGGCAGTGGTCTGACTACAACCTCCAGACACCATCAGCCTTAGCTTTCCTCAAGTTTCTGAAGGCATCCATAACTCAAAAAGGTTAAGTGAATGAGTCTCACACTTGTCTCCCCAAAGGATTTCCAAAATGTCGGTAGCATTTGGACAGGTTCACAGCTGCTCTGATCCATGGCAGTTTCCCAGAACTTTCTTCTACCTAGATGGAGGACGAGAAGTGCCAGGAATGTAGATACAAATTAAAACTTGAGCTGACCTTCAAGAAGCTATCAGACTGCTGGATAGGCTGCGGTCAAGACCTACCTTTTTAAAGATAGGCTCAGAAACCCAGCTTGCTAACAGATGGTCTTGGGAGGTGACTAACAGCTTGATCATAGGATTGGCATTTCCCTGTACCCTAGCCAGGGTGGGATGTCTGAATGTTCAGGACTCTCCTCTTGCCTGGGAATATGCTCCTCCCCCTGTAGCCCTCTTACCATTGAAACGATACCTATCAGTAATATGCTGAACATTCCTGCAAAATTGTATTCTTCATGGCATGTAGTAGGAAATATTTCTTTCCTTTGAAACTTTAGAAGATGGTCTGAGCTGAACAAAAATTAAAGTTACTGCCTTTTTAACGGCTGGACACTTATCACAAAGCTACGCCAGCATCAGTGATGGTGCACCCGCAAAGGTGTTTGCTCTTGATAAGCTGCTAAAGAGCAGATGTTTTTTTCTTTCTTTTTAAAATTTTTAAACAGTTACTGGACTCTGTTTCAGTTTTATTTAAAAAAAAAAAAAAAAAAAGGAGAGAGAGAGATTCTTTCCTGAATAGAAAGAACAGAAACTTTCTAGAAAATAATGCCTAAGTTGCTAATATACTGTTTGCCATTGCTGGCTGGGGTGCTGTGTGTGTGTGTGTGTGTGTGTGTGTATGCGCGTGCGCTTGCATGCAAGCATGCACAAATGTGCTCATGTTGGCTTGTGTTCGTACTTAGTATAAGGCCTTAAAACAAATATTAGATTGGCTGTGTAGTCTTGGAAGATTTGTTTACTCTCTCAGTTTCTTCAATTCCCAATCTTTTATCAAATACTATTTGTTAGGTTCTTTGAAAGTGGTATATTAAAGAGACTGGAAAAGTGCTAATGTTAATCCAGGCTAAGAAGCCTTATAGTAGGATGATGTCGTTTAGCCTACCTACTTAAAAGAAGTCAAACAAATGGGAATGTGATACATTGAAGAAGGCATTTCTTAGGCAAAAAAATATTTAATGTGCCTTCTAGACTGACAGGGTTCATTGTATTTTTTTTATTTTAAGCATAATTAGAAGATACTTTGAAAGTACTGTAGTGACATCTCTTTTGGGGTTGAGCTAATGGATAATACAAGATAAATGTTATCTATAATGCAGGATACATTGCATCATGAAAGTCCTGTCTTTGTTAAAACATTGAATATAGAATTTGGGAGGAGGACAAGTTCCTTATTCAGGAAAGTTGTTGGTAGGTCTTCCTTAAAGAGATGAAGGAAATGTCCCGCTGACCTAATTTGGAGGAACTAGGAGAATCCACCTCCCTGTGGCTACTGTGTCTATAATGCCTTGCCTGTGTGGGTGTGGAAGTGACTGTGTCTGCTTTTGTTGGGGAAAAAGAGAGCGCTTGAATAGGGTTATACTTTTAATTCTAATGGGCTATACCCTCAGGAGCTGTGTGAGCTAATGGAGATAGCATCATTTGGTCCTTGGAAAAAGGGGTGATTTCCTGCACACCCCTTCGGTATTCCCAGGGGCTGATGTAAAAATGATTTCAAAGGGTTTACCTTGGGATATTTGTCACAGAACTCAGAGAGAAGGATTGCTGTGACGATTCCAAACTTAGAGTAAATGCTACGAAAGAATCCATAGAGCTCCAAGGACTTCAACCTCCAGGGGAGAAAAGCCGTAATTTATGGATCTCTCTAGAAATTATGGTTGGGTTCTTTCCCCTCTCAACCTAGTCTTCCTTAGTCATGTGACCGGAATTCAATTATCAGTGCCATAAATAATCTTGTGAATGGAAGCAGTGTGTTTAGCAGTGAATTTCTGCTTCCTAAAGAGAAAGGAACCTTTAGAAGTGATTAGAAATAATGCGATCTTAACCATGATTCTGAGGCAAATGGTCATAGAGCACAGGACTGTGGCCTCAGAGAAAGTAGGTTTTAGATGAGTTAGATCTGTGCTGGGGAGGGATGGTGTGAAGGTTGGGTATGTTTTTTTTTAAAAAAATACATGTTTACAACAGACTGAATTTAGAAGTTTATTTAGAATTGGTTTTAGGATACAGTCAGCCTGTTGATGCATAACGGAGTTGATCTTTTGTTTCCATTAGCATCGCTGAAATATTTAACAAGAAGCTGAGTTTAGCATACGAGATCCTCCATCCATTGTTGGCAATGGGACAGTCCGTATTGAATAATTCTTGTCAAAACCAGCAGGCAAACCCTTGATTTTTCCATTTTTGCCCCAGGCCCTGCGTTCTAGACTAGAGAAAGCCAGCTTTTTATAGTCAGTGGTCTGTAGGCCTTTGAAAACAGCCACTCTCTCACCTAGGCTCAGCTAGTAACAATTTATGTCCTGAAGATAGCAAAGTGCTGATTTAATTCATTTTACAACCAGTGTCTTTTCATGGAAGAGAGCAAGCTGGTAAAATTGTTTCGAGAATCAGAACATTTTTCTTGGTTATTTATAACATAACTTGACCATCCTGCTGCACAGGGCTTCATTCATTTGAGAAAGTCTATAGACTCCAAAAATAATAATCCTTTATATTTGTACAGTATTTGCAGTTTTATAAGGAACTCTTCACATCCATTTTCTCATTGGATTTTTCTGACAACTCCATGATGCGGAGAGGGCAGGTCCTATTACCTCAGGTTGCAGATGAAACCCAAGTGCTCAGAAGTCCCGCCCAGGGTGCGCCATCATGAAACGACTGGGACACGAGCCCCCTAGACTTTAGGCTGGTTCAAAAGCCAATGCTCTTTCCACTGTTTCATTGTGATGCCCTTGAGAAGTTCATTGCTCATCCAGGAAAGAAAAATTGGTGCTCTTGCTGGGAAACATGAAGGTCTCCACGACAGAAATATCGAGAGAGTGACAGCAACTGGTAAATAAAATGGGAAAAGACAAAGGGTATCAAGGGGCCTTCATTGCGCCTTTTCATGCTTTAAACTTCTCTCCTTTGTTTTTTTTTAAGTGAGAGAGATTTTTGCTATAGGGTGTGTGTACTTGCTGAAGATACAGAGAGAGACAGAGAGACGGAAAGTGAGAAATCCCCCGGGGGGATGGCCACGCCACAGTCCCTTCTCCATTCTCCTCTCAGGATCTTGGGCACGCACGCACTCGCTCCCAGCATGAGTTTCAAGTTGCTGGGTCCAGGACTCAGACGGAGTTGCCATGTGGGAGTTCAGTGACATCATCATTATGCCATCTGCTGGTTCCTAGACTTCTCTTTTAATTTCTCCAAGAGTGATCATCTTTAATTGTGTTGATTGTCTTGTAGATCTCATAAAGAAGTCATTTCCATGAGAGTTCTTTAGAAGATACAAATTACAGAGTGAAAGGTGGTATCAGTATTATACTTTTAGTATTAGATTTGGAGTACAAAAGCAATTTCTCTCCTTTTATAGGGGTCTGAAATCTATACCCAAGGGACGAATAGGGGATTATTTTGTTGACCCCCCCCCAGTAAAATGTGTCTATTCCTTTGCCTCATCTTTCTGGGCAGGGCTGTGTAGGTGTTCTTACGGAGGGGAGAGTATCGTGGAGGGAACATCAGATCTCTAGTTAGATATCCCAGCTCTGCCAGTTTCCAGCTGTGTGACTTGGAGAAGTGACATCTTTTCTCAGTCTCAGCTTCTGTTTTTTTTTTTTTTTTTTTTTTTTTTTAAAAAATTTTCTGTTTTTA
>NW_006159690.1:548648-550595 GCF_000334495.1 Tupaia belangeri chinensis
AAAAAAAAAAAAAAAAGAGTGATAGCTGAAGGAGCTAAGTGTGGTACTAGATTTAAAGTCCTCCACGTAGTGCAATAAATACTGCTCTGTGTTAGGGAGAAATGAGTAGACCTTAGATAGCAAAGGCAGAGCTCATGAGAGAAGTGGACGAAACAAAGATGGCTTTTGGATTCGGCTGTTCTCTCCACGTTAAGCACTATGTGTCGTACTGTATTTCAGCCTTATTTTCTTTCTTTGTTTCTTTATTTTTGCTTTGGGATGCATGTGCTTGCTGGAGAGAAAGTGAGGAGAGGGAGAGTGCACACCCTCCTGGGGGTGGCCTTGCACCAATCTCTTCTCCATTATCATCTCTGGATTTGGGGCGTGCACGTACGTGCACCTGGCATGTTTTTCGAAGCTGGGTCCAGACTTGAACTATGCTGTCAGCCATGTGGGATCCAGCATATAACCACCATGCCATTTTCGTTTTCTCTCTCAAACTTTTGCCGCTCCGATGTGATGTCTTAAAGTTAGAAAATCTAGGAGGTGAGGGCTTTATGCAGAAGGAGAGGTCAGTGGCTAGAGGTGGTTACAGAAGCCTTGCCCTGGGCCTGTCACAGCCTTCCTCGATGGTGAGACACTTGGCTCTCGCTCCTCAGGCTGGGTGATTGCAGAGCCCCACTGAGAGCTGTGCATGAGCCTGCGTACACGTCACAAAGCACGTGGTTTCATTGGCTTTCCATGTCGTTTAGAAATGAAATGGACTTTTAATGGAATGGGTTGGGAATTCCACACTCAATTATGAATCCGGTGCAAAGGGCAGAGATATGGTATACCACAGCTTTTAGAAGAATGCATTACTCCTGTTTTCATCTGGCCTTGAGGTGGAGAGGTGAGAAGGGGGATGTGAGCACTTCCTGCTGCCTTCCCAGGGTCCACAGCCAGGTGTCTGCCATTTGCATTGAAGGCTCAGAAAGAGGAGAGAAGTGTTTTTCTTGTCTTTAATTCCACAGGGCGATGTAGCAGAGCAGACTTTGAGCACCTCCTATGTGCCAGGAATCATGCTGTGGACCCCTAGGATAGAAGGGTGGGAAGACATAGCTCCTGCCTTTGTGAAGGGTAGGGTGAGCCACCTGAGGTGAGGCTGAAGCTGCACCTGGAATTGGAAATGGGGGTGACCTTTCAAAAGGGCTTCATATGATTTGTTCTTTTGGGGGATGTCCTGGCATGTAGTGAGGAATATCCTTGTAGCTAGAGCATATTTAAGTGTTGTATTCTTAAAGGTGTGTCTTCCTCTCAATGCCACAACTTAGTGTTAAGAGTTTCAAAACATACACCTCAAACTTTGACATTTATTGGGCATTAACAGATCAGTCACCAAAACAGTATTCATTATTGACTTATTTTTTTAAACATATTTAAAAAAAGAATTCCAGAGAGTGTGTGCACTCACTAGAGAAAGAGAGAGAAAGTACCCCCTCCATGGGGGATGTCACACTGCAATCCTTTCTCCTCCATTTTTCCCTGCTTTGGTATTTTGAGCATGAATGCACATGTGCCCAGTGTGTTTCTCAAGTCATTGGGTCTGGGACTCGAACTGCATAGTCTGCCATTTGAGATCCAGCCACCTTAACCCCCATGCCATCAGTCAGCCCTGCTGTTGGCATTTTTATTGTTGTTAGAGAATGATTTAATTTCATTTATTATTATTATTTTAAATTTTCTATAGGGCATGCATGCTCACTAAAGAGACACAGAGAGACAGAAAGAGAGGGAATGACAGAGGGCCAGTGAGAAAGCAAGCTGTGAGGCCCAAGACTTGAACTATGGTCCCACTTTTGGGGGTCCAGCATTTCAACCACTGTGGACACCTGCTGGTGTCCCCCACTGTTGACTTTTAAATTAAACTTTTCTGTGTTGATATTTTATTATTATTATTATTATTATTATTATTTACCTCCACCCCCC
>NW_006159690.1:551599-562123 GCF_000334495.1 Tupaia belangeri chinensis
CATTTCCCCCAGCGCTAATTCCTCCCCTCCTTTTCAATTTTGCAATTGTTTTTTTGTAAATGCTATTGTTTTAAGATCGGTCATAAACTTGGTAGGGTGAGAGGGATAGGCATGAATTACTGAAGAGTAAAGGTTTTATAATTTTTGTTTAATTTTATTTTTAAAATTATTTATTCAATTTTATTTAGCAGTAGTAGTAGTAATAGTAGTATTCCATTTTACCAGGGAGAGAGAGGGGGAGTGATAGTGAGAAAGCAAGCTGCCAGGTCCAGGACTTGAACATTGGTGGTCGGCCATGTGGGAGTCCCGTGTCCTTAACCACCATGCCACCTGCCCGGCCCTATAAAGTCTTTTTAAATTGCCTTATGAAAATTTAGTCCTACCAGGCTCCTCCTTTCATCTCAGTAGTTATTTTATAGGATAAGAATATAATCTATCTTGATTTTTAGAATATCAGAAGATAAAACATCTGGCTGAATGGATTTTCTCTCTTCTAATTGCTTATTTTTACTTAAAGATTTTTTTAACATCAAGTGTATTGATATTAAAAATAATTTTCTTATAAATGGAATATTATTTTAGGTATAGAAAGTTTTTATTATTCACATAGGTGAATAATAAAATTAATCTTAATCTTACTATTCAAAAAACTATAAAATTACAAGTCTATAGGTTTACTTTTTTTTTTTTTTTTAATTTGCTATAGAGTGCAGGTGTTCACCAGAGGAACACGGACAGGGGGAGGGGGAAAAGCTCCCCCTAGGGGGTATGGCCATGTTGGGACTTTGAGCTCATCTACATGACATGTGTCTTGCATGAGTTTTCAAGCTGCCAGCTCCAGGACTTGAACCCTGTAGTTGACTGTGTGATATCAAGCCACCTTAACCATCACACCACTGATTTGCCCTAGTCTTACTTTAAAAATATTTTCTTTCATTCTTTTTTCCCCTATGTATATATACATGCTTTAAAACAAACAGAATTCTACTGCAGTAAATTGATATATTTTTTTAAATCCAAGAAATATTTATTATGTTCCCATGCTTTAAATTCATTCTTTCCTTGTGACAAAAAAATACCTCTGAAATATTCCATTTGAGAATGCTGACAATTATTGAGAATACTAAAACCAAGAAAGTAGAAGTTACTGCATTTCTCCCTCTATACACTTGGTTCTGCTTATGTATGAAAACACACAAAAGGAGCTTATCAGGAGTTTCTGGGTTGTCAGAAAAATCATGACACATTTTTGCATAGAAAAACAGAAGAAGTACATTATGACTTTTCTGATGACCCAATAGCTTTAAAAGTAGTTTTATGGCCCAGCTTCTTAGTCTCATCGGTAGCAAACTAAACTGCAGTGCTGGAAGCCACATGACTGATCCTGGGTTTGGATTCCTGGGTTGGCTTGAAAACATACTGAGCTTATGTGTTCCCAAGATCCTGGCTTGCTAGAGGGCTGGGGAAAGAGGACCATGGCAGCGAGACCCTGTTAAGAGTCTTTCTTTCTCCCTGGCACATGCTCTCTATCATGAATAAAATATGTAAACTTAAAATTATTATTGCTTTGGGGGCAGCTGCAGTGGTGTAGTCAGTGGGGCACTGCTGTGCAATACTGGAGCCAAGTGGGAAGGCCCTGGCTGCAGACCCCAGGACAAACTAAACACACTGGGTGATTACTGGGTGTGGCTGTGATGCTGGCTGGCTGGAAGGTGTGGGGGTGTCATAGCATGGCAAGAGCCTGTTTGAGAGGGAGGAGTCCCTGCCTCTTGTTCTATCTCTTATTCTCTCTGTCTTGTTCTCTGGGTGTCATACAAATAAATAAACTTGATTTTTTTTTTAAGAGGTTTTTGCTACAGGGTGTGTGCATGCAACAGAAAGACAGAGAGAGACAGAAAGTGAAAGATCATCCCAGAGGGGGGAGGATGGCCATGCCGCAATCCCTTCTCCTCCATTCTCCTCTCAGGATCTTGGGCATGCAGGTGCACGTGCCCGGGGTCAGTTTAAGCCACCAGGTCCAGGACTCGAACTGTGGTCAACTACATGGGAGTTCAGTGACATAGCCTTTATGCTAACTGCTGGTCCCAAAACTGAAATTTTTTTTAAAAAACTTTTACATTTATGTTCTAGGGTCAAGTTATGCCAATCTCTTACACCTATGTACATCTTTATCAGTAGTGAATTCTTGATGACAATCAATCATAAAAATAATCTCAATTTAAAAAGAAGTAATAGTTGTATAATCCTCAACCATATTCCTGGTGATGTTATGGTTGTAACATGTAAGAATGACATGTTAGTAATTCTTCTAGCTGGCTATTGTTATCACTCTTCTAACAAGACAATTGACACATCCTCAGGTATGTTCTGAATCATCAAACAAGGTTATATTTAGCATACTGTTGAAGCAAGAATGTTTTCTATCATGCGCATATGTGTCTGTGTTTTGGAAAATTGCATTACACAGCGGGTCTTCAAAGAGTTCATGGAAAACAAGTAATACAGAAAAACTGTGCATTTATTTCATTTTTTGGGGTACCATATCAACTTGTACTTTCATTTTTCTATGAACGTCTTGAAGCACTTGTGTGTGTGTGTGTGTGTGTACTCTGGATTTTTTTGCTAGTCTGATTTACTTTTCCAATTACCCACCCCCCTCCAAATCTGAGCCATCCTGCATAAGAGGATCTAAAATAAACCATCTCTACTGTTGGTTCTGTAAGACCTTGACATTTGCAAACTTTATTTTTTGTCTTTTGTCCCACACAGCAGTCACTCTTGCAAATCAACCTTGGGAAGTTAACATTCTTAATGAAGAGCTATAGGAGACTTCATCCTTAGACAGTAAATCAGCTCCTTCAAGGCACCATTCATCTCTTCCTTCGAGCGCATGAATTGGTATACGGCTCCTTACGAGAGCTCATTTATCTTACGTGGGTCCCTGGTTACTCCCTCTGCCCACTACTCCTAGATCACCAGAGATCAAGGCAGAAAGGCACCAGAGTGTGTCTTTGTGCTTTGAAAGTGGTCAAGGTCAGCTGAGGTGGCTGCGGCATTGACTTACAGAGAGCGGGTGCACAGTGTCACCCAGAACTTTTAAGGTGCTATCTCTCACACCAGCCAAGGAGTTAGTTTGCTAAAGCATTTGAATTACATTTGGCTAATTAAAGGTAGCTGGAGGGTAAACCAAATAATAGAAGAAAAAAGATTGTTACCTTGAGAGTTTTTAACTCCTTAACATTGGTCCAAATCATATTGGCACACTCTTGGTTTCATCATCAATTCTACGTTAATGATATTAGTATCCCTTTTATTAAGTACCTAAGCTATACGCTGGGTACTTTTATAAATGCCCTATCCTTTTTCTTACACTCATGTTATGATGTAGGAGTCATTCTCTTCCTTTCACCTAGGAGAATTGATCATCACTGAGGTTAAATAACTCACTGCAGAATACATCAGTGAAAGGGCAGAATCAGGATTCAAAGTCAAGTGTCTCCGACGTTTGCCTCTGTGACCGCAGTGAGCTTGCAGCTTTATTGGACTCACCCATGTGTTTGGAAGGACAATGCAAACTGTGTGTTTAATATTCTGGTATGAAACTATTAAAAAATGAGGCAGATGCTAGTATGAGGTGAATGTTTGCAGTGGGCCCTAACGCCAGAGCTTGTCTTTATAGTTTGAGTTTCCTCACAAGCAGACTCAGGGAACGATCTGGGTAGAAGGAGTTTATTTGGGAGGTGAACCCAGGAAGTAAGGTGAGGGAGTGAGGTCCAAGAAGTGGTGTCTTAAGGAGCAGATTACCGTGGTGAGCAATTGGGGCTCAAACCCTCCCCCACTCAGCCCCCATGCCCCAAGAGAATGTAGAATATATGTCTTAGTTGTCTCACTGAGGAGCAATTCTTGTCCCTCACTAGTGCAGGGCTGCTCCCGAGTGCTTGAACTCTCCTGCACTTCCAGCCTGCCCCACTCTGTCCTGTGGTCAGAGAAAGCTCTGAGGCACAGAGATAAAAAGCCATCCGCCCAGCTGCAAGTGACCCCTAGGGTTTAGCGAGCAGCAGATGGGAAGGGTGCAGCAGTTTTGCTACATTTGCTTTGGAAGCCAGCACCCGTGCTGAGAAGATGCATCCGGATTTGAGCCATGGCTTTGGGGTTTGATAGCCCTGCATCCTTAGCATGAAAGCTGGGACTCCTTTTAGGAGAGGAAGGTGGGATTTGGAATACGGTTGATTAGCTGTGTAGGGGGCAAATCACTAAATTTCTGAGTCTCAGTTTTCTCATCTGTAACGTAGACATAGCTGCCTCACAGGGGTCTCATACAATACCGTTTATGAAAGCCTTAGCAAATCATAAAGCAGTATGTGGCCAGCGTGTAGTTCCTGTTGGAGCTCCTGACTAGGGAGGTTGGTGGGGACGGGGTGTAGGAGAACTTGGAGGGCAGCTGTTTGCCTCATGAGAAATGCCTGGAGAATGCCACCTCAACTGCTCCCAAAGCCCGTCCTCTCTGGCCTGATACTTTGGAAGTTAAGAGACTTCAAACCCGATTGAGGCTCTCTTCTTTTGGTTTCTGGCTCTCCAAGAGTCACCCCAGTGCTATATCAGGATGAGGTTGTATTTCCAGTAGCTCCCCATAGAGGGCTGAATTTTTTTCCGGTGAAAGTTGATCTGGATTTACAACCCTGTAGATCAAGTACTGGCCCTTCTAAAGGTCCATCGGCTCTTAGAAGTAGCTACAGAGATTTTCATTTCACTTATTCTGAATTTCTTTCAAAAAACAGTTTTGTTGCTGTTGTTAGTTAGTTAGTTTGTTTGTTTGTTTGTTGTTGTTGTTTTCCACGAGTCAGAAAGAGAGAGACAGCACCCCCGATAGGGTCTTGATGTTGCAACCCACACCCAGCCTTAGCTGGCCCTGGTTCAGGCATGCACATGCCTGGTGTGCTCAGAAAGGTCTCTGGATGCCAACCTGGAACTTTCCTATGTGGGTCAGCCATGCAAAACATTGCGTTTTAGCACTGCACCACTGCCTGGCCCCCTCTTTCAGTTTACTTTCTGACCAAAGATGGACACTTCCACAGGTGCCTCAAGTGAATCAGACTCTGCATTATGGAGATTCTGCATAATGGGGATTTGCCCCACCCCCACCCCCCGACAGCCAAGAGCTGCAGGACTAGTTAGCAGGGCATTCTGGTACCCTGTGTCCAGTACTTCCTAACTACCTGGAGGAACTGCACTGCCAGAGGGCAATAGAAGGCCTGGTTGCACCCCTTCCCACCCAGTGCCATGGCCAGGGCTGCTGGTCCTTCACCCACCCACCCCTGTTAGCCCCTGGCTTGAACTCCATCATTCAGTAGGGAACATTAAAAAACCCACACCTCTGACTCATGCTTTGATTTTGTGGCCTAAAGAGGCAAAGACGCCGTAAGGAGCTTTTAGGGGCCATCACTATGGAGCCTCTTTATTGCCTTGCAAGAGCCTTAAATGATCATGTGAAACCTCACTATTGATTGGCTGACTCTTAATTCTTCCTCTTTGGGTTTTGAAGTAGAAGTGATGGTCCAGAATATTTATATTACTCATTGGATATATTAAATTAAACATACAAAAGTCCTACAGCCATTTAAGATGAGGCTGCAGTGCTGGTGAATAGGACTTTATTACCAAGGAGAGGATGGTAGCTTTTAGTTGTGGCTTAGCTGGAAAGTATATATTGATGGTGAGAGTGGCTCAGCAGAGGTCCCGGGACTTTAGAAGAGGCTTAGAGTCTGCTTTCTTTAAAAAGTTTACCAGGCCCATCCTATACCAAACACCCAGGTATATGGTGTGCTGGGATTATGACAGGAAAGATCTATATATATATATATATATATATATACACACACACATACATATATATATAATTATTTTAACTTTATTGATTTATTGATTAATTTTGACTGGAGAGGGGGAGAGAAAGAGAGAGAGAAAGTGAGAACACAAGAAAGCAAGCCACCTGGTCCGGGACTCAAACCATGGTCAGTCATGTGAGAGTCCAGCACCCTTAACCACCATGTCACCTGCCAACCCCACAAAGATATATTTTTTTAAAGAATTATTTATTGATGATTGATTATTGTTATTTGTTTTTTTGAACTTGCTATAGGGTATGTATGCTTACCAGAGACAGACAGACAGAGAGAGATAGAAGTGAGAAAGTAAGCCGCCAGGTCCAAGACTTGAACTGCAGTCAACCATGTGGGAGTCCAGTTCCTTAACCCATCATGCCACCTGCTGGCCCCTTGTTAAGAAAAATTAATTTCTATCTTGGCTGATGATAAGTCCCGTTGACATCTTGGCAAAGCCTGTTATTGGGCTTTTAAGAGCCAGTGCTTGAGTTCTGAGACTGTAACTCTACCTCCCGCTCTGATGAGAAAATGTCTGCTTGTTGTAAGAGCCACGCGAAGTACAACCTCACCAGAGCATAGGGTGGAGAGTCTTTATTTCTCTTTCTTGCCTTCAACCTGTTGGAAGTTGTCATGGACAGTCGATGGATTCTCTTCAGTGACTGAGCTGGCATGTAAACACTCACATTCTTCTTATTAAGTGAATTAAGACTCAAGGTTTTAAAGGATTTTGACCCCTGGGAAAAAAAAAAAAAAGTAGAGGGCCCGAGGCAGTGAAATAGTTAAGCTAACTGCCTCCCTTCCAGGTTTCCCCAGATATGCTTACTTGCTGTACAATGGATAATTGTTAGCTCTTGTTGTGCAGATGCTGTTGCAGATGGAGTCCTGTACCTGCATGCATAGCAAATGAATTAGACTGGCAATCCCCTTTATAAAGCATAAATATGTAATTTGTTCAGCTGTTGTAATTAAATATGTATGTGTGAAACAGCCACCATTCAGGTCATTAATGATGCGCCATGCCAAATTAGAGCTTACAGACAGTAATGTACATTGTGGTGCAATGAGGGAATTGCAAATAACATAGCTAAGCCTTTCCTAGTAAAGGGATGCATTCAGCAGCTTTCAAAGGAATATTTACATTTATACCATAATTTTTATTTCGAAGGTACATTTTCATTCCGTGTGAAAGTCTAGAAGATGGAATTACTTTCATCGGCCAGTTGAGTTTTATTATTGTTTTAACATTTGATCGTACAAACGCCACAGAGTTTATTAAACATGCTGTTTGGTGATAAGTCTAAAGTATCTACTGACATATAAAACAGCAGTTCCTCCTAGTTTTCTACACGATTGTGATAGAATGGATGTATCATCATAGCACCTTGGAATGTCTTGATTATTTCATTGCAAGAAAAAAAGGAAAAAAAATAAACCAGTTCATAATATTTCAGCTCTATTCCCCACTGATAGATAAAGAAATTCCTCTGATAGTAAACAGCATTTTTATTTCCATAGAAATTGGGCTGAGAAAAATGCAGTTATCAAAACACAAACAAACGAAAGTGGTCAATTTGTCTCTTGTGCTTTAATTCCCAATGAATTACTTGTGAATCCAAGGAATTTCCTAAGAAACGTGTCATCCCTGGGTCAGGATGGTTGTTTTTTAGATGGTCAAGACTCAAACTTTGTAAAGCGAGTGCACTTGGGAAAAGGACTGCTCTGTCCCATCTCCCGTTGGTTTCAGATTACAGTCTTTGAAAACACTTGAAGCTGAAATGTAAAGATATTAAAACTATTTTTACTTTACATTCTTTCTGCATTTGTATTTTGGTTGCCTACAGACCATCTATTTTTAACATGCATGTTGTTTTGACGGTTCCTACTGAGACTGCACGGGTTGACCATCCTGACCTTTCTGTCCACCAGGGCAGCAGTAGGAAGCGTCTCAGAGTTAATTCTGTCTTGTTCACAGCTGGGAACAGAACATTCCTCTGTGATCCCCTTGCACATGATTCCTGGGATCGCTTGGAAGCTGGATTTGATACTATAAGTCCTGGGCTGCTGAGGTCGAGCACAGATCAAACTCACTGGCACATGTGATTAAGAATTAGATTAAGCAAGATCAATGTAGTTTAACAGGTGAAAAATGGAATGATTTGATAGACAACTTTGGCAACAAATCCAAAGTTAGGAATGTCTTTTTACTTTTTAAAAAAAATTTATTTATTTATTTTCATTTGACAGAGAGGGACAAGGGAAGTTCCGTGTGTGTGTGTGTGTGTGTGTGTGTGTGTGTGTGTGAGAGAGAGACAGAGAGAGAGACAGTGAGTGAGGAGGCAAGCCGCCAGGTCTGGGACTCAAACTGTGGTTCGCCATGCAGGAGTCTGGCACCCCCTACCACCATGCCACCTGCTGGCCCCACGTTAGGAATGTCTTTAACCCTGAGATTAATCAAGATTTGGGACTTTGAAGAATCTTCTAATTCAGAAGTCTAAATTGTGTATCGATGTAAAAAATCTTTATTTTTAACGTGTTCCAGTTAAGCAAATGCATATTTTGTCTGAAACAGATGAAGTCATAAATAGCTTGACTTGGTTTACCTAAGTTATTAATAGTCCCATAGTATTACAAAAACAAGGGGCCAGCAGATTGTGTAATGATTATGTATATATGTTGCTGGAGTCTCACATAGTTGACCATGGTTCGAGTCTCAGACCCAGAGGCTTACAGCTCACACCAGGTGCATGTGCATGTGTGCCCAAAATCCTGAGAGGAGAATGGAGGAGAAGAGATTGCTGCGTGGCCATCCCCGTCTCCCCCCGCCCAGTGATTTCTCGCTTTCTGTCTCTTTGTCTCTCTGTTGAGAGCATGCACCCTATAGAAAAAAATCTCTCTTAAAACATCCTCTCCCCCCCCCCAAATCTTAAAGTATTTTTATCGGGGCTGGCAAGTGGTGTGGTGATGAAGGTACTGGACTCCCATATGGCCAACTGTGGTTTGAGTCCTGAACCTGGCGGCTTGCTATCTCACTTTCTCTATCTGGTGATCACATGTCCCTTATTGCAATTTAAAATCAATAAAATTTTAAAAAATAATTCTTTGAAAACAGTATTTATCTTCATATTCCTTGATATTTCTGTCCAATTTTCTGTATACCTCTTCGGTGTAGCTAAACAGAGACATTTCCTTTGCAGCATTAAGGAAAAGTTCAATCCATGCACTACTGGCTATAAAGATAGAAATGTTGTATGGATAGCAGTGGTTAAAAAATATTATGACTTATCTTGATTGTATTCACACTGGCCTCTGAATGCTGAAAACCATGCAAAGGCTTTTCCCTGTCAGCTTACATGCATAGTATTAACAATGAATTCATAACTTTTCTGAAAAGATTTTTTTCAAGATTCTTTTTTTATTCAGTTCCTTTATCCCGATGAGTGATCCTAACCTTCTGATGGGCAGCTTCACTTATTTCTGCCTGTGTCAGAGGTAGAGTACTAGTAAAATGGCTCAATGTCCATTTTGGTTTGGGGATCATGAACTTGAGGCCTCTCAGTTGGTGTCTGTATTTACACGGCCGCAGTCAATCATGTTGGCCTATTACTTTATTTTAAATGCCTTGTTGTAATCACCTGTCAGAGGTTTTTCCTAATGTCTTTTCTTGCAAGAATTTCAAAGATGCTTAGATTCATCAAGTGACAAAGAATTTAATTACAGAATACTTAGGGATAGGAATTAGAAAGCGTGTAGGAGCTTCTGCAGCTGAGAAGGCGCAGAAAGGTCACCCACTCTACCCAGGTAGTTTCTAGAAGCAAACACTTGTTTTGCAGCAGTGGTAGCAGGTTTGGTGCATGGTGTGGCTCTTCAGGGCCCCTTGTTCTGGAGGACCGCATGCAGAGCTTGTACAGTCCTTTGGTTTGCATTAACTGTGGCAAGGCTGCGCATTAAAGAACATAACCATTACTAAAAGGGTGGGAACACCACAGTGGCCAGTGGCCAGTGGCCAGGTGCTTTATGATAACACCACTGGCAGACCTGGGCAGTCAGATGCGATCTTTTGCTGGCAGTTGCTCCTTTGGCCACTACTGCAGTAAACACTTTCCCTTGGATGTTGGTTTTCTGTTGTGTCTGGCAGCCACAGAGGGCTGCTTGAACTTTAGCCAGAGGCAAATATTTATACATCAGAGTGTGCAGTGTTCAACTGGTCAGGCCTGAGAGGGAGAGTGAGGGACCTCCGTGCCTTGTAGCCAAAGAGGATGCGTCCTTAAAAGGGGGGAAAAAAAAGTTATTATTGTTTCCTTCCCTTCCCACCGTGACTTGGTGAGGTGGGCTCCTACCGAAGGTCATCTGAGCTCAGGCTGCAGGCGTCCACGTGCAGTCATATGCACGTGCAGACCTGCCATGTGCTTTCGCCAAGGAGGATGTCCTGACAT
Source organism: Tupaia belangeri chinensis (assembly GCF_000334495.1). NCBI lineage: Eukaryota > Metazoa > Chordata > Mammalia > Scandentia > Tupaiidae > Tupaia > Tupaia belangeri. The sequence goes on from NW_006159690.1 coordinate 561,915, forward strand.
TTCTGCCTGCTCCTTTAATTCCTCTTGGAAAGTTTACAGTTAATATTTCCCCTGGAACATTGTCAAGCTCTTGACAGAGCCCGAGTGTATGCCGAACTGTGAAATTGAGCCGCAGAAGCGAGTTGTGAGAAATCTGTTTCTACTCAAACCCGTAAGGTTTACGAAACAACAAAAACAAAAACAAAAAAAAACTTCGGGGGCTGTGGGGG